>NW_028318628.1:1553992-1867984 GCF_062004578.1 Staurois parvus
GTATACCTCCAACTAGAACATCAGTGCCTTACCAGTACATAGGTGTTGATGATGACATATAGTACAAGGCATTATAGGAAGATTATATAAGAACCAAGTAATTAGAATACTAAAGACTTTGCTTAGAAATTATTTGGATTTGTACCTTCATTTAGCTTTATATACCTTCAGTCTGACAGTTCAGCTTGAGTGTCACATTTAGAGTTCCCCTAAAGTCGGACATTTGTTTCCCTTCACCTGTCTGACCTCACACATTGTCTTACTACTGCTGAAGGTGTAAACCAAGTCCAGCTACACAGCCCGGTAATCAATTACATTCCCGTAAAGCCATATTCACATTTATACATTGTAGTAACGTTACCATCCAATGAAAGGTAAGCTGCAATATACAGTATTACATTTTTGGTTTGGGTTTATTACTGCTTTAAGAGCATTCATTGACGCACTGCAATAGCCAGAATAAACATGAATGGGCATTCTAGAAAGCTTTTACAGAGTGTGCTCCATCGAAATGTTGACTGCTTAGCTGTCATCCTGATCCAAGGACTTGCTGCTTTATTCCGACTTGTGCCAAATCAATGACTTAAGCCGGCCATACATGCATAGATTTCTGGCTAAATGAAAGGAATTGAACAGATTCCATCATCTACACTAAACAGCATAGATGGGTGAATCTCACCCGTCAGCTACTGTATTCTGACAACAGGCGCCACTGGTTGTCTGAATGCCTAAACAGTGACTGCATCTTGATTGGGTGCCAACAATTTTCTACCCAGCAACTTCTATTTTTCAAAGGATGTGAATGGTGCTGACTGGGCCACCCACTGATCAAATTGTTCATTCACCATATGGTCAACTGTAGACAAAACAGAAATCAGAGACAGCCAGGCAAATAGCAATTTTAGAGGAAGCCATTTCAGCAATGGATATCTCTGTACAGGTTGCCCTTAACGGAGTCTCTGTTATTTGATACTGTTAAGCACACTGAAGCTACGTTCACACTAGCTTTGTCAGCAGGCATCAGACAGGCATTTGAGAAGTGTTTTTAACACTTCTCCAATGCCTATAAAAATTCTGCACACAGCAGCACACAGTGCTGTTCACACAGAAGCATTAGCATAGTGTCGCATTACATCGCGGCAAAACTGAGACCTCATGTTGAGTCAGGAGGAGTTGAAGCCTCCCATTCAAGTCTAGGGTACCACTCTGTCAGGCGTTTGTGGTGCGGCTGCAAGGCGGTTGCGGAGCGTTAATACCATTTAACTTCATTATAGGAGTTTGTGGTGCGGTTTTAACACTTGGCAAACACCTATCAACCGCCTCAAAACCGAGCATAGGGCGTTTTGGGAGCGTTTGAGGAGCGTTAAAACCGCTTCCCAAACGCCTGTCTAACACCTGTCAAATGCCATAAGGGCGTTTGCAAGAGTTAGAAAAAAAGTCAAGTGTGAACAAACCCTTAGGAGTGTGTAAAAGTGGCAGTAAAGCCCCTCTTGTTTACTTGTACCTACAGGTAAGCCTATGATAAGGTTTACCTGTAGGTACAGTAAATACCTCCTAAACGTGCACCATTTAGGAGATATTTACAATGGTATCAGCCGGTGATGTCACTGGTGCATGCACACTGGGCTCTCAATGGACATGCCGTTCATTGAGAGAGCCATGCCTCGGGCGTGACTCCTGCGTGCATATCCGTTGTTGACGTTATTATGGCTTGGCCAACAAAGCAGCCGAAGCCCGCATACCCGGAAGGAAGACTGGGTGAAGATGGAAGCACTGCAGGGCTTTGTTCTAAGGCAAGTCTTTCATAATGTACTAGAATTCATCACATTATGCTACTATCCTGCAGGGGACCTTCTTTGGAGGGTTTTGTTTCTGTTTACTACCACTGTAAGCTGAGATAAAGTAAAAAAAAGCCAAATGAGAAAATAAATATAAACGTAAGTCAGCCTAAATAATGTAACAATATATAATAAATACATATTATGATGTAGTAATATGTAATGAATAAATATAATAATGTAAGACTCAATATTACTAACAACAACTTACAAAACCATCCATAACTCTGCCCCCAGCTACATCACCAACCTGGTCTCAAAATATCAGCCAAACCACTCTCTTCAATCCTCCCAAGACCTTCTGCTCTCTAGTTCCCGTGTCACCTCCACCCATGTTTGCTTCCAGGACTTTTGCCAAGCTTCTCCCATCCTATGGAACTCACTACCCTAATATGTCCGGCTAGCTCCTAATCTATCCACCTTTAGATGATCCCTGAAAACCTCTCTCTTTAAAGAAGCCTATCCTGCTTCTAACTAGTAAACCGCCTTTTACTTCCTCCATCAGCTCATCCCCCACAGCTATTACCTTTTGTATCACTTAACCTCTCCTCCTAGATTGTAAGCTCTCACGAGCAGGGTCCTCTGTTTCCTCTTGTTCCAAATTGTATTGTAACTGTAACATCTACTGTATGTTCATTTTGTAAACCGTTGTCGCTATATAAATCTTGTATAATAATATTCAGATATAAATTAGATACTGTATATTTTCAGTAAACAAAAACAGGACAATGAGTGCAGACATTGCCTTATAAACAGAAAAAAAAACCTGCCAGTTCAATTGTTCTATCACACTTTGAAATTAATCTGTAGCAATTTCTACCCATATAAATAGCCACACTACAAGAACTGAAAAACATAGGAATAGCAAAGTTTCTACCCCCCCTTCTGGTTACAATTGGTAATGCAGCATGCTTTTTTGATCATACTTTCACCACTGGTAACAGAGAATCTTTACAAAACAATTCTGTTAGATTATCGATTATTACAAGATTGTCTGTAGACACTATGGTATATGGTATGTGTTACCTCGTCATCCTTTACACACTGCATGGAAAACTGATTTGTGTGAACCCAGAGAGAATTGCGCAGTATACTGATTCTATCTCTCTCTTGTTGTTCAAATGCCTAAAACAGAAAAGAAAAACACATTCTATTTACAAACCTAATCAAAGGACACAATCCAAGATTTTAGAGAAAGTTTCATGTCCCATTACCTCACAAGTGCTTGTATGCTCGGTCTCCCATTCAATGCGGGCTTTGTCCAGTAGAGTAATGTTGTTCTTATACAGCTGATCTAGAACAGAATATTCGCAGTATTTCATTAGGTTTACTGTAACCAAAAACTTGTGTTTTCACATTCTAAAATAATGAGTCCACAGCGAATGGACTCTGTAGATCTGGATTCATGTTATGTTTAATCAATGTAATAGGAGCCTGTTAAGTAGCCATGGCTGGATTTCCATCACTGGAGAATGTATTTATACAAAACCCCTGTAATAGGATCATCCCTTATAACAGAAGATTTTCTTCTGTTTTGTCCCTAACCTGGCTTCTGAGCAACATTTAAAGTACATTGGAGAATTAAATTTAAATGGAGTTCAATATCACATGTATTTAAAGGGTAACTCCACTTCCATATGGAAAAAATAATAAATAAAAAAAACAAAAATATACCGGTATATAGCATATACAAGAGCGACACAAATCATATTGACATTAAATGTTTTTAAAAAATTACCTTTCCTTTTTAATCTGAAGCAATGTAATATGTAAAATGCAATGCAATATGGCAGCCTGGAGGCATTCTGTACACAGATGTTGTACAGAACACCCCCCGGACATGTCATTTCCTGCTTGTGTGATTGGCTTACTGATTTTCCCAGAAATCTACACTAAGATACAAGTCAGATTTTGGGCATCCCCTCCAACAAACATGTCATTTTTGGTGAGATACTCCTAAAGGGAAATCAAGGGATGCAGGCTTTGTCACTTTTCTAACTAGAGCCCTGCAGGTGCAGCAGCTGATTGATAATTATAAAGTCACTCCCATACAGATTCACTCTGCACATGGACACAGACAACAGCAATTTATGAAAATAACAAAAGGTAGGAATCTGCAATGAAGTTTTTTAAGACCCTTGCAATGTACATTGATCACCCAGAGGGGATTTTCTTTTTCTCAATAAAAGTGGAGTTACTCCTTAACCACGTCCCATCCAGGCCATGTATATAAACTGCCGGATGGGAGCAGTGCAGGGGCGGGTTGTTGTTCATAAATGACAACCCACCATTTTGAACTATGCATGCTCCCTGGGAGCGCGTGCCACCATGATCTGGTGCCCTCTGTGTGAGGTCCCGATCATGTGATCACTGATTGGCCAATCAGTGATCACATGAATAGTAGTTCTGACTTCATTGCTTACTACATGTGAAATCTGTGAATGATCACAGAGATCACATGGTACAAGGCTATTCATAACAGCCTTGTACCATGTGACAAGCTGTAACCAATCACAGCTCACACAGTATCTCTCAATGGCTGCAAGAATTGCAGCCAGAGAGAAGGAGAAATGATTGCTTTTACAGCCTTTATGGGTGTAAAAGCAATCAGTGTAAAAAAAAAAAAAAAAAAATCTTCATCACCCCCCACAAGTAGACATTGTACTGCTAGGGTGACAGTATGTTAAAAAATAAATAAATAACTAATATTAAAAAAAATAAAATAAAAACGTAAAAAAAAGTTTTTGGAAAAATTATAATTTTTGGTTATAAACTAATTTGGGTTATTTTTTTACCAAAAAGATAACTGAATACATTTTGGCCAAGATTTATGAAGAAAGATTATTTGTTTGCAAAATTTTATAACAAAAACACGTTTTTAAAACATTTTTGGACTTTTTCATTTATATAGCAAAAAAAAATAGAAATCCCATTGGTGAATAAATACAGTTAAATAAAGTTTTATCTGTCTCAAAAAAATGCAAAAAATTCATATGGGTAAGGGGTTGCATGACCGCGTAATTGTCATTCAAAGTGTGACAGCGCTGAAAGCTGAAAATTGGCCTGGACAGGAAGGGGGTAAAAGTGTCTGCACATAACGTGGTTAAGCATCATACAGGATGCAATCTCGGCAAACTCATTGGCACACAATGGCACTTATGAAGCAGTGGAAGGGGGCAGCTCAATAGCTGGTCATACACAGATTGAAATTTGACTAATTCCTGTTGAACTGGCTGAAATTCATTCCATGGGTGGCCCTGTCAGCCAACCACTTGGCTTGAACAAAGTTGATTTTTCAATCAACTGTTGTTGAAGAAGCTGTGCAGAAAATTCTCAGCTGAACAGAGACTACCACGGGTGCTGTATATCCAATAGCCAGCACTGCAAATGTATCTATCCGCATCGTTTAGGAAAAGAGAAATCCTAAAATGGAACTAACCCTAACTGAACCCTAACTAAAAAACCTGTAAGCAGGCAGCTTTTTATTGGACAAAGCTTTATAAAATGGGCACCAATATTCAAATGTGTTTAGAGTAGCATGATTCCTAAATACAGTACTGGTGCTGTGCTGCAGACAGTCTTTTTTTGTCCATTTGTTTTTTTTAATACAGCAAAGAAATGCAAAGTATCACACAACAAAATAGTTTAATAAACAAATATAGAAAAACAACAGAAAGAAGAACTAGGCAAGGTAAAGAGCATGTAATGTCCAGAGTTCCAGAACCACAGAGAGTGGAGAACCAATTCTAGAAAGTGAACCACAACTAAAGAGATAGTAAGGCAATTGAATGCTAGATTTGTATCTCATAACTAAGTTAAAGTATCACAAAGAAGTAATGAATAAAGCACTACTGTGCAATATGATGGAGCACAAGAGTCTGAGAATGGGATGAAATTATTATCTTGTGTCAAAGGAAAAAAAACTAAGTTGGTCAATAAGTGAATAAAACTGCTCAAAGAAACTATCTCAACTCCAGGCATTACGATATGAGCATTTCTGATGCGAGCACAGATGTCACTGTTGTGATATTCTGCCATGTTTGCTCCTATTTTGCACAATGTAAGTATGTGATGAACACTTTTGTAGACAGCATTGTAGTATATTTGACAGGTGCTCCCAATAGGCATAGTGGTGGTCCCAGGGGCACCTGAATGGCCAAAATCCCGACAAGCAAGTCTTCAGTTCTTAAAGAAGTCATGTTCAGTATATATATTACATGTATTTAGTACATCATTAGCAGTTAAGGGCTCATGTACACGGGGCATTTGGAAAACTCTTCTAAACAATGGAAACTGACTGCTGGAAAACGTAGGTTAAAAAACATCAGTTTAGCCATGTTTGCATACAACGTTTATGTGCGTTTAGAAGCGTTTGCGTTTAGAAGCGTTTTTAAAAGATAACCTCAGGAGACCTTCCCAAATGCCCAGAATGCACTGAAAATAGTAAATAATTAACTATTTCAGACATTTTGAGAGAAATAGAGAGAGCAGAAGCAGAGAGAGAAGTATGAGTTGAGATGACCTGTCTTTTCTGGTTGTATTCACTATGGATCCCATCATGAGCATAATGCAGCACGTTCTACCATTATTTCCTTCACGCGAAAGTGTACCGGGTCCATTTGAATACATGGAAAACACTTTTCATGCATTTCTGATGATGAAAAAAGGTTCTGGACAGCATCTGGATATGGGACAGTTAAAAAACGCTTCTAAATGCAAACGCTTATAAACGCGGTTAACCGCACTTACAAGCATTTATACGAATTTACAAGCATTTGGCGTTTGAAACGCTGGTAAAATATACTCCTGAATGCAAGTTTGGCAGGTTCAAAAAAACGACTGTAAACTCAACTGCCTGTAAAAGACTGTAAATGACTATGTGTACATGGACACATAGGAAAACATAAAGGAGAGTTCAGGCGCTGCTGAAAAAAATGCTGAACAGCTCCTAAACGTCAGTTTAGTAGCTGCAGTGTACATGAGCCCTAAGAGCAATAAATGCTGGAAACAGACAGTCAATTCTAGCTATCCAAAGATCTCATAAAAATTGTTCTGGTAATTTGTTTGTGTTTTATTCCTTAGGCATGTCTTCAGTGAAATCTAAATGATAATATATTACAACTTTTTGATTGGTTACCATGAGCATTTTATTTGAACTCAGATTTCTGTAAATTTAATTATTTCTTTTTACATTTCCAAAGTGAAAATCAGTGGTGAGCTGAACTCTAACACATTATTATGTAACATTGTGGGCCACGGTCAGTTCACAGAAGCATTATTAAATGCCATAAGCTCACTAGGGCAAAGGTTTATCCCTACATTTCTGTATTGCAAAGACTACATTTGTGCTACTTTCTGCCCTATCTGAAATGAAATATCTCTGGAACTATACAGAAGATTTAACAAAAATACGGTAAAAGAAGAAAAACCAAATTCTTATGATGAACAAATACAGTCTTTAGTACAGGAACAATGGAATAGGACTTCTCAGAACATGGCCTATCTACCTATTCCAAATCTTGGAGCTTGAATCTGAAGAAAAGCAAGTTTTAATGCCCTCTAGTGGCAGAAGAAAAAAATAGCGTTTTTTTGTATATTTTTTTAGCAATATTTTTGTATTTATTTATTTGTAATGTATAACTGCTTAAAAGCTGCAAAAATAAACTTTAATTTTTGCACATTACCAGCTGATGATTACACAAATAAGATAGGTAAGTACAGTTTTTCACAAGTATAGTAGATCTAAACTCTACGATGTTTTAGTTCACATTAGGGTTGCCACCTCATCCCTTTAAAACTGAACAAATATTAATTACACAGGTTCTGAGGCTAATTCAATGCAGATAGGGCACTAAGTGAGGCACTAATTATCACCTTAATCAGCCACAGAACCTGTGTAAATAATATGTGTTTGGGTTTAAAGGGATAAGGTGGCAAGCTCAGTTCACATGTGTCAAACACAAGGCCCATGGGCCAAATCTGGCTCACCAGGTCATTTCATGTTGCCTCCCTGTCTCTGTCCCCACCTTGTCTCAGCAGTTTGGCAGCAGAGAGGACAGAACGTCATCATCATATCCTGCGCTTCTCCATGCTGCCGTGGAGAGGAGGGCAGAACTCTTCCTATAGATCCTGCGCTTCTTTGTGCAGCCCCCCCCCCTTATTTCCTCCTCCCTTGGTCTCAGGATTCTTCCAGACCCTGCACTTTCTGTTTCCCAGCTCTGCCCCCAACAACAGCACATGGTTAGTGGCAGGGGTGGACTGACAACTCAGGGGGCCCCCGGGCAATAGGGGATCATGGGGCCCCTGTGTCCTCACCAACACCCAAAAAACCCTATGAAAAAGCCAATGAAAGGTACCAGGGGCATCTCATGGGGCCCCCTACTGACCCTGGGCCCTCGGGCAGTGCCCGAGTGTTTGAATGGTCAGTCCGTCCCTGGTAAGTGGGGTACACTGTGATGTAAGGGAAGGTGGGGGACTCTTAACTTCTGATGGCAGGGGACTTTTGACATGTGACGTAGGCAGGGGAAGGGGGGGGGGGCGCTTTGGCTATCGGCTTATAATTATTATGATAATTATATATTTATGTGCCAGCTAGAAAGGAGGGTTGCACTCCGCTGGTTTCATCCACAAACATTTTATTGGAGACTGCTCGGACAGAATATCATGGCACTACCATGTTCTGTCTGAGCAGTCTTCATTAACATTTTCTATGGATGATACCAGTGATGTTTGACCCTCCTTTTCAGACTTGCATAATCTGCTACAGGGATGTGAGTGAGCTGCATGCCAGTCTGCACCTGCCTTTTACAGCTTAAGTCTTAAAGCGGAGCTCCACCCAAAAGGGGAAGTTCCGCTTTAAGGACTGCTCCTCCGCTCCCCATTAAGGATTGGCACCTTTAGAGGGTGGAGGGGAGAGGGTACCTGAATTTGACAGGTATCCACTCCCACTTTCGGTCCATTCGCCTAGGCGATCGGAAGCGGAAGGTGTCCCCCCTCCCTCCCTGTAGTCTTTTGGGACACGTGACAGGTCCCAGAAGACTACTTGGCCATTCATGAAGCACAGTGCTACTCGCGCATGCGCAGTGGGTACCCGGCTGTAAAGCCGCAAGCAATCACAGCCGGGTGCCCACACTGAAGATGCCAGCCTCCTGGAATACAGGACGGCTGGTGAAACGGGCTGTGGGGGACACACCGTGGGACCAAGGGACAGGTAAGTGACTGTTTTTTAAAAGTCAGCAGCTACAGTTTTTGTAGCTGCTGACTTTTATTTTTTGACAGGGTAAGTGGAACTCCGCTTTAAGTTATTACTAAAACCAGTAACAATTGAATAGAATTATTGAATGTGATAAAGAGCAGATACATTTATATAGTCATACAGATAAAACTGGCCTTTTGAGGGCAACCATAATGCTGATGCGAGCCGCAATGAGATTGAGTTTGACACCCCTCCTTTAGGTGATTGTGGCTGCATTAGTATTCTGTCCGTGATACTTTTATTATTTGTACTAACAGTTACATTTTCAGGACAAGCTTCTTCTTCTTCTTCTTCCCTTCTTCTTAGTCCAGTCATTAAGAAGGGATCACCCCAAAAGCTTGTCCTAAAAATGTAACTGTTAGTACAAATAAAAAATGATCATGGACAGTATTCAGTTGTTTTATCTAAATTCTACAAAATCTACAACAGAAGAAGGGGATACAATGTGCTCATGGCTCAGTCAGAGGTTTATTAGTGAGGCTAGGTTCACATATGTGCGGGTGGTTCTGCTGCGGATCCGCACAAAAATCCATGCAGCCGCACCACCCGCACAGAAGAATGCGGACCCGTGAGCGGGTGCCATTAATTCTAATGGCACGCCGCCTGCACTGGAAATCGCAACCGTACTAAGAACCAAGGTTCCCGTGCGGGCTGCATTTTCAGAAGAAGTGCAGGAACATATTCCCTGCATGTCTCGGGGCACGGGAGTCCATTCAAATGAATGGGCTCTCCTGCCCACGCAAAATGCAGCCCGCAGGAACACACATATGTGAACTAGTGCTAAAGAATTCACATAATAGCAAAGCATCAACCGCAATAGACTCTTAACACTAATATTGTGCCTACTCATAAGGACAACATGTGAATATCTGCCACATGATTAAAAAACTCCCAGCAAAAGCCAGCTGTTGTTACAAATGCTGCAATCTAAAAAACACAACACAGTATGAAACATAACAAAATCACGCAGTTACAGTGACACCTTATCCACTGTCATCATGATCTAATCTTAACTTGAATCATGGTTATAAAACCAATAAAACAGTTTTGAAGAAAAATACATAATATCATTACAACCAAGGATTGCATTTGTACTAAAGATGCACAGAGAGATACCTACTGGCCAAAGTAATAAATTACTAATACATTGGGAACAACCAGGAGAAACCTGATTTATGAAACATGGAATAGTAAGGACTCTAGGGAGGTAGAAAAGATAGATGATTTAGTCATATTTACATTGCTATAGCATACAGTTTGAGAAAACAAGAAGCATGGGGTAGATTTACTAAAACTGGAGCACTCAGAATCTGGTGGAGCTGTGCATGGTAGCCAATCAGCTTCTAAATTCAGCTTGTTCAATTAAGCTTTGACAATAAAACTTGGAAGCTGATTGGTTTCTATGCAGAGCTGCATCAGAATTTGAACTCTCCAGCTTTAGTAAATAACCCCCTATACAATTACTCTTGGATGACTGGATATGTGGATATTGCCCCTGGTGTAAAATGGATATGTGGATATTGCCCCTGGTGTAATATGGATATGTGGATATTGCCCCTGGTGTAAAATGGATATGTGGATATTGCCCCTGGTGTAATATGGATATGTGGATATTGCCCCTGGTGTAAAATGGATATGTGGATATTGCCCCTGGTGTAATATGGATATGTGGATATTGCCCCTGGTATAAAATGGATATGTGGATATTGCCCCTAGTGTAAAATGGATATGTGGATATTGCCCCTGGTATAAAATGGATATGTGGATATTGCCCCTGGTGTAATATGGATATGTGGATATTGCCCCTGGTGTAAAATGGATATGTGGATATTGCCCCTAGTGTAAAATGGATATGTGGATATTGCCCCTGGTGTAAAATGGATATGTGAGTATTGCCCCTGGTGTAAAATGGATATGTGGATATTGCCCCTGGTGTAATATGGATATGTGGATATTGCCCCTGGTGTAAAATGGATATGTGGATATTGACCCTGGTGTAAAATGGATATGTGGATATTGCCCCTGGTGTAATATAGATATGTGAGTATTGCCCCTGGTGTAATATGGATATGTAAGTATTGCCCCTGGTGTAAAATGGGTATGTGGATATTGCCCCTGGTATAAAAGAGGCAGCAAGAAATTGCTAAGGTATGGCAATCCCCGACTCTTAGGCCATGTTCACACAATATGTGAAGAAAAACTGATGGAAAAATGCACAGATTTCACTTGCAGAGACAATAGTTTACATCAGTTTTCATGCGTGTTTCTGTACGTTTTGCAGATTTTTGCGCAGAAAAAAATCCCTACATCATACTAATGTTTGGTGTGAAAAGGTCACATAGAGAACAACGGTTTTCTTTTTGCCCCTGCAGAATATGTACATGGTATGAAAGAGGCCTTAAAGTGGAACTTAACCATCCAATCCTTTTCAGCCAAGGAAGCTGCCATCTTAACTTCTTCATGCTGACAGTACGCATATACGTGGCCTCTCGGCTGGTGGGTCCTAATGCCGAGAGGTCAAATATATACGCACCAGAATGTAAATTCAGCTGTGCCAACAGCATCCACCCTGCGCACTCCCGATGCAGCTAGAACTCACAATCTCTAATTGTAATTGGAAGCTTTCTGATTATGTTACTGCTCTGACAGCCAATCACAGAATCATATGATCAGAAACCCCGCCCTGCCTCTAAAGTTAAGGGGTTAACCTCTGTTTGAACTGCAACTGCGATGGTGATCAGTTATGACACCAACCATTTGATGACTTGACAGTTTGGTTTGGAACACACGCAAATGTGACAGTTGGTATTCCCAGCATGCCGAGAATATAACTGTTTTTTTATACGTGGGTTTAGTTCTGCTTTAAAAACCCTTAAATTGTATGGGCTCTACTGAACAAAAAACGCTAAATTGACAGACACCATGTATACATTTGAAAGAGTTTGGCCCCATGAGTGGAAAACATTCTTCCTTCTGACTTTGAGCACCGTCTCATCAACATCTGATAATTATTCACCATAACTTGACATGCCACGCCACAATCCTCAGCCATCACTACTTCACACCCTATTCTACTCTGCCTTTCTTCTATTCACACATGTTACTTAATGGCGTTTTCCAAAGTTTTTCCGCATTTGCATTTTTTTGTGTTTTTGTTTAGTAAAATAAATATTGTGTGGTCAAAACAATTTCCAGAAATGCCGTTTTGCTGCGTTTTTCAGCGTTAGAGCATTTTTACAACTAAAAAACTCCTCTAGAAACCCACTAGTCCTGGGTTTTTTTCCAGCCAAAAAACATTGATTGCATGGACACATAGGATAACATGTTGGGGGGTTTACTGGATGCAGAAAAAAACATCAAAAGCCAAAAACAGCCGCTGTAAAAACATCCAGTGTGCATGAGGACTAACTCTAGTAGTTTACTAAAGCCCTATATATCAAAATCCCCTTTTTTTCATAAAATACCATTTTTAATTTTTTTCATTCATTTGTGTCATGCTGGAAACCTCTATTCTCTTTCAGCCACTTCCTGTCTACATGCACTGCTCCAGCAATGGCAGCACACCCTTGCAATGAAATGGCTCACTGGTGACAACAAAGGTAAACCATGCCAGTGCAATTTGTGTTGGCATGACTACTTGTATTTTCCACCAAGAGGACATGTGATAGGATGACATCCCAAAGACACAGTTGAGGAAAAGTCATCACCCCATGACAGAAAGTCTTCATGCATAATGTGCGCCAGTCTAAAAATTCACTTGTAAATTATTTTTACAGACTATAAAACACAAAAGTGAACCTTAAAGGGGATCTTAACCCTGAAAACAAAAGTTTAAAAGTCAGCAGCTACAAATACTGTAGCTGCTGACTTTTAAAACATCAGCACTGTCCTCACCTGACCCCATTCTTTGCCGGTCATTGGGTCCCTGGTGCCGGCACTGTGGCCAACTGTGGGCAGCCGACTATGACTCCTTGTGGATTCAGAGCAGGATGCCCACTATGCATGCATGAGCTGAGTGAATTGAATGCTCCTGCAGTCTCCCAGGACCTGTGACGTGTCCCAAGAGGCTGCAGGGATAGGAGGGTGGAGGTGAAATTCCTAGGCCTAGGCCATCGGAGTGGAAGTGGGAGCGTGTACCTGTCAAAATCAGGTACCCACTCCCCCCTCCCCCTCAAAAAAAAGAAGAAGAAAAGTGGAACTTACCCTTTTGGGTGAAGTTCTGCTTTAAACTATAATACAAAAATATATACGGTGTATATACAGTAGATTTAATGTGTAAAATTATTATTATCCAAATGGCCTTCAATCTTCAAAAATGCAAAGACCATCTGGATGATAATAATTTTATGTCACGGTTGGATTCATTTGAGCATTGAATATACATGGGCACTGAGGTTGGATATATTTATCGGACTTTTGGACTTACATCTGTATATACTGTATATACATTTGTATTATAGTTTAAGATTCCCTTTTTTTTGTTTTATGGTCTGTAAAAATAATTTACAGGTGATTTATTACAGCGCCGCAATTTATGCAGAAAGATTATATTCATGGTGATGTTCACTAATTAGTGCTGGCTAGGTATAATTTTAGGAATAGACTACTGTACTTATCGCAGGGCAGATACAATATTTCTATTACAGAAAGGGGTTGATTACGTAAAACTGAAGAGTGCAAAATCTGGTGCAGCTGTGTATGGTAGCCAATCAGCTTCTAACTTCAACTTGTTCAATTAAGCTTTGACAAAAAAAACTGGAAGCTGATTGGTTTCTATGAAGAGATGCACCAGATTTTGCACTCTCCTGTTTTAGTAAATCAAGTCCAAAGTGCCTAAACAAAGGCCTCCATGGTAGGATCATTTGATTTTCTTTTAATTAAAGCTGTAGATTAGAACACATTAAAAACCACAATGCAATTAAATTTCCTATTTGAAAATGTTAGTGATTGGGGTTGGATCTACTCTAATGAACTAACTCTTCTAAAACAACATTTTATTCTAATAGAGTAATATACTATCAGTTATTATACTACCATGATAGACCTTCACCAGACACACACCCTATTCCAGTTACACTCTTTCCATTGTATCTTGGTAGTATCAATATATTAAAGTCATCTACAGAGTCAGTTATAAAAAATGTTTTGTAACTGATTCAGGTTATTTTTTTTTATGCTTTCACAACAGACCTTGGATGTGGGCAGTCAGTTAAAACCACAGACTTTTGACACAAGTTTATCATTTAATTCAGCAAGCATGAGTTTCATAGGTACACAGGTTTGTGCTAAACATACAAGGTATAAACAGACATGAAAAAAGTGAAAATAGAAAAGAACTTGTGTACCTGCCTCGGTAGCTGCATCCTTACAATGTTTTAGCTTGTTCTGGCTCTGAAAAGAGACAAGGATTTCATTTTATAAATTCTCTCTGAGGCTTCAAAAGGAAACAGACACTTGGTACTTAATGGAAGTGATCATTTAATTCTTGAATGAGTTTCAGCATCTGATATAATTCCTTATTGAGTATGCAGCTTCTTTATGTTTAATCCATACCTATGTTCCAGTTTAAACTGGTGCCCTGGTCACTACCTCAGGTTTCATGTTTCAAGGTGACTCCTTGCTCTTGCAGTATCCTGTAGAGCCACCCTTGCACTTGAGTCTTGTTTCCCTATGCTGTGTTCATCAATAGAGACACATGGCCCTGTAGCCTAGGAAGGCAAGGCACTCCCCACTCCCTTTCTCCTCCCTTCTCCAAGCTAACAGACAGGTGACTGAACTGTCCACTGTTAACTCTTTCCTGTGAAGTCCAGAAGTTCAGGTAAGCAGCACTGACAAAGCAGGAGCCAGCAGAAGAATGTTAACAAATAGTTTCTTGGGGGATGTTTATTTTATTGTGCGCAATGTGTTACGATAAAAAAGGCTGAGACTTTAATACTACTTTGAACTATAACTAGAGGCAAAACCTTTTTATTTTAGATGGTGGTGAGGGGTTAGAACCACTGTCAGGTTTTTATTGGTGCCTGTACCCTGTTACAGAGTTCCACTCTAATTTTCCTGATCATTAATGTCACCGAGAATGATAGTGAGGGTATATTGTAAATTTTGAGCTGTCTCTAGAACAAAAATAGAGGGGAAATTTTGAATGGGCACACTTATTCCTGTGAAAATTGTCCAAGCGTGGATACCCCTCACACCAGAAAGATATCCTCTCATTTCCTGTTGAGTCTACAGGACAGAACGTGAAGAGGAATCTTCCTGTTGTTCCCCCTCATCTTACCCGTACTTCTGGGGTTTACAGGTGTGCGCCCCCTGCTGCTCATGCTGTGGTTGGACACAGCACAAGTTTGTCAGCAGGCTCACAACAATGATTTTGGCTGTGAACCTTCTGACAGCTGTGGCCAACCGCAGCACAAATCAGTGTGTTAGGAAACACAAAACACAGATCTGGCTGTTTCTGCTCCCTGATCTCACTTACTGTCCAGAACTGAGATCATGGAGAAAAGACTGCCAGTCTGTTAATAAAATCAGCACACATACACTTATTAGGCACACAGTTAGCTCCTTGATTGCCCTCCTGGTCACCCACTGGGTTGAACAGAAAAAAAAATAGTGTGTACTAGTGTCACTACCAAAGTCAGAGAGTGTCAGTTAGGGTCAGTTATTGTCCCTCCTAGCTAGTGTTACTTAGCACCAGTCCCTGATTGGCCACCACACTATCACAGTCAAACTATAAGTCGCTGTTCACTGCCATTACTAGTATAGATATCCTGGTCACAGTCAGAGCTATAATAGTGTTCCCAATGGTATAGTGTCCCAGAAAATGCAGTGTTACATGTGGCATTTTTTTTTTCAGAAAGACATGTAGCAGAATACACTTTGGCCTAAATGTATGAAGAAATTTGATTTTAAGTTTTTATAACAGAAAGTAGAAAATATTGTGCTTTTTTTCAAACTTTTCAGTCTTTTTTTGTTTATAAAATAAAAATACCAGTGGTGATAAAATACCACCAAAAGAAAGCTCTATTTGTGTGAAAAAATGATGGGTACAGTGTTGCATGACCAAGTATTTGCCAATTAAAGTAGCACAGTGCTGAATAGCAAAAAAATGGTCTGCTCATGAAGGAGGTAAAACTTTCGGAAGGTCAAGTGGTTTATGCAGCACAATACAATGCAAGTGGTGGGGTGCCAGTAGCTAAATAGATGACATACATGGGTATAATGGGTTGTGTTATTATTTGTAGGTTAGGACAGTGATTTCTTACCTTCTCTACTTGTTTGGGATTTCCTGATATGGTCAGACGCTCAAAGTTTATTTCTGCTTCCTCTGCTTCTCTGCATTTTTGTTCATAATTTTTCTTTGACTGAATGGGAAACAGGCATAATCCCATTACGTTGGTGACTAAAAGTATTATATGTTGCAGAAAGGGACATAAGCATTGTACAAGTTTTATACCCCTCCAAGATAACTTATACCACTCCCCTCCCAAAGATGTCCACATCAATTTGTGGAAAGTTCCCTTTTATTAAATATATGTATAGAACAAAAATAACAACCAAGTACCTTTATTTTCCTATTGGAATTGTACATACAGTATTCACCAAACAGCAGATAGCTGGGATTGAGTACATACCAGCCACACAGTAGGTTGGAATCTCCACAAAAAGATTTGTGATTGACCAAAAGTTGACACCAAGAGCACAAGTCCCTGTCCTGCTCCTATCTTTGCTAGAACACTGTCCCTCCTACTGAGGCTGAACCCTCAGCCATATTGTGCCCTCTCTATGCCTGAGGCCTCCACACGATGTTCCCAGCCATTGACCTTTTTTATGCCAAGGGAGGAATGTCCACACAAATAGGTAGATTTACTGATGGAATTCAGGGAATGGCACATCACATTGACATACATTCCAGAGTCACTTGACAATACATAGTCAATCACATCTAGTGGATGGCCCGCAGTAGTCACATGTGAAAGCACATGCAGCACTTTAAGCAGCCATCTAGCTCTAACGGTCTCCCTTTCTACCCAAGGTCATTAGTACTCACTGGACTGTAGATACCTCCTTCATAGGTAAACCTCTCCCGGGACCCTCCGGAGGGAACAGTTTTAAGCAGGGAACTCCTGGCCAGGCCTTTTGCAATCCACCTTAGCCCCCACCTCCATAAACATCATAAAGTCTATGGCCATCTCTCCTGGGTGCAGTATACTCATCCCCAGCCTCCTGCCCTGTACAGGGCCTCCACTTGCTAGTTACATTTGCGCTAGTGTGGGGTGCTTAGCTCCCATACCCCAATTGCGCTAGGACTCCTCCCAGCCTGGCTTTATATCTGTACCCTGACTCACCCATCCATGACATCACTACAGGAGGGCTCTAACTAAAAGGGCCTAGCATCTGATGACACTGCTGTAACCAGACACTATTTTGGCACAAAGCCACTTAGAGGTAGACTATCTGCACCTGCCTACACGTGGGTGGGACTAAGTGTGGTCAGGTGCTTAGTGAAAAGCTACAGGCTTGTGAGTCAGCAGTCACAATGTTGATAGTCATGCCCCCCTGCAATTGTTTTTTTTCATCCCACTGCAGTGCACACAGGCACAGCCTACATGAGAGTTGCCACATCATCACAGGAAGCTGTATTCATTGGGCTTCACTGGCAGGTCAACAGGCCTATGTGGGACTTTGTAGATGGACTTATAATTAGGTGCTTCAGCAAATTTTTTATTATTATTAGGGGTCATAGTTCTACGTTACAAAGAACCACAAATCAAGTGGGACAGTTGAGCTTTTTGTCAACACTCAACATAGAGACACCCATTTCCTTTTTATACAGCAAGAAAACATGTACTTTGTTAGTTGAGTTTAAACTTTTCACTCATATTTCAGACAAAGTTCTATCTGTATCCTTTGACTGATTCTTTTTAATGTACACATACTCCAACTTACATCAATTGTCTTCTTGAACATGGAAACTTTATTCTTTTGTAGGCGCTCCATGGCAGTCTCATACTAAGTGAGAAAACAATAAGGTTCATTAGACTGAAGTATACCATTTGGGACAATCTTTAGAGAACCACAATAACGCAGGCCATAGACGAAAATTTGGCCGATAAACGAAAAATCGGTCGGCACCGTTGCCAATGCTGCCACCCATCTCCACAAAAAACGGCCTTTTTTCACGGATTTTCCAGCATGACCGATAAAACTAATTGAGGAGATCCGCGAAAAACGGCCGACGGGCTGGCCCCACTAATGGCGTGATTATCGGCTGATTTTTTGTGTGGACAAAAATTTGGCCGATAATCGACCCGTCTATGGCCTGCATAACATATCCACATATGATGGTGTTAGTAGCCCAATTGGGCAAAACACAGAAGCAGATAAAGGCCTTTGTCACACAGGCAGTCAGGGGTCAGTAAAACAGGTGGCTGAGCTATGGCTTTACTGCCCCCCACCTAAAGTTAATCAAGAGCTGGAGGAGGCTTTTCACATGCCATGGCCACAATGCTTTTGTGCCATGGTAAATTTAAGGTGACATGATGAGTCAATAGTTGGTGGCAACTGTCAAACTCAGCCATGCAAGTCAATGGGGCTACGCTGCAATTGCGAGCCAAACACTTGGCTTGCCATTGCGGTGAATTAGCCCCATTACAAATTGCTGTTCAGCAGAAAAAAGACAGGTAGAAAGAAAACAGGCATTCAGGGGGTGCCAAGATCGCCTCCTGAATGCCTGAAAGCAACAAAGCCGCATTCTGAAGAGCGGTTAACTGAGATTCACTTTTCAGCGCAATGGCAAGTGTGAACCTAACCAAGCATACACACTTTTCTTTGAAGGTTTATTAGCATCTCTGTATTCCTGGCCCATGCTGTTTTACACTGACACTGATATTAGGTAGTTTGTATGATCTCACAGATGAATATCCAAAAAAGGATCACAGTGCTTATTGCTACACTTTTAAAACTGGACTCCAGGCACATATAAAAAGCACAAATTAGTCCTTAAAATTTTTTTTGAAGTGTAAGTAACTGAATTTGATCTGGTATCAGCGTATTGCAGTACCTGTACAGCAGAGCTCTGACTGGTCGAGGAAGAAGAAGCATAAAGAGCCAATCAGTTGTGCTGCAGTGCAAAAAGCATGCTAATAGGAGGAGAGAGCAGAGTGACAGAGGTGAACTCATCATATGTTATTCTTTTACTGTTCAGTCACAGGGTTGGGGTGGTGAGGAGAACTGTAAGGGCCAGTTCACACCACTTGCAGTCAAGTGCGTTTTTTTTTCTGCATCAAAAATGCTTTGATAGTAGGTTACATGGTTTCCAATGGCATAGTTCACACCAGTGCAGTCAGTTTCAGTGCGTTCCAGAAAAAAAAGTACAACATGCTGAATTGTTTCTGCACTCAACTGTACTGGAACACAGTAAATGCATCAAAAACACACTGCACGTCCTTATTTAAGTTGAAGAAAAAGAGAGGGGGAGACAAAATGAACCACACCCGCATACAGAAAAGCCTCTGGAACGCATCTGGACTGCATTTCTATGGTGTGAACCAGCCCTAAGTATTACTAAACTGCAGCTGCAAAAAAAATTCTGCTTGGTGTGCCAGGGCTGTGTATATGTCAGGGATGAAGAGACGGAAATGTATACCTTTTCTCAGCTCTCTTATATGTACTGTATTTCCTCTGTGTACTGTGAAGTTCATCTTTAAATAAGTTAGGTTCCTTTTGGAATATTGGGAACTTTGCCAGCTTGTTGCTAATTTTTTTTTTCCAGCCTGTCAATTTTTTCCATAGTTTTTACATTGCACTTTAAAGTGCGTCTATGGTCAAATTATAAAATAATATGTTCATTTCCACATGGTATTTAAATGATTCCTATTAATCGGAATGATCTTGAAGTTTGTAAACTTACTCTGTGAAGATCCTCAAACATTTACTTCCTTGGATTCTGTGACATGTATTCATTATGCCCTGTGAGTGTCACACATTTCACAAAAACTGAACTACAGAGGTGTTGAGAGGAGGAGTCTCAGCAGGCGGAGTCAAGGCAAGAATCAGTGCTTGCAGACAGCAAGGTACCATGGGACATGTAGTCATTAGAAATTGAAATTAAACAGCAGAAGAGAAGCCACAAAGCATGCAGGGAATCCAGTCTCACACAACATAGAAGGAGATATTTCAAGTAAGATTACACATAGCTCCCAACTGTCCCTGATTTCGAGGGACTGTCCCTGATTTTGAGGGACTGTCCCTGATTTAGAACAAAGTCCCTCTGTCCTTCCCTCCTCCACATTTGTCCCTCATTTTGGAACGATCTATATGGTTGTAAATAAAATACACTAGTCATATATCAAAAAGTGTTTTACAGTGCTAAGCCTTTCATCCAAAATCTAAATTGCTGCATTTGTAAATTCCAAAAGTAAATATAAAGGAAGTGGTAAAAAAAACACTTGTGGGTTTTATTAATAATTTTTTTTGAACATTTCTCTTTTAAAGGGGGGGGGGGCATAGCAGGGTGTGTGTCCTATGCCTACATACTTTTTTATTATTATTATTTTACAGGATTTATATAGCGCCAACAGTTTGCTCAACACTTTACAATATAAAGGGAGACAATACAGCAACGATACAGTTCAATACAAGAGGGTTAGGAGGGCCCTGCTCCTTGGAGCTTACAGTCTAAGAGGGAGGGGATGGTGGTACTAAAGGTAATAACTGTGGGGGATGGACTGGTAGGAGAAATAGAAGATTTGGTTATTAGATGAAGACAGGATAGGATTCCCTGAAGAGACAAGTTTTCAGAGATCACCTAAAAGCAATTACTTTTGCTAATAGGCGTCCCTCATTCCCATCTCAGAAAGTTGGGAGGTATGGCTTACATTGGATTGTCAAATATACCTATTGTTTGTATTTTTTTTACAATGCTGATGTTATAAAATTAAAGTGTTGTGACCATAGATCTCCTTTAGAGTATAACTAAAGGCAAAACTTTTTTTTTGTTTTGTATGGATGAGGATGGCTTAAAACCCTTATCAGGTTTTTTTTTACTGTCTGTGTCCCCATTAGGGAGATTCACCCTGTTTGTCATGATTACCACTATCATCAAATGTGAAAATGAAAGAAAATCCCAAAGTTTAGTTTGTCCCAAGAACAGTAAGGTCCCTTTCACATGGGAGTTCCGTATGTCCATTTTTCGTCTGGTAATTTACAGATGGAAAAAGAACACCATGTATTTCTATGGACTAGCGCAGTGTTTCTAAATCTTTTTTCAGTCAATGCACCCTTTAAAATTATGGAAAATTTCAAGGCACCCTCTAAAAGTATGGTAAGTCCCGAGGCACCCTTTAAAATTATGGACAGTCTTGAGGCACCCCATTCTAAAATGTAAAATACTATTCTAATAGTTTTATATAACGCAGCAACATCCACACATGTAGAACACCCAACAGTAGAGGTGATTTATTCTTCCAAATCAAATACACTTTTGTACACTGGCACTGACTAGTATTCCAGTGCTTCTCTAAGTTTGTCTCCATCACTGAGCTAATGTGACCCCAGCAAGGAAGGGTCAAACAAGGATGCTGTGCAGACCACTGACATACTCCAACTGATGATGTCATTGGTTATCAGGACGCCGGCAGCTAGAAGGTCGTAATGGCGCACAATGAAAACCTGTGGCTTTGTGTAACTAAGAGTCAGGCTTCTTCCAAGTTTTGTATACAAGTTTTGGGCAACTTTTAGACATTTTGCCAAGGCACCCCTGAAGAAACCTCAAGGCACCCCAGGGTGCCTGGGCACCCTGGTTGAGAAAGGCTGGACTAGCGGAAGTAAATGGATGATCATCTGTTTACGGCCGTTGATGTCCACATCTGATAACATCCGTTTTCTTGAACAGAAGAAAACCCTATTTTTCTTCTGTTAAAAAAAAACAACGGATGTGAACTGATTTGTTTTTTTCTTGGAAAAAAGGTGACTGAACTGATGAAAAAAATGGGACGCCCATGTGAAAGGACCCTAATAGAGAGCAGATCTTCTAATAGGGGCACTAGTGACAACAACAGATTCCCTCACTTCCTGATTTGGCTATGGGACAGGAAGTGAAGAGAAATCTCCCCAATGGGACACAGATGGCAAAAAAAAACTGACAGGGGTTATAATGTTATAACCCTCCCTTACTATATCCAACATGAAACAAAAAGCCATGACTTTATTTCTACTTAAACATTGTTGAGATAAATCATAAAGCTCAGGTAGGGAGGAGAAATACATAAAGCCTCATTCCTGGTGTACCGTATCATGCAGCAAATGTACCTTTTTCCTCAGTTCCTTTTGTCTCTCTCTAAAGTCCTCCAAACTCTGCAGTTCTTCCCTCATAGTTGCTGCAAGCTGAATATGTGAGATCCCAATATTCTCAATTTCTGCAACAAGACAAAGCACATCCAGAAATAATGCCACACACAAAGGGCAATGTTTACCATATTATTTCTAGTATACGTTACTACACAAAATACTTTTTCTAGAAAAATGATCACATTTTTCAGTGTGCTCCTCATAGAACTAGGGGAATGAAGGCCTCTATTCCTTTAGTAAACCAAACCCATAGACTTCTATAAAAAATGGGAAAAATCCCCCTACAATAATAGCGCTCACAAATTACAACTAAAAATAAATTAAATAAATGAATGGATAATAAACCAGCCACCAAATAAAGTGAAATATGTGTAACACTAAATAATACAACATAAATAATTAAAAAAAATCAAATAACTGATCCTCAATAAAGTCCATTAAATAAAGTCCATATACATATTATATGATCTTCAATCAATGAAGTTATGGAATCTTTCTCAAATTCTCCACCAACATAAGTACTCCAGTGCTCAACACCCCATCAAAGTGCAAACTCACCAGATACTGGTGAAAAACCAGCATATCTTTATAATTAGTAGATGTGAAAAGAATCCGCAGCATATCATTAGTAATCATCAGATGATCCCAGTGATCTCCATCATAATGAACATAGGTCACATGTGAACAAAGCGGAAAACACTCTCCATAGCGTAATACCGTTTTAGAACTTTTATTCCAACAAATACCCCCATGAAAACCGCACTCACACTGTATAAGTACAAAAAAAGCCTTTTGTATTTAAAATCTTTCAGCCTGAAGCGCTTAGTACACTGCTTCCTACACACACAGTGGCGTCTCACCAGCCTGCAACAGATGACGCGGTTGCGGTCACGTGGTCCGGACACGTGATACAGCGTACATGATGACGTCACTGCTGGATCACGCTCTAACGCGTTTCGTCACACAACTTCGTCCGAGGGTGTGATCACAGTGGATTAAGCTAGCTCTTATAGAGCCGCCCATTCTCTCATTGGTTAACATCGATAACAACACCTCCTGACAATTGAACACAGGATGACACATAACTCAACGGATTGACTTATTCAGACACCTTATCAGAGTGGAGTAAGAACCACGCATTAGTGCCATCTTGTGTTTGATTAATAAATATACAAATCACTGATGAATATATGCCATTCTTATCTGTATATTTTTTTGTACTTTACACAATGTGAGTACGGTTTTTATGAGTGTATTAGTTGGAATACAGTTTCTGAAACTGTATTACGCTACACAGAGTGTTTTCTACTTTGTACACATGTGACCTATGTTCATTATGATGGAGATCACTGGGATCATCTGACGATTACTAATGATATGCTGCAGATTCTTTTCACATCTACTGATTATAAAGATATGCTGGTTTTTCACCAGTATCTGGTGAGTTTGCACTTTGATGGGGTGTTGAAGACTGGAATGTGCCGATCACGGCGTCAGACCCCTGACCTTCTCACCAAACTTGTGACCAAAGGACTAGCCAATCTAAAACCGCGATGTCACGTGTGTAACAATGCCACGCCCAGCTGCACCCTGCACAATGATTTTCCAGCTCAATGGACCTCAAATCGATGTACTGGCAGCCTGAGTGCGATTGTTACTGGGTCAGGTTAATTACGCAATTAACCCTTCACACTGCCACCACCTCCTTTTGTACAGAGAAAGAGGAAACTCGGCAATATCAGCAATACACTAGGATGATTAGATAATCGTCTGTATACCATTATCACCGCAGACAGGTTATACAGAGGGTTAAACACTCATAGTAGCGCTCTTCGGCAGTAGGAATTCGTAAGTTGCATTAAAGAGCTATAGAAACAGTTCAACACTTTCAGAAGGAAAGATTTATTACTAAAAGGTCAAAAGGGTGCAATACAGATATTTACAGAAAAAAAGATGTAACCAATATATATATATATATAAATATACAGAGAACCACAGCACAGCAAAAAGGTAACAGGAAGAAGTTTAGGTAGATAAGTATTTGCCAAAAAGCCTTGGGTTAAGCAGCTTCAAGTCTTATGAGCTCCAGGATGCTTTTCTTGTCTCTACTGCAAGTTTCATTGTTACATGGCAGGAGACTCTGCTTTCTCTATCACACCCAAACTCCAAGCATACCAACCTTTTTCTACCAAATTCAGTGGGGTGTCTTCTTACAACAACAGAACCAATTGCCTTATTTTGGGGAGGGGGTTGTGTAAAGGGAGCTCAGGCTTCTTGAACTCAGCAAACATACACTGACCACAATCCTGAGGGACGGGGGAAATCGGAGGAGGGAGACTGATTTGGTGTTTAAGAGAGATACAAAATGCAGGGGTTTGGAGCAAAATGGATGACCGCACCCATCTCTGTGTGCATGATTGCTACACCTCCCCCCCTCAGGTGGATGCATGGGAGGGAACTGCAATTTCCCTCCTGATGCAACCGACTTCTGCCGCTGGTTTGCCTGACCAGTGCACAGACCCATTCTGCCCAGAGGGTCATCATGGGGTGATCTGGTACCACTGCACTGCGGGAGAACCAGGTTCCTTCTGAGAAGGGTGCTGTTCTCCCCAGCAACACTGTTGTGCCGACCAAGTGAGTTGTCAGGGAGGAGCACCAGTTGGCTATGACTATCCGGATATCGTGGCAACTGCCGGGGTGCCCACCTGTTCACAAAACACTTCTGTCTAGGGGTGTCATCTGCTAACATATTGAGATGTAGCATTTTGTCAAGGCAGAGAATGAGCTTTCCCTCTCCCATCTCCTTCCTCTGGACCAGGACTACATTTGACCCGAAGGTAGTGACGCCAGACAGAGCCAGACAGGCGAATTCTGGAACTCACTGCCCGGATAGGTCCACAGGTACCTTCGTCCAAGATGAACAGTCCTCTTTACCTGATAGCATCCAGGACACCAGTTCCATCAGTTTCCTGTCTGCTAGGTCAGTCACGGGTCCAGCTGAGCCATGATAGTTGCACCCAGCCAGCTGCATCCAAGACTGACAAAACCTGCTTTTTGGCCTGGGGAGTAGGCCAGGCCATAACTGCCTCAGTCTCCCCATTCCCAGACTTCTGGGGGTCTCTTCCTACCGGTGGTTCCCAAAGCTGAACCACTGACATGCCCCTCTGACAGTTACCATTCTTGACTGTCAGACTAGGCACGGGCAGTTTGTTCCTGACTAGTGACAGGGGCCCAAGATGCTCTTCCCAGACAGGTGCCGAACACCGCACGGCCCCTAAAGTGGGCAACTGTACACAGTTCCACTCCACATTGTAGGTCATTCCTGACCCCTGGGGAGGTGGTTGGTGCGTTCCCAACCCCAACTAGCTTTCCCGTGAATTCAGGCAAGCCACATGAGGTAGTGAAGGCTGACTCGTCCTGAGCCTCCTGTGTTAGAGATGGTGGCCCATACCCTCTGCTCAATGCGCAAAATGGATGACCGCGCCCATCTCTGTGTGCATGATTGCTACACGGAGTACTTACATTGGTGGAGGATTTGAGAAAGATTCCATAACTTCATTGATTGAAGATCATATAATATGTATATGGACTTTATTTAATGGACTTTATTGAGGATCAGTTATTTGATTTTTTTAAATATTTATGTTGTATTATTTAGTGTTACACATATTTCACTTTATTTGGTGGCTGGTTTATTATCCATTCATTTATTTAATTTATTTTTAGTTGTAA
The DNA here is from genome assembly GCF_062004578.1 of Staurois parvus. Classification (NCBI taxonomy): domain Eukaryota; kingdom Metazoa; phylum Chordata; class Amphibia; order Anura; family Ranidae; genus Staurois; species Staurois parvus. The sequence goes on from NW_028318628.1 coordinate 1,580,165, forward strand.
TTTGTTAGCGCTATTATTGTGGGTTTTTTTTCAAATTTTTTGATATTTGTTTGGTCACAACTATTTAATAGCAGCTCCAATTGAATAAACTATTCCCAGGGCTACATTCATGAGGCAGGATGATGTAGACTTTGGAATATATTGAGTATATATTGATATAATTTTCCTGGGTTTATATAGTTAATATTTTATATTTAAGCCCATAGACTTGCATTATCAGAAGCAACACTTGAAGGCAAGAAATAGAGCCAGATGCAGAGTAAGGCTCCATGTACACGGGACGTTTAGAAAACACTTCTAAATTATGGAAACTGACTGCTGGAAAACGTAGGTTAAAAAACGTCTGTTTAGCCGTGTTTTCATACCGCATTTATGCGCATTTGCGTTTAGAAGCGTTTTTTAAAGATAACATCAGGAGACTTTCCAAAATGCCCAGAATGCACTGAAAAACAGTAAAAAATAACTATTACAGACATTTTGAGAGAAAATAGAGAGAGCAGAAGCAGAGAGCAGTATGTGTTGAGACCAGGGGCGGACTGACAACTCATGGGGCCCCCGGGCAATAGGGGATCATGGGGCCCCTGTGACCTTGCCCAAACTGAAATAAGCCTATGAAAAAGGTATCAGGGGCATCTCATAGGGCTCCCTACTGACCCCGGGCCCTCGGGCAGTGCCCGAGTTTCCAAATGGTCAGTCCGCCCCTGGTTGAGATGACCTATCTTTTCTGGTTGTATTCACTATGGATCCCATCATGAGCATAATGCAGCACATTCTACCAATTTTTCCTTCAGGCAAAACCTGGAACTGACTGCGCTGGTGTCCCGGGTCCATTTGAATACATGGAAAACACTTTGCATGCATTTCTGATGATGAAAAAAGGCTCTGGACAACACTTGGATATGGAACAGTTAAAAAACGCTTCTAAATGCAAACGCTATAAACCTGGTTAGCCACGTTTACACACATTTACAAGCATTTGGTGTTTGAAACGCTGATAAAATCTACTCCTGACCGCAAGTTTGGTGCGTTCAAAAAAATGACTGTAAACTCAACTTCCTGTAAACGACTATGTGTACATGGACACATAGGAAAACATTAGGGAGAGTTCAGGGGCTGCTGAAAAAAATGCAGAAAACCTCCTGAACATGAGTTTATCAGCTGCAGTGTACATCTGTGAAAAGCACAGGGCGCCAGTGGTGGACCTGCCAATTCTGGTGTTCAATGGCAAATGCCAATCAAGCTTTATGGTGTCGGGCCGTGAGCACAAGGCCCACTAGAGGATTTTGGGCCCTCAGGCCACCCTCATGAAATCATTTCTGATTGTTTGGTCAGAGACATTCACACCAGTGGCCTGCTGGAGGTCATTTTGTAGGGCTCTGGCTCTGGCACTGCTCATCCTGTTCCTCCTTGCACAAAGGAGCAGATACCGGTCCTGCTGATGGGTCAATGATCTTCTACGGCCCTGTCCAGCTCTCCTAGAGTAACTGCCTGTCTCCTGGAATTTCCTCCATGCTCTTGAGACGGTGCTGGGAGACACAGCAAACCTTCTGGCAATGGCACGTATTGATGTGCCATCCTGGAGGAGTTGGACTGCCTGTGCAACCTATGTAGTGTCAAGGTATCACCTCATACTGCCAGTAGTGACACTGACCCCAGACAAAAGCAAAACTAGTGAAAAACAGTGAGAAAAGATGAGTAGGGAAAAAAATGTCAGTGGCCTCCACCTGTAAAACCATTCCTGTTTTGGGGATCGTCTCATTGTTTCCCATCTAGTGCACCTGTTGTTAATTTCATTAACATCAAAGCAACTGAAACTGATTAACAACCCCCTCTGCTACTTTACTGACAAGATCAATATCCCAGGAGTTTAACTGACTTGATGCTATACTCTGATTAAAAAGTGTTCCTTTAATTTTGTTGAGCAGTGTATATTGCCAGATGCTTAGGGAGCTGCATGTGCCACACACAGCCTGCCATACAAGTGAATGGCTGTACACAGTTATGTTCTTGTAAATGCTGAAGCTTCTTTGCACATTCTTTTGATGTTTACCTGACATATTTTCTGAACATGAAAGTTATATAATATACCTATAAATGCTTCATGTGCATGAACCCTTGAAGTTGAACATGAATGTTAGAAGTAGATTGAGAAGTAGGCTGAGTAGAAATCAGCTCTATGCCTTTAACACATTCTCTATTTCTTTGTTTTCCTTATATGTATATATATTTTTTTTTTTTCACTTTTGCTTTGTGAATTTTTAAGCTCTAGAACAGAAGTCTCCAAATTTTTCATTACAAGGGCCAAATCCTATTCTTTACAAATATTCATGGAACAAAGAAAAATCAGTTTTATAAATTTAGCAAATAAAATTTAAATGAATTAATAATTTTTTTTGCAATCGGCAGTGTATTATTTAGAACAAAAACAAAAAAAAAATTAAGCAAAACAAACAAAAGAAATTCCAAATAAACTTGAGCCAATTTGAGTCCTTGCTAACATCAGGGTTCCCATCAGAGTCCCCCCTTACATTAGAGCTCCCATTAAAGTCCTCCTTTCATGGGAGTCCTCCTTACAGCGCAGTCCCCACTTACACAAGAGTCCAAATTAGAGACCCCATCAGAATCCATCTTAAATCAGAGGGCTGGATAAAATCCTGCAGAAGGTTGGATTTGGACCATGATGTGCAGTTTGGAGACCCGTGCTATGGCACATAGTGTTGGCTTTGTGCTAGCAATGATTCTGTTTACTCAAATGAAATAGAATTGTTGCTAAAGAAACAGTAATGCATCAAAATACTTAATAACTGCATAGGCTTCCAAAACCTCTGTGAGTTATTAATGAAAAAAGGAAAAAGGATTACTTACGCTGTTTTAATGCATCAAAGGATCCTCGTAATTTGCTGGAATAAATAATAATGATAATAAGTTGATCATCTCAATATGTGATTGGAAGCTCATTAAATATCTATAGCTAGAACCAGCACACCACAAGGCCCAACTGACTCACTTCACTAAACAGTAATATTAGTTTGCATGTCTATTTTCATCATATTTTCACATGCAAACTTTACTTCTCAATTTCAGTACATTTTTAACCAATGTTTAGGCAAACTTTTCTTTTCATTTAACCCTTTCACTGCATGTTTAAAAAATAATTTTAGGCCTGAGGATTACACAAAAGCCCCAAACAATATATAATTTCTGAAAGTAGACAACCTAGAGAATGAAATAGAGGTAGTTCCAATTTTTTTATGTCTCACGATATTACTGAAAAGGTCTAAGAAACGCAAAATTTCAATAAAAAATACACTAAAGTAAATTTTAGGGCAAACAAATGCAATTAATTTCCCAAATTTTTGATAAAATATAAAAGATGAGCTTGTATCGAGTACTTAGATACCCAACATGACAAACCTTAAATTCTTTGCGCCCATGAAATGGCGACAAATGTCAGTACCCTATATTTTCTATTGGCGACCCTTCAAAAGGCCCTACCAGGTCATCAGTATAGCGTTACAGTGGAGGTCTTGTGCTGAGATTGTTGCTCTCACTCCTGTGTGCATGGCGATATGTAACATATATATATCAAAATCAATGTTTTCACACGTAGGCGCCTCCGAGGCGTGTGTTTAAATTCATACAGGTGAATATGTGGGGGGGCATCAAACATTTTTTGGGTGGGGGATGTTATGTGCTTTGGTGTAACTTTATTTTTTTGCAATTAAAGAAATTTTTTTTAACTTTATCATCACATGTGATGATTTTTTAGGTGACAGATCCCTTTTTATGAGACATGCAGGGTCACAGCAAGAAAGGGAGGAGAGCGGACGTGCGTCTGCTCTCCTCCCTCCTCTCCACCCGCTGGCACCTGTCACGTTGGTCTCAGGCCCGCAAATGGGCAAGCAAGCCCAAATTATATGGCGGGGCGCATGCGGGGGGGGGGGGTGGCACCGCTATCAGGGATGTGTGGAAGCAACCTGGCAGCAGACCGACTGCTTCCAACTGACAGGCAGGAGTCTGCCTGTCAGTTTTATACACAATCCTTATGGCTGCAGCCACCGGATTGTGTGTACAGCCCCCCCCCCACTGTCAGACTTGGCAGGGAAAGGGTTAAAGCAGTATTAAAAACAAAAATAAAATTAATATATTGCAGCTTGCCAATCCATAGACGTGGTGGCTGCATTAGTCTTCTCTTTTTAGGCTTTATTTCTTTTTTTTTCACCTGTTGGTCCAGCCAACAACACAGTTCCCATCTTTGGTGTCTCTGCTCTATGGAACAGCAATGGAGACACTTATGAATATCAGCATTGTCAGTCTAGGAATGGGGTAATGTAAAATGTACTAGCAAATTTAGATGGACATAAATGAATGAAAGCATCAGCTTTTTCTGATCACATTGTAAACAGCCCTCCCCATCCCCCCACCCCCTTAACTGCCACATATGCTGGACAGCTTGGTCAATTAAGAAGGTTGAAAGGTAACAGACTTACTGGCAAGATCACCAGAATATATTAAAGGGAAAGCCTAAAAAAGAGAACTACTGCACCCACTACATCTAAGAATTAGTAAACTACAATATAATACATATTTTTGGGATTAATACTGCTTTAAACCAACTTTTATCACTCCAATTACATCATAAGCAAATCTGTTTGCGCAAAAAATATGTCATTTCTAACTGAATTTGAGTATTCTGTATACAAAAGCTGGAGCTGGGCTCAGCTCCTTGTTATTGCTTGACTTTGCATGTTTTCTGGCATTTCGATTGAACAGTTTTCATGACAAAATGTTCCTCCACAACTTATGATTAGAACCCCGTTCAATTTGCCTCCTGTGCCAGAGTTCCAAAAAACAGCTCTTTGATCTGACACAATATATTATGGCATTACTGTGCTTCCATCCATCCACGGGCGTCCTAGCATTGAATTAGTATCAGCCAATATTATCAGTCCTCTGCAGGCTGGACAGTCACCTAACTGGATTTGTAGGTCCAACCTGGATGAAACAGAGATGATACCACCCCCTGAATTAAGGATTGTGGTCCAGAAAGTGGCCTCTTCAGAGCTTCTCAAACTGTGTAGCCAGCACATATTGTGGCTCCACATGTCCTCCTAGCATTCATGTGCACCACTGCAGTAACCACGTACCCAATTTTACCTAGGAACTTGGGAAACAGTCACAGAACAGTATCCACCCGCATCTCCCTAGACAAGGATGAGCAATTTAAAAGTGCAAATTACAATTCCATAATGTACAAAAAAGCCTCCCATGTGTCATACCTGTCATTGTTAAAAGGGGAAACCATGAAACATTGCATTATTGTATCAGTATATCACATAATTTATCTATATAGGTCTCCATAAACACATTTATTACGACTATTATATTTGTTCATGTCCCCGATCAAAGAGTATCACATTGCATAATGTACTTTTGAGGGAGATCTAAAAACTCCATGGGGGACATGACTCCAAACATAAATAGTAACCAATGTTTTTTTATTTTTGTACTAACCTTCCTATCACCTATAACTACAGAAATTATCTAAAACTAAAATTATCATTTAGATTCAGTAGGCATGTTACTTTCAGTTTCCTGATTCACTAACTTTCTTTAAGGGGGTTAGATTTAACTTCTTCCACAACCCAGCATCCAACAAGTCCAATTGACCATCATGTTCACATATGAAATGTCTTGCTACCGGAGACCTCAAATTATATTGTTTAACCACTTAAGCTCTGGAAGATTTTACCCCCCACATGACCAGGCCATGTGCTACTTTAAGGCCTCATGCACACTGGACGTTATAAAAATGTCAATAGCTTTGCCACATTGAAAACGCGAGTTTTGCAGCATTGTTTTCTATTAGCGATTTTTAGCATTTTGTTTGTGTTTTGCCGCATTAGAGTTTTTAGCAAGAAAACACCTCTCTGCCATTTTTTAACTCCCACTTTCCCATAATGCAACTCTGCATAGTCATTATGTAGTTGTTTAGTCACCATTTTCAGAGCAGAGAGCACTAGAGTAGAGACAGCACTGTGTTGTTCAGGAGCTATCTTTCTTTTTCTTGCTGCATCCATTATGGATTCTGTATAGCAGAAAATTGATGAGGCTATGTTACTGATACTGTTAAGGATGGTGAGGAGACAGAGACAGCTGGAAGAGAGAAGCAGCCGTTAATGACGATTCTAGACCCATCCTTTGATATCCTGCCATGTGTCTTCCATATGTTCATAAAAGGAATTTCCTGTTTGCACACAGTTTTGCTAGCTGAGACAATGAGGTGGCAAAAGACATTGGGAAATGTCCATAAAGGGAATTTCCTGACTGCGCACAGTGCATTCAGCTGAGACAATGAGGCAGTAAAGGACATTGGGAAATGTTCCTGTTTGCACACAGCACAGGTCAAACAATGAAAGCAAGAGCACAAATATTGTTTTAAAAAAACTCTTGAGACTCAAAAACGCTCATAAATGCTGGATGGCCGCGGTTTCAGCGTTTTCAGCGTTCTTCAGCGTTAGAGCATTTTTACAAATGAAAAACTCCTCTTCAAACGAAGTAGTTCTGGGGTTTTTTTCCAGCTTGAAAATGCCCCTGCCAAAAAACACTGACAAAAGCCTATGTGTGCATAGACACGTAGGATAACATGCTGGGGAGTTTACTGGCTGCAGAAAAAAAACGCCTGATGCCAAAAACAGCAGCTGTAAAAATGTCTAGTGTGCATGAGGCCCAACTGACAATTGCGCAGTAATGAGATGCTGCATACAAATGAAATTTATATAATTTTTTTCCCCACAAATAGAGCTTTTTTTTGGTGTTGTTTGATCACCACCGGTTTTTTATTTTTCATTATATAAACAAAAAAAAGATCTTAAATTTTGAATAGAAAACAATATTTTTTACTTTCTGCTTTAAAACATTCAATAAAAAAATAAAATTTCTTCATAAATTTAGGCCAAAATGTATTCTGTTACATATTTTTGGTAAACAAAATCCCACTAAGTGTATATTAATTGGTTTGAATAAAAGTTACAGCGTCTAAAAACTATAAGATATATACTGGATTTTTTATTTATTTATTTAAAATACTAGTAATGGCAGTGATCAGCGACTTATAGCAGGACTGTGATAGTGCAGCTTGCAATTGGACACTGACTGACACTTTGTGGGCACTGACTAACTGACACTGACATCACTAATGACATTAATACAGTGATCAATGCTAAAATGTACACTGTCAATGTACTAGTGATACTGGCTGGGAAGGGGTTAGCATCTAGGGGCAATCAAGGGTTTTTTTTGTGTGCCTAGCAAGTGTTAATGTTTTTGTATTACAAATTGACTTATTTTTTTCCCTGCTTAGCAGGGAAACGAACAAAGCAATTTCTCCCTCTGTATAGAGCTCTGTGTTGTTTACCAGGCTGTGATTTGGCCGATCAGCAGGTCCCAGTTATGAATCACTGGTTGGGTCTGTTGATGAACTCCCACTGTGTCATATCACAGGGGAGTAGGTGGACGAGGGTGAGTGTGCACATCCCACACCTGGAAACAGACAACGACGTACCAGTAGGCCGTGGTGCCTGTAGCTGCTGCCCTGCGCAGTAAAAATACTGCGGCGGGTCGGAAAGTAGATATCATAAATGTGGTCATATAGTCTCCCACTGTCCTAATATTATTTTCCACATAGAAATCACTGCAGGTACATGTGTGAATATAGAATACCCCCTGGGTATTACAACTCACTGACCCATAGCAATTGAAGAGGTTGTAAACTCTAGTAAAAAAACGTTTTCCCCTGCAAGACAAAGGCATAATGCGCTAGTATGCATCTCATACTAGCCCATTATGTGAAACTTACTTTATAACAATGCCCTCCAGTGGCGCGGTGTCACCACTGACAGGGATTCCATCTTCACTCGATCCTTCTTTCGGGTTCAAGGGCTCCGGCGGCTGGAATGGTTGAACGGCGATGACGTCACTCCCACGCATCCATGCGGGAGTCACAGCTCTGAAGGAACGGCACAGGCATGCTGTTACTTCAGAGCGCATTCACCGGTGCTCTACACAGGCAAATATCTCCTAAACGGTGCACGTTTAGCAGATATTTACAGTACCTACAGGTAAGCCTAATTATAGCAAACACAGCAACTTCTGTACTCCTGTGTTGGGAATGGACTCAGCAGAGGCTAAGGTAACAATTCAGATTTCCTGGAATATGCACTCTTTGCTGCCCTCAACGGACCGGGGTAGTCCAAAGTCACTGAATACAAAGAAAACAAAAAGAGGGCGCACCGGCCTAGTGCATTATCATAAAACATATTTATTAAAAGGATAAAAAGTAAGTATCATACTCACAATGGACATCCAGGACATAGGCACATCACACTAAACAGCGGTGTCCAATCCACACTGCATATAAGTCCAAAAAATGGAACCCTGGACTTCCAACTGGCTAACGCGTTTCGAGCCTCTTCCTGAGAGCCAACCAGGAAGAGGCTGAGTCCTCAAACCGTGTTAGCCAATTGGAAGTCTAGTGTTCCATATTTTGGACTTATATGCAGTGTGGATTGGAGTGGACACTACTGTTTAGTGTGATGTGCCTATGTCCTGTATGTCCATTGTGAGTATGATACTTACTTTTAACCCTTTTAATAAATATTTTTTACAATAATGCACTAGGTCGGTGCACCCTCTTTTTTGTTTTCTTTGTATCCAAAGCCTTATTATAGGCTTACCTATAGGTACAAGTTAAAAAAACAGACTTTACTATCACTTTAAAGGGTTTGCCTGTAGCTAATTTTAAACTATTTCCTTCAGTGAGGAAGTTACAGTATTCACATTTACCACATGGTTTGACACACATTTTCCGTTCTCATCTAAGCTCTAAGTTCTTAAAGTGGCTATGTACTAGCATGTCTTGTATAGATCTTACATGCCTATAAATTATTTTTAGTCTTGGTCCTGTCGCTATGAACCCCCTTAATAAATCATCATTGGTCAGTAAATACTAGTACTATTGACAAATATTGTGCATTTATGTGAGACACTGGAATACTGCAAAGGTAACCTTGTATCATCATTTCTCTTGGGGGCCCATCTTGTACAATAGCCCCTTTAATGTACATCCTTTAGATCTGTGATAGGCTTCTCTCAGCTATATTTTCATGTAACCTATTTTCTGAAATTTCAACTTCAACACTTTTGCTTCATCCCCAAAATCTTCCAGTTAATTACAGTTTCTGCGTGACTGCAGATATTGTCCCACTGTTATACTTTTTACCAGGGGTCTGTATGAAAACTCTCTGCATGTACTAAACTGTTAGTAGATGTTGGTTTTCTATACAGTTTATTTATAGGGAGACCCCCATTCCCCATAACTATTCTTGGATCATGAGTAATGGTACATTTTTAGATTTTGTCCCTGTAATTCCACAATCTTGATCACTTTTTTTTCTGTCCCTGTCCAGATGATCAACAGTGTACCTGTACCATGATACCATTTTGGATGGGTACACCAATAAGGCATCATCTGTGAACAGCTGATGCTTCCATTGCCGTAAATACAGTTTGGCATCCATTAATCCAACAGGGCTGAAGGGAAAACACATCAGAGATCCAGTGATGATGAAAGTGAGTTAGGATGTTTATCGAAACTTGTTAGGCTTTCAAATTAATGAAAAAGCCAACAGCGCTTCAGGGGTTGACCCCAAACTGATCCATGATAAATGATAGGACAATGCTCTATCCCTCGGCTCCGCTCCAACTCCACTTTCAAGCAATGTGGGCATATAAAATGCGAAAGCTCATAGTGCAGAATATCCTTCGTGGCCGCAGCTGTCAATTACTTGCTAGCACCCAGTGATTTCCGAGGATCTCTGACAGAGAGGAGAACAGTTTTACTAACAGTTCTCCTCTCTGTCAGCTCGGGCACGCTGCTTCCACAGCAGTGTGATTACAGTGAATCACACACACCGCCCCCTAGCAAAACACTCCCAGCACACAGTTAACCCTTTGATCGCCCCTCATGTTAACCCCTTCCTGCCCAGTGCCATTAGTACAATGTCAGTGCTTTTTTGTAGCACTGAATACTGTATTGGTGTCAATGGGGATGTCACTGACACCAAGTCAGTTCCCCCCAGTGTCAGAATGTCTGCCGCAGTCCCGCTATAAGTCACTGATTGCCGCCATTACTAGTAAAAATGAAGAAAGAAAATCCCTGCTCTTGACCATTCCCATTACCTGAGTTCTCCTTCCCTCTCTTTCCCCTGTGCACCTATTTCTCCTCTTTCACATCTCTTCCTAATTGTTTTTTGTCATCCCAAGACCTCTATTTTATATCTCCCTCTTCTCACATTTCCCTCTTGTGTCAACTCACTTTCTCACCATGCATTAAGTGTAATATGTTTTTTAACCCATTCCAATGCACCATTTTTTTTATCTTTTGTGCTCCACTCAATGTAACCTCCTAGGGGGGCTGTTTTGCCCCCTTGGTAAGCCTGCCTTGTGTCTTCTGTTCACCACAGTCCAGCTGAACTGGCTGGGGGGCCAATTTTGTTGAAAGCTGCTGAAATTGACTGAGGGACCTGTTGCCTGGTGATCTAGTCTGATATCACAGGGAGAAAGTGCCTGGAAGATATTGGAAGGAGGCAACCAATAATCTAAGGACATTTGTGAGTACAGACTGGTGTATGAGATCTTAGAGACTGTATCTTGTAGCCACCCCTCTGGTGCTAAAGAGTCAGCCGTGTTCAAGGGGAACATCATGTCTGCTGTCCTGAACAGCTTAGTCTGTTTAATTTATAGTTAAAAGACTCTGCTCTGATTTCTGAAGTTACTTTTACAAAGCTCAGTCCATTGTTTACTTGTGCAAGGACTTGGCTCATAGTTCTACAGAAGAAAAAGTGACCTCCTGTCCATGGGCGGACTGACCATTTGGAAACTCGGGCACTGCCCGAGGGCCCGGGGTCAGTAGGGGGCCCCATGAGATGCCCCTGGTACCTTTTTCATAGGCTTTTTTGAGTTTGGTCAAGGACACAGGGGCCCCATGAGCCCCTATTGCCCAGGGACCCCATGAGTTGTCAGTCCACCCCTGCTCCTGTCTGTTCGTAGTTTTGGAGTATCCCCCTCAGTTACCTAGCCCCATTCAAATTACCCCCCAAAAAACAAAAAACTTAAAGAGAATACCCCTGGACTGTTCCCAAGACAAACCATTTACCACTGACAGGGGTGCATATAATTCTTTAGAAAAACAACAGGTTTACTGGCTGGATCACCTGATGAAAATAGAGAATGAAAGCCTAAAAAAGAAAACTAATGCAGCCTTTACATCTAATGATTGGTAAACTACATAATAATAAATGTTTGCTTTGTGTTTAATACCACTTTAACCACTTGCCAACTTCCCACAGTGCATTTACCTGTACATCATTTTGCCTGTAGAGGCTCAGACGGGTGCGCATCTCCATTGTACCAGCAATCAAAGTGTAAAAAAAAAAAATCCCTGATCACCCGCCCAGAGTAGTACAAGGTTACTAAGGTAACATTGAAGCACTCTGATGAAAGCATTTTTTTTAATTAAAATTAAAATATTGAATAAAAAATTATTTTAAATTGTTTTAAGTTTTTTTTTTTTTTAACATGCTGTCACCAGTCAGTGTCATAATCACAGCCACACCAGTCATATCATGATGCTGTACTGCGCTGGTGATGGTATGTAAAAAAGAACAAAAAGGGGAAAAAAAACCACAAATTTATTTAATTTCAATTTTACAAAAAATTGTGTCAAAAAGTACAACTTCAAAAAACTTGCCATGCCTCTTAATAAATACCTCAGACTGTTTACTTTCCAAAAAGGGGTAATTTGGGGGGTATTTGTATTGTCCTGTCATTTTAAGGGCCTCAAGAAATGATCAGCTGTCAGTACATCAGGAATGATCAATTTTCAAATATACTGTATATCACATAGTTTGTGGACACTATAACTTTTCTATAGACTAAATAATATACACTTATTCCAATTTTTTTTACCAAAGATATGTAGCAAAATACATTTTGGTCTAAATTTATGAAGAAATTAGATTTTTTAATTGGATATGTTTTATAACAGAAAACAGTAAATATTGTTTCTTTTTTCAAAATGTTCAGTCTTTTTTCATTTATATAATAAAAAAAATAAAAAATCCAGAGGTGATCAAATACCACCAAAAAAAACTATTTGTGTGAAAAAATGATAAAAAATTTAGTTTGTATACAGCATTGCCTGATCTCGCATTTGCCAGTTAAAGTAGCACAGTGCCGAATAGCAAAAAAAATGGCCTTGTTATGAAGGGGGTAAATTGTGCCGGGGCTGAAGTGGTTTTTAAGAAAATTTTAAAATGTAAATAAACTATCACAGTCAGCAGAGAAACAAAACGTGTACCAGCAGTTATATAGCTATGTATATAGAATGAGCATCTGCATTGCAAAACAAACCGCTGTATCATACAAATTTGCATGCTATGAATTAAAATTATATGCCATTGACTTCCATTATTTTTTTTAACTTTTAGTCATCTTTCTTACTTTATTTCAGTTTGTCCTCCAGCCTTTCTTGCAATTTGAACTAATTCCTTCCCGTATTTTTCTTCAGCAATAGCCCTTATGAGGGAAAAAAAAACGATGGGGAGAATGTTTTAAATTATTAAAAGTAGCAGAACATGGGTGAGGATTGAAACAGATAATATAACAGGGATTAAAAATACAATTTCATTCTTTGCAGATGACACCAAGCTGTGCAGTGGAATAAGGTCCTTACAGGAAGTCTCCAATTTACAAGCCAACTTCAATCCACTGTGTAATTGGGCAACTATGTGGCAAATGAGGTTTAATGTCGCCCTGTTTTATTAGAGACTGCATTTGCTGGCATTTTTGACCCAGGTATTATACCTCATGTTCAAAATTAAGGAAAAGCAAAAGCAAATGTAATTGATCTTTTGGCCACCATTTAGGCATCAAAGAAGGCAGCAAGTAAAGCATGCAAGGGTAATCATTGCAGTAAGTAGTGTTCCTGACTGTGGTGATGGGATTACATCACACTATAGTAAAATACCCTTATATTTTTGTCGCACGCTGTAAAAGAGAGGTAGGTATTGAGCAAATTTCTAAATGCAACATGTTTTAAGGTCATGCTGAAAATGCCAAATATTTTTTCCCATTTTTTTTCTTGCAGAATACTTTATTACTCTCTGCTTCATACACTAGAGCAGTGGTCTCCAAACTGGGTCCTGTGGGCCAAATGTGGCTCTTTGCTTGCTTTTATCCAGCCCTTGAGGCACTAGTCCATCCACTGGCACCAATGATTGGGCATGCATCTGCCTATTGACACCACTAGTTGGACATATGTCCTTCCAATGACACCAATGAGGGAGCATTTTCTACTCCCACTGAGCTCAGTCCGGCCCCCACAAAGTCTGAAGAACATTATACTGGCCCTTTGCTTTGGAGACCCCTGCACTAGAGAACCGGGAAGCATAAAGAACTACTGGATGACTCCCAAGGTTTAGTGCTCAACCTGACTTCAATGGCAAATGTATCTTTGAATGCACTCTAAATTTGTCTGGTTCGGGCCAAGTTTCGACCCATGTAATTGCAGGCTGGTTATACAAAAGTTGTTCTATCGATTGACCTGTATACAACCAACCTGTTGAAAAATGTTTTCTCGATCACCACTGCCAGCTATGGCCGGTGGTACTGATAAGTGTATTTTTACAGAGGGGAAATCTCCCCATTTTCAAAATACAGTAGCTCAGTGGGAAGGATTCTCCCATCCACATCGAGTGTGTGGATGGAGGAATCAAGTCATTTTCTTTCGTTCAACTATGGTTGAGCAAAAAAAAAAAGACTTGTGTATGCCCAGCCTTAATTATCTTTTTTGGCTTATGAATGCTGGACTACTAACATGTCCCAATTGAACAGATGTTCAATGGGATTTGAAAAAATATACAGGTATCATGTAAAACCATTTTAAGAACAATATCCTAGTTTGAAGTATCATAAGACTTAATAGTGATGGTAATGCATGTGTGAATGTTTGTGGTACAGAAATCGGTGGTTAACAGAATTGCATGTACCTCTGCTTCAGTAGCTCCTCCACATCTTTACACATCTTCCTCCCATTCAGTAATCTCTGGAGGATGATGTCATATCCAGTGTTCAATACTAAATCTGTACACTGCAAGAACAGAAAGGGTTATACAATTTACACAAAATTTGGAAATGATCATTAAACATAAATGGACTGTACAGAAAAGCAAACTGGCATCCTGACAACTCAACTCCATTTGAAGAGCCCATGATAATCATCATGCATATGGTACAATTTTGTATTTTTATTTAGTATTTAGTGTCTGTTGCTGGACAAAGTAAATGCCAACTAAGCTATGTGAATAAGGTGAAGCTGTGTACACTTCAGTCATCTAATCAAATTCCTCTGCACACGGTGGAGCTTTCTTAGTGAACATACTGTAGACTAAGCTATGCGAACATTCTTCTCTTCTGCTGTGATGACTTCCTCTAAGCCTCACTCTGTGCAGATTTTCCAGCTTGCGGGACAACAATCTAAGCACCAGCAGACTTGAGATTGAGTTTCATTGGGGCAGGTTAACTCTGCAATTAGCCCAAGCCACCGCATACAAATATACATATGAACTTATTATAGTTATGCCTAGAAAACCAGTACCATATCCTGATCACACAAGGACAACTTAGTTATGCATATTAAGGGACTTTGTAGTTACTATAAGGAGTCACAACACATACATTTATAAAACAGTTTTGTTCATATTTTGTTTATACAAGATTTCAGAGATACATGCCACAAGACAGTTAGCCTGGCACCCATGTGTACTTGCATACCCTTTATCCTTTGCAGGAAACAGCTCTTATCTCATGTCTCTACAACATCATATCCCAAATAGCTCAACCTTTACTTTTCAAACACATGATCAAATAAACACATGTACTTCAAATTTGTTATGGGCAGTCCCAATGAGAAAGCTCTACATATTTTGTTGACATACAGGGATTTATTTACTAAAGCTGGAGAGTGCAAAATCAGGCTCAATTTAGGCCTGCTCAATTAAACTTTGGGAATAAAACCTGGAAGCTGTTTGGTTTCTATGCAGAAGTGAGCCAGATTTTGCACTCTCCAGCTTTAGTAAATAACCCCAACATTGTCTTTAGGAGTGTATAGGTAGGTGTTTTATAAAAACAGTTTTATAAGACCTGTTTATCAAAGTTTATTAACAGACACACACAGTTCACAGCACCTGCTGCTGCAATTCCGACCTTTTAAAAGAAATGTCTTTATCACTGCCTTGCCCATACAGGAATGTAAGTTTACAAAATGATAGCTTTCTTCAAAGAGGCAAAAAGTTTTTTTTTCTGATAGAACATTCAGATATTCAGCTTAAGGATTTTTTAAAGATTTTTAAGAAAGGGAAAAAACGGTGCAAGAAAAAAAGAATATTATGAAATAGACAATTATAAACTGTAAAATAAAACTGCATTAAAAGTGAAAATTACATAGCAAAGTTTGCCTGGCCTTTGGTTATGTGCAGAGTCCAGTTCACTTGCAGAATAGTGCAATCTAATATATGAGTTACTATCTCTCATAAATGAGTCTTAGAATTCTGATGGTAAGCGACGGCATTTACAACTAACACAATTGTTTTTGCCCCCTACGTTTACCTTGCTATTTACTATATAACCTGTAGGTCCAGTCCTCTAGTTGAATTACAGACATTCTAAAAGAAGTAAATGACTCTCTTACCAAAGATATTGGTGGTTAATTAAAAAAAAAAAAAAACAGGTAAGTAGGGGCACGTACAACTAGACAATGACCTATAAAACTGTAGTCTGTGAAGTGTAGGTTCAAAGAGTGAAAGGAACAAGGGATGTGTAATGCTCAGTAGTAATCTGGAGTCAGCAACCCACACAATGCTCATTCAGTGGTTTGCTGCATTTGGTGGAGGAATATTTCACAATAAATATATTTCACATTTCCTTCCTGTACACCATGTATAAGGATTCCGTTTTGTTTCCTCTGCTGTTACTCATTTATCCGGTTAATATTGCTAGTATTAGTCACCCAACAGCAAGTAAACATGAAAGATGAATGGTTCTCCTTTCATGTAATTAGTACATTTTCAAGTACTAAAAAAAGCAGATGTTATCCACAAGCAAACTGTGTTGTAGGCTCATATTCTGTTTTTCTGAATTTTAAAATAGTAACAGTTTTATTTTAATATAAAAGAATCCCTCCACCAAAAAGTTATATTTTAGTCTTTCTGGTTTCTTACAGATCACATTGCCATATATTCTGTCTGTGTTCCTGTTCACCTGAGAGTTTTGGGTGTCCCTACTGTCTGTTCCAGCTACTCCTGGTGAAGTAGCCACCATGGATGAGCCAGCGGTCCCCTGTTCTGTGGGAGGTAAGCATCATATATACAGTAGAAGTGGTATTTCTACCACTATTGTTTAGGACAGTTTCCTGCTGTCACTGGTTTCTAAAAAAGCTGTGGGTGCTTCACCTGGTGTGTCCCTAGGAACCACTGAATTCACCAGGAATCCTCATCACGTACGCAAAAGTATGGAGACAGCAGTAACATCTCTGCGAAATATGGCCACTGGCTGTATTTTGGCAACGACATGTCATTTGGCTAGTGGTACTGCCAGGATCAGTAGTGTGAGCCGCTTGTTTGTTTTTTTGTTGAGTGTGTGTGCATCGTGATTGACGATTAATTTACTAGGACCTTTTTTGGGATTTTTATTCTTTTTAATCAAGGACTTGTTTAACATTCTAAGTTACATTTTTTAATGAGTAGAGGTATTATGACCCCTAAACACATTCATGTGGGGGTGGCAGTATCTGGGGACTCGCATATTATTAACAGGGATATCTACATTCCGATAAGCCACTTGCCTGCACACCCCCACATCCACCAGCCAGGGTTGTGGAGAAGAGATCCTGGTCCTTATCAACAGCATGGGGGCAGGGTTCATTGCCAGAAGGGGGTCCTTCAGTGTTGAGGGCATGTAGCCTGGTATGGTTCAGGAGGTGGGGAGCCATACGTTCATCCCCCTTTTCCTGACCAGCCAAGCTGCATGCTTGATTAAAGGATCTGGTAAAGATTTTTAGGGGGACCTCATCTATTTTTTTTTGTGGGATCCCCCTTAAAATCTTTATGATACCAGAAGGTCTGGGGGACTAGGGCATCCCCAGGCATTCTATTTCAAAGTACTGGGCATTTGTTCCAGCACTTAAATTATCATTGTTCCTGGCTGAATGGAATTCTCATAATTATTTTTTGTATTGCAACCTGTTCCCCAGCACAAAAGGCAAAACTTTTTTTAGTGGAGAGGGATTAGAAGGATTTGAAAGAGAAAGTAAAAGAATATCCTGGATATTGGGTTGTCCTCAGAACAGGAATAAAGGGAAAATCTTCCAATTGGGACCCTTGTTCTGGAGACCCTGGTGAACACCAGGGATTCTCTCACTTTGCAGGAATTTACTCTCTTATACTGTTTTGGCTATGGGACAGGAAGTGAAGGGAAATCTCCCAAATGGGACACAAATGGCAAAAAAAGTGGCAGGGGTTATAACTATCTAAAATGAAAAAAAAAACAAGTTTTGCCTATGTGTACTCCCTGCTTTGGCCCACCCCCCTTTGCCCACCACCACAAAGAAAAAAAATAAATAAAAACAATGACTTGGGTCCTCCTATTTCTCTACTTCCTCCAGTACTGGGTTATCTTTACTTCTGCACAAATCACAGTATTATGTCTGTTCTATGCAATAGTTCTCTGAGCCCAAGGTGGCATATTAATGCTCCTCAGCAGGCATGCCTGGGATCACAGGATGTGGGCTGAATTACACTGATTGCATTGGGCAATTTGTTTTAATATTTATTAATCCTGGAGTTTGGCTTTAAAGTGAAAATAAATCATTTGTTTTTAAAGCACTTTCAGCAGATGATTTTATCACAAATAGAGTATGAAAGCTTTGTTATCTTTTAGATCTATGTTCGTGTTGAAACAGTCGCTATGACTGTTGTAGATAGTTTCCTGTGGCTTCTTTCTCTTGGAGAATTCTATGGCGCTACCCTTGCATGCAGAGACTAGTGTTGCATCTCCCTACACTGTATGCTTATATAGAAACACACAGCCCTGTGACCTAGGATAGCAAGGCACTACCCTTCTCCTTCCACCTCCTCCCTCCTTCTCCAAGCTAACAGACTGGTTAGAGACTGCACTGTCCAATGTTAACCCTTTCATGTGATGACTGGAAGCTCAGGGAAGCAGCACTGAGAAACAGCAGCCAGCAGCACTGAAAGTTGTAAACTGCAAGTGCTGTGGTAGGAATGTTATTGTTACAGTTATTTGTTGTTACACCTGTAGGCAGGTGCAGTCTGTTTACTCCATTGTAGGTGGCGCTCAAGTGAGTGCTACCACAGCCTGGAGAGGAAGTCAGGGGAAACTTGTTTTTTCTCTGGTGTCGTGGGTCATGGAGAAGAATGCCAGTTGGCTACGCTGCATCCATGTGACCCCTGGCAGGCCATCTTAGGTAAGCAGGGTCTGGGTTTTGGCACACTTTTTTGCAAAGTGGGTAGAGTAGGGAGAGAGCCCCCTGTCTGACAAGGAAAGTAATCAGTGGAAGGGAAAAGTTCCCGATGAGGAGGGACAGGCTAGGGAACCTCTCTCCTTAAGGAAGCCTCCCCTTTGGGACAGACCACACCCTCTGAAACAGATGCTGTTGGTGCATCTCTTCCCGTGCATTTCTGCCTTTGAACTGAATGTTTTCCCAAGCTGCGTTCTCCCACTAAGGAGTTTGTATTTGCATTCTCTTTAATACAAGCTCTAAGTTTTATTGCCATAGAACTCTGTATCTTTACTGCCTCCGCACCACGCTGCACCTCCCCACAGTTGTGAACTGTTGCTCTCTGGGTCTTTATCTTCCAGTGCAGTATTTACTGACTCTAGTTACTTCATATAGTTGTCTCATATTCATATGGAAGTTTTGTTCACTTTTTTGCAAACATCTCACAATTGTGGTTACATGGCTGAATAAATTGGTTAGAAGGCGCAAAACAAATGTAACTAATGGACCTTGACTGAGTTGTGGAGCAAACCTCATACAATGAGAAGCAATGTGGTTGTGAATAATGGGTGTTAGCTCACTGCAAAAATAGCAAGCTTGAGATTGAACTGTGGTTTCAGTGGATGGAGATTGGGAAAGAAAATACAAACCATTTACAAAAGTTAAAGCGTTTTTAAAGGTTAATTTTGTTTTTTTTGTAAAATAACAACCATGTTACACTTACCTGCTGTGTGCACAGTTTTGCACAGTGCAGCCTGGATCCTCCTCTTCTAGGGTCCCCTGCCAATGTTCCTGGCTCCTCCTTTCTGTCAGGTGCACCAAGAGTAAGCAGCTTGCTATGGGGGCACCCGAGCAGGCTATTCCCAAGCAACTGCTCCATGTGTCCATTCACACACGGAGCCGCGGCTTGGCACCACCCCCTTTCTCTTCACATTGGCTGACTGGTTATGATTGATAGCATGGCTCCCACTTGCTGTCTCAGCCAATGAGGAGGCAGAAACCCAGGACAGCTGAGGCTGTTGTGCACATCGTGATCGTGGATCGTGATGGAGCTCAGGTAAGTAATGAGGGGGCTGGGGTACACTGCTGCACACAGAAGGCTTTTTTTTTTAGAATGCATGAAAGTAAAAAAACTTGAGCCTTTACAACCACTTTAGAGTGGTAGCAAACTGTATGATTTCTTTCAAAAGGCCCTCTTGCAGATTTATTCCATAAGCTGGCATGGATCGAAATTCATCCAGTTAAACAAGGACTGGGAAAATTTTGATCCATGTATGGGCACTGTGGTTAAACAGAAAGCAACTTCTGTTCAATGAGTCTGTTGGGACATTTCACACGATCAGAGTTGAAGGTTATAGCCAGCAGCATTGGTCAGTTTATTCTGATGGGAAGGAAGTCTCCCTGCTGTCAGAATACAAAGATAGTCCTGAGAGTTTATGGCACAGTAGATTTTAACATTTTAACACTTGGCAAATTTTTGAGTTGATGTCCCTTTAAATGTTAAATGTTGCAAATTGGACTTTTTTTCGTAAAAAAAAAATAACTTAAATAATAAAATACAACCAAAATATGCAACAATGTGTAAGGGTAGATTCACACCAGGTGCTGTAGGACTGTGTTGGGCAGTTATTCCACTGCAGTCCCACTGTCAAACAAGGCAAAATGCCTTGTCTTCTACCTAGCCAGTTCGCAGTACTACATTGCGTTAGTGTGTGGGTGGTATGAACTGAAAAATAAATAAATCGTGCAGCACGTTTCTCAGCTTAGCATGGTGTGAGGCAATACACATCCTCACACTACACTGTGTCTAATAGAACTTAATGAAATGTCACTGTGTGAAATTGTAATAAAGTTTGTTTCAAAACAATAAAACTGAACAGTGCCATGCGCCACCAACAGTTTATCAGCACTACTGCCCACCACACACCAGCCTTTGCGTTGTAACCCAACTGCAGGTGTGGAAGTACCCTGGTTCATACCTATGCATGTTGTGATTGATGCATTTTTCTGGCGCCTTTTGCCTGCACTACTTTGATGTGTCTTGAGTGCCAGAGAGTGTAAATCTGCATTACAATCGCATACAAGTAGCATAAAAGTAGCACTCAATACTTTCCTATTTGCAATAAAAGCAAAACGCATCAAAAATACACCATTGTCCCCACTTCAGCTTTCTACATTCATATATATGGCTTTGTTTACCTTCAAACCCATTCATACATAATGAAATAATCATAATCAAAAGTCTTTTGATACCCAGAGACTGCTGTCAGATTGAGGCAGTACCGAGGACAGTGTTACCAGCTTGTTAATGCAGCTGTACTGGAAATTGGGACTTTGCAGGGTTTTCTTACCCATCTTCTTCCTGCATTTTTTGCTGCCAGGAAAGAAGCAGTAGGGGGAGGAGGTGGTAAAATAACAGGAGAAAGATGCAGGTAAGCAAACTCATCACTGTCCTGATCTGACAGTGCTCCTGCATTAGGAAGCTGGCAGCTGTGTGTACATAATACAGCGCTGCAGTGTCAGGAAGTAGGAACTACAGGGGAACAGAGATGCCCCTGCAACCTCCCAGCTCTCTCCCCCTCCCATGGCCACATTTAGCACTTGGCTCTGGGCTGGGCGATCTCTACCCCTCCAGCTCCTCCCTCCTGCCAGTGTAGCACCCTTTTAACCTGTATACACAGCTGTCTGTGACCGGCTTGGTAATACTGGAGTGCTGCACAGATATGAAGAAGGGGGGAGAGAACACAAATGTACCTCCTCCTTGTTCTCTCCTCCTTCCAGGAAGAACTTGCGGCATCGCCCCCTCACCCATCATAAAATTACTGCTCCTGGGGCAGCTGTCCCTCCTGCCCACCCCTTGTCCCAGCCCTGCAGCTGGGCAAATGGCAGGAGGCGTGGCAGGTCTGAGCACAGGGCAGGAGCTACCCTAGTTTTCATGTTAATAAGGGTGTGATTGGTTGCTAACAATACATCACACTCTTGCTAATTTAAAAAGCTGTTCAGCTCATGCCCATGCTCCATACCTGCCATACCTCTTGCCCTCTATCCTGCTGTGAAGATGATAGAAACATAGAAAAGTGACAGCAGAAAAAACACCAGTGGTCCATCAAGTTTTATACATATTATGTATATATATATATATATTTCGTTTTTATTTTTTTTATCTTTTTTGTCTGAGTATAGATCTATGTTTGTCCTAAGCATGTTAAAAAACAACTTGCTGTTGACTGACACACTATCTGTGCTTGAAGACTATTCCAAGCATCAACTACCCTTTTGGTAAAATAGTACTTTCTAAGATTAGTTTTGAACTTTCCTTCCGTGTGATATCATGTCCCCGTGTTCTTGATCTTGGTTTCATATCGAAAATACTGCCCTCTTGAATCTTATTTACCCCCTTGATGTATTTAAAGGTTTTAATCACTTCAATACCGGGGACTTATACCCCCTTCCTGCCCAGGCCAATTTTCAGCTTTCTGCGCTGTAGCACTTTGAATGACAATTGCGCGGTCATGCAACACTGTACCCATTTGAATTTTTTTTAATTTTTTTCACCCAAATACAGCTTTCTTTTGGTGGTATTTAATCACTACTGAGTTTTTTATTTTTTGGTAAATAAAACAAAAAATACCTGAAATTTTTGAAAAAATGCTCTTTTCTTCGTTTCTGTTATATAATTTAGCAAATAAATAAAATGTTTTCGTAAATTTAGGTCAAAATGTGTTCTGCTACATTTCTTTGGTGAAAATAATAATAATAATTGAATTTGTATTTTTTTTTTCAAATGTTTCTATTATTTTTTTTATTTCTTATTACATTTTTTCTTTTTTTTTACTATTTTATTTTTCAGTACACTGTGACCAAAGCAATACAATGTTACCATAGTAACATTGAACTACTCTGGGCAAGTGATCAGGATTTTTTTTTAACACATTGCTAATACCAATGTATATATACAGTAGTTAATCTGGGGAGAATCCCTGAGTACTCCGTCTCTTTTGTTGTCCCCCTTACAGGGATTAAAACCCAAACAACAGTGAAATAAAGCTACTTTCCAGGACCTATCCCTGGTGACCTGTACAGCGTACATATCTTTTTTCATACAGGGTATGCAGGTTAGGTAGGAGGAAGGGAGCTGGATTTTTTAATTCTTTATTTAAGTTTTCACAGCACAAAAAAAATCAGGTGAGAAAAAGACAGGTCGATGTAGTCAGTGTTTTTTTAAAAAAAAAACATACTGATCTACAATTGAACAGAAGCAGGTTATAATACCCAGGGAAAGCACTTGAGTCAAGCGCAAACAAAAACTTGGAGGGGGGATCCTCACTGTCCGCTATGAACAACTGGAATATTATTTATCAATGAGTGTCAGAAAAGACAGGATAGGTCCGCCACACATAGTGGCCCGAACTATAGGACTAAACCCATAACACTGGAGTATGTACTATCCATAGGATCAAACAGCAAGTGTACTGGGAATACATGGATCAGGCTCTGAAGATTTTGACAAGCAACTCTGCAGCTTCTTGTGCAATATCTTCCTGGGTCAGGGATAGGTAAGTATAGGACTTGCATTGAAACAAGGGCCAAGGTCCAGTTATACTTCAACATCAGTTTGAGATAAGTATGTGCTTTACTTCATACAAAACAAATGTTCTGACTCCGTGGTAAATACGCAGAAAAGGCATGGGAAATGCATCTTAAATGTTTGTATACACTGATGTGTTAGTCTGGTAATCCTAAATTAAAGAAATGCAATCTTAAAAGTGTATTTATCAAGTCTGTAAGTCTCATTTTATCACCTGCACCAACAAGTACATCAAAGCATCACCTCTCCCAGAAGAATGATGATACTTTGGAAAATATAAATGGCTTCAACTGCTACGAACCAAACGAAGAGGGCATACTTGGGTTAATTATTCATAGTCACATAAGTCTGAAAAGAGGAAGCAGCTTTATGTTTCTTTTTGAATGCAATTTAAAGGGACTTAGTCATAAACAATACCACAAAACGTGCTTATTTTTGATTATCATAAATAGGTATCATACTCTAGTACCAATTCTGCATAGCAGTGATATTAGAGAAGTGTATATTGATTATGAAAAAAAAAATATATAATATAAAAGTCTACACACCCCTGTAATAAAAATTAGACAAAGATAAATAATTTCAGAACTTTTTCCACCTTTAATGTAACATATAAACTGTACAACTCAGTTAAACAACAAACTGAAATCTTGTAGGTGGAGGGAAATAAAACTAAAAAAAAAAATGGTTGCATAAGTGTGCACACCCTTAAACTAATACTTTGTTGAAGCACCTTTTGATTTTATTCTAGCACTCAGTCTTTTTTGGGTATGAGCCTATCAGCATGGCACATCTTGACTTGGCAATATTTTCCCACTCTTACTTGGAAAAACACTCCAAATCTGTCAGATTGCGAGAGCATCTCCTGTGCACAGCCCTCTTCAGATCACCCTACAGATTTTTGATTGGATTCAGGTCTGCACTCTGACTGGGCCATTCCAAAACTTTAATCTTCTTCTGTTGAAGGCATTCCTTTGTTGATTTGGATGTATGCTTTGGGTCATTGTCATGCTGAAAGATAAAGTTCCTCTTCATGTCCAGCTTTCTAGCAGAAGCCTGAAGGTTTTGTGGCAATTTTGAAAAACAGCCCCAAAGCATGATGCTGCCACCACCATGCTTCACTGTGGGTATGGTGTTCTTTTGGTGATGTGCAGTGTTGTTTTTGCGCCAAACCTATCTTTTGGAATTATGGCCAAAATATTCAACTTTGGTTTCATCAGACCAGAACACATTTTCCCACATGCTTTTGGGAGACTTCGGATGTGTTTTTGCAAAATTTAGCCATGCTTGGATGTTTTCCTTCGCAAGAAAAGGCTTCCGTCTTGCCACTCTACCCCATAGCCCAGACATATGAAGAATACGGGAGATTGTTGTCACATGTACCATACAGCCAGTACTTGCCAGATATTCCTGCAGCTCCTTTAATGTTTCTGTAGGCCTCTTGGCAGCCTCCCAGACCAGTTTTCTTCTCGACTTTTCATCAATTTTGGAGGGACGTCCAGTTCATGGTAATGTCACTGTTGCGCCATATTTTCTCCACTTGATGATGACTGTCTTCACTGTGTTCCATGGTATATCTAATGCCTTGGATATTCTTTTGTCCCCTTCTCCTGATACCTTTTAACAATGAGATCCCTCTGATGCTTTGGAAGCTCTCTGCAGACCATGGCTTTTGCTGTAGGATGTGACCAAGAAAATGTCAGGAAAGACCTACTAGAACAGCTGAACTTTATTTGGGATTAAACAGAGGCACTTTAAATGATGGCAGGTGTGTACTGACTATTTAACATGATTATGAATATGATTGCATAATTCTGAACACAGCTGCATCCCCAGTTATAAGAGGGTGTGCACACTTATGCAACTGCATTATTTTAGTTTTTTATGTATACATCCACCCCAAAAGATTTTAGTTTGTTTTTCAATTGAGTTGTACAGTTTATAGGACACATTAAAGGCGGAAAAAGTTGTGAAATTATTTATCTTTGTCTCATTTTATTACATCACAGAAACCGGACATTTTAACAGGGGTGTGTAGACTTTTTATATCCCCCGTATACACTCTGACTTAGGTGAAAAAGTTCATCAAGAACATATCTAGACATTTTGAACTATATGTACTCTAGAGCCATAGTTAAAAAAAATTCTAAAAAAAACCAAAAAAATTCTCAATTGTCCAGCAAATGCAACAGGAGGCTAGAAAGTAGGTAAAAAAAAATTGTGGGCCTGGTTCAAAAATATATATACATTTCCAAAGTAAAAAAATATACCTGTGATTCTGAATAAGGAGAAGGGTTCTGAGAAGTGATCTTATAGAAAATTACCGCTTCCTGTTGCAGCTACACCGATGACCAACATATACTTTTTTTAGAGAGCCGCTGTATTACATTTACAGTCAGCAGAAGGGGGTCCCCCCTTTTACCGGACTCTCCCAATCGAGCTCGGAAAGGATGTGACCAGCGGCATCTGGTTCCTGGGACACAGTGAGAGGAGCTGATGTTGTTCCTCCCACTGTGTGACGTGTGTTTGGTCTCATGTAAACAAGCCATTAATAGCTTGTAAAAGTATCAGATCAAACTGATTTGATCTGATGCTTTGGAGGCCAGAGGAGAGATATGGGGTCTAACAGACCCCAGATTTCTCTAAAAAGAGGACCTGTCACGACCCATGCTATCACAAGGGACATTGTTAATGCCTTCTGATAGCAATAAAAGTGATGAAAATATTTTTTAAAGCTACAGTGTAAAAATGAAACAAAAAAAAAAAATATAATAAAATGTAAAGAATTTTTATAGCATCCCTGTTCCTGCGTGCTCATGGGCAAATGCAAACGTGCACGGCGGTCCCCCACGCATATATGAATGGCAATCTCACCCCACATGTCTGGTATCGCTGTGAACGTCAGAGTGAGAGTAATAATTCAAGCAGCAGACCTCCTGTGTAACGCTAAACTGGTAACCTGTAAAAGCCTTTTAATCATTGCCCATGGAGATTTTTAGGTACCATAGTTTGCGTTCGCAGTTTTAAAGTGTGACATGTTTGTGATCTATTTACTCCACATAACATCATCTTTTTATATTTTACCAAACAATTGGGTATTATATTGTGTTTTATGCATTAAAATTCATCAAAGTGTATTTTTTTTTTTTTTAATTTGTGTTTGAAAAATCACTGTACAAACACCATGTGACATAAAATATGCAACACCAACCATTTTATTCTCTAGCACCTCTGCTTAAAAATATATATTGTTTGGGGGCTCTAAGTGGTTTTCTAGAAAAAAAAACATTTTTTTTTACAAGTAAGAGAAGAACGTTAGAATTGGCCCAGACTGGAAGTGGTTAAAGGGGTAAAGGTCTGCTTTAAGAAGGCAGTGGCCTCTTCCTGGTAAAATAGTTTTGGGAATTTATCAAGTTTGAACACCAATCATTTCCCATATTACTACCAATTATGGCCTTGTCAGTGATGTCACATAGAGACGTAGAGAGACACCTCTTCAGAGTTCCCTGCACAGCTAATACCATCACAGTGCCAGGATCTCCCTCACTTCTCAACCTGAAGAAAGAGGAAACTCTTGCTCCCTCTTTTAGGATCTGGTGCTGAAGGATACATTTTTTGAAAGGAAGAATTTGTTAAATAAAGATTCACAGGTTCTGCCCACATGTTATGCTCTACCTAAGATTTATAAAAACACTAATAATCTAATTATCTTGCACATTCATTCACTGGGAAGATCAGTGTGCTGCTATTTCTCCCCCCCCTATAAAAAAAGGGGGGGAATTTTATTTATAATGTTTTTTATATCTTTGCACAAATGTTTTGCTTTTCATTTCTATTTTAACCTGGGTTGTTTTACAAGGTGGGGGTGTACATATACTTTTAAAAACACGAAGAGCACAGAAAAATCAACTATTTTAAATTCTGACTTGCGGTGTTATTCTTTCCATAACTATTTATTATGTATTCACTTGCAATTTACCTTTGATCTTGATAGAAAATTTGACTACTACAGGAAAGTGAGTCAATTCCCTTACATAGCCCCCTCATTTCTTGCTAGTCATAGCTCTTTCCTCTTCCATAAATATCTACTTACCAAATATCTTTGATTATTATGGTTAGATGTAAACTGTTATATGGTATATGTATTTTATGACTTTGCACAATGTTACTAAGGCTTGTAAAACACAATACAACTTCCGGTCATATATTGTAATTGTCTGAATATTGTATATCGTCTGAAGTATGAAAAAAATAAAGAATTTGCCAAAAAATACTTAAAATGCACATATAATATAGGAGTATTTTGTAGAAATGGTCTGGAGACCATATTTACGGATTAACTAGACCTACAAACAAAAATGTAATACATTGCAGATTATGAGTCTGTACATGTGGCAGCTATATTTATTTTCAGTTTTCAGGATAAGAACATTCATTTCAGCAAGTACAGAAAAATGCAATGTCCTTGTCACTGAGCCGGATAGAACATGAAACAACATTATCTTTCCTATGTAATCTATTATTCTTACCATACCCTATGAAATGGAGATGAACAAAGGCAAACAGTTGTAGCACTACCCCTGTAGGAGTTGCTGAATATTTGGGTCCCCCTATAAACGCGTGTTTCCTTACAGACTTGCACTCCAGAGACAGCAAACAGTCCTTGAACTTGTTTTTTTGGATTTTATTAAGGGGTTGTTAACTTGGATGGGGTTGAAGGGTACATGAGATGCCCAAAGAACTGTAAAACTGAGGACAAATTCCTGGAACTATGTACAAATAGTCAGAAAGGGTTTTTTCTTCTCTTCTTGGAGAGCTAGCCAGCTTCTCATTGTGTACCTCCTCAGACCCCCAGATGAAATTTCCTCTTCACCCATCTGCCCGAGGGAGTCCCTGGTCAAGAGGTCCCAGAACCTGCCACCTTAAATTACAGCAGTCCGAGATGGGGGCTAGTCAGGTTTCCCACCCAAATGCCCTTTCCCCTTATCCGGCCCAGGGGGTGTGGGGTTACTCACTCATTCTCTCCTGCAAGCTTGTGGGTTGGTGGCTGCCTTCAGGCCTTACACTGGGTTGGCTCCTTCCCAGGTTGTCTTCTCTCAGGGGACAATGAGGCTGAGAGTTCCAGTTTCTCTTCCTGCAGGTAGGCTCCTCTCCTGGACCCCCTATCAGGCTTCACATACATCATCCTGTTCAGTCCATCTTCCACCCAAACTCTCCTGCTGCTGACCAGGGTCAGTCACTCTTAAGGGCTGTTCTGACCCCATGCCAAGCCTCCTGCTTGGGGATTGGCCAGGATCCCTTGAGAGTGAAGACCAGCCACTCCTCACCCCCGCCCACTGAATTCTAGAGACTTCTCCAAATCCCTAGATCATGGGGGAAGTTCCAGAGAGCTGGTCTGCAGAGCCTCTCAGACCTGACCAAACGTTGACCCCCTCTGACTATTCCTCCAGGCAGCTACTCAGCCTCTAACTAAAAAATAATCATCTAGCTCCCCCTAGCTTTCCTAGGAGGGTGCTACACAAGTTCAGCTTGAGTGGCTACTATGTCTCCCCCCATAGATATCATAGTTGCCAAGTGTCCTAGATGCGGCATACAGTCTCGCCCACTGCCTTTGTCCTGGGAGCTGTCCCACGAGATCCAGAGGACACAGCAGTCTGATGCCTATAATCTTTCTGCTTCTGGGAGCTGTCTTTCATAAAACAATGCTTTGTCCCTCGAGCCACACCTGACCTTCCACAGCCCATTCCATTCACTGTGAAAGTCAGAAGCCGTCTTCTACAGCTACACCAAGAATGAAAGGCAGATGCTGCATGGAGGTAAGTAACTGCCATTGACAGTCCTGACTATTACAGCACCCCTTCAATCTTTGTCCAGAGAAGAGAGGCAATAGAGGAAATCTGTTGTAGCATTGCTCTGAATTACAGTTGCACAGCAGCCTCTGAGAATGTTTTTATGGATTGCAAATCTTATGCACTGTAATGTCAAATAACAAGCAGCATAATAATACAGTAGAGGGAGAGAAGAATGAAAGGCAATGTCTCCTTCTCCATATTGCTGTAGGCCAGTGCATGGCTTGTCCTCAACACTTCTACAGCTTATTTTTTTTACATTTTTGCTAATATTCTTGTCTTCAGGTATTTTCAGCCACACTAAGCTGTTGTAGTGTAGCAGCCGTGTTACACAAATTCTAGGACTCTACTGACCGCAAGATATTGTTCACTAAATGTTCAGTGCACACTGCGTTCTCAAGATGGCAAGTAAAAAAAATGTACACAAGGCCTTTCAAGTGAAGATCATGACTGCCTGTTGTGTGTAGCATGTTGACAATAAAGCACGGTCCATTCTACCTTTCTTGGGAAGGTTTATCTTCTCAGGATGAACCACTTATTTTTCAACGTAAGCACTGCAGGCAGTCAAAGGGACTTGTTTGGGCACAGGAAGGTTTCCTGCTTCATTGAATTATCTCCCTATGAACATTTCCCATTCCTTCATTCTTCTGTGGAGAAGAGCAGTGGCCTAGGTGCCACTCTTGTCAGTGTCAGGAAAGGATTGCTGCTTATTCATGATGTATGATGGTGAGCAGATATCTCCCCACTCTTTGTTTTTTTGGGCATATTTACCCATTTCACCCAGTCATACATCATTCCAATCACAATCTTGTAAAAACATTAATAAATATATTGGCACTAAAATATTTACTTTGACGAACGTATACTTTGTCTTCTGTTAACCACTTCCAGACCGGACACTTTTACCCCCTTCCTGACCAGGGCAATTTTCAGCTTTCAGCGCTATCACACTTTGAATGACAATTGCGCAGTCATGCAATACTGTACCCAAATTAATTTTTTACCATTTTTTTGAGACAGATAAAGCTTTATTTTGGTGGTATTTATTCACCACTGGGATTTTTATTTTTTTTGCTATGTAAATGAAAAAGTCCAAAAATTTTGAACAAAAGTGTTTTTTTTATAACATTTTGCAAATAAATAATATTTCATCATAAATCTTTGCCAAAATTTATTCCGTTATCTTTTTAGTAAAAAAAACAAAAACAAATTAGTTTATAACCAAAAATTATAATTTTTAAACATTTTTTTTTACATTTTTATTTTATTTTTTTATATTATTATTATTATTTTTTTTTTATTTTTTTTACATACTGTCACCCTAGCAGTACAGTGTCACCATGGTGACACTGTACTACTTGTGGGGGGTGATGAAGACTTTTTTTTTTTTTTTTTTACACTGATTGCTTTTACACCCATATAGGATGTAAAAGCAATCATTTCTCTTTCTCTCTGTGTGCATTCCTGCACTCATTGAGAAGTACTGAGTGAGCTGTGATTGGTCACAGCTTGTCACATGGTACAAGGCTGTTGTGAATAGCCTTGTACCATGTGACCTCTGTGATCATTCACAGATTTCACAGGTAGTAAGCAATGATGTCACAAGTGACATCTTGCTTACTACTTTGCATGTGATCACTGATTGGCCAATCAGTGATCACATGATCGGGACCTTGTACAGAGGTCCCGTCCGACGATCGTGTTTCACTGTGTCCCGAGGACACAGCGGGCACCGGACCGCGGTGCTGCGCGCTCCCAGGGAGCGCGCACAAGCAGGGTGCGGGGAGGCCGTTCATACACGGCCACCCAACCCTGTACTGCCACCATCCGGCCGTTTATATGCAACGGCTGGTCGGGAAGTGGTTAAAACAGCTTATACAAAACTTTTTGGAAACCTCAGAAGGCTTTCTGGTCTCTGAACAGGAGGAATGCCCCCGTGCAAGAACACACTAATTAGCGCTAACAGCCATCTGATCAAATGTTGATTTTCTACCCCACTAATATGTTATTGTGGGTTAGAACCCTACTGCATTAAAAAAAAGGCGCATGTCTGATTTTTTGGGCATTAGGGGCGCTTGTCAGCCATTGCTGCAGTAACACAATGGGATTGATTTACTAAAGGTGAATATACTGTGCACTTCAAGTGCATTGCAAGTGTAGTTGCTTTATATCTGGGGGGAAGCTCTGAAATGAGCCACAGCTCTGCTGATTTCTTTCATCCAGTCATGTGCAAGCAAAAATGCTGTTTTTTTATTTTCCTTAAATGTTCCCCTCAGATCTAGAGCAACTGCACTGAAAATGCACTTGGAGTGCACTTGCAGTGCACAGTCTATTTTCCTTTAGTAAATCAGCCCCAATGGGTTGATTTACTAAAGACAAATAGGCTGTGCACTGCAAGAACATTTGCACTATGTAACGGAATTTAGCCAAGCTTAATGAATGAGATGAAGCTCTGCTGACTTCCATCATTCAGTCATTTGCAAGTAAAAATACTTTTTTTTAAATAATCTTCCTTGCACGTGATTGATTGTTCTTTGCATAGTGACGTTTTACTGCATTTACTAAACTAAGGGAAAATTCCCTTGCAAAGCAAACAGCTTATTTGCATTGAGTAAATTAATGTCAATGTGTAGTGACGTTTTACTTAGTTTGGTCTTAGAAGTCCAGAGCAGCTTAGGCTATTGCAGTGGAAGTGGGAGTGGGTACATGTCAAAATTGGCTGCCCGCTCCCCAAAGGTGTCAATCCTTAATGGGGAGTGGGGGACAAAGCATTAAAGCGGAACTTCCCCTTTTGGGTGGAGCTTTGCTTTAAAAGACTTATTTTTTATGCGTAGAACATTGTCAAGAGAGCTCTCTAGTCAGCTGCTATGACAAGCAATTAAGATATTGAAGCCATGCTAAAAGCCCACAAAAAAAAGGAAAAGTATGGAATGTGAGCTCTACTACCCTTTTACTTGGTAGCTATTGCTCAGTGAGGCCCCCATCACATTAAAACGACCAGTACAGAGGTTGTGTTCAGATAATATATCTATAGATCAACTAAACCTTCATGGAGTTTAAATTAAATGAGTTTTTCATGGGTCTGACAAACCCAACATGTAGACAGCTACATAAATATTAATGCATGAATCAGAATGACAAGGAACGTCACAAGTACCTGAGCCCAGGAAACAAAGAAGTGAAATTCAGCCTGTGAGTCAATGTGTAATCTTAAGCCAAAAAAAGTTATTTCTCATTTTCTGTTCCTGTATAACCAGATCTCAAGAAACATGGAAAAGAGCATTTGGGCTACATATTATTTTAAGATTCACTCTTTGCACCTTTCAAAATAAGTTGAAATATACAGTGCATCCAGAAAGTACTCACAGTGCTTAACTTTTGCCACATTTTGTTATGTTGCAGCCTTATTCCAAAATGGATTAAATTCATTTTTTTCTTCAACATTCTACAAACAATACCCCATAATGACAATGTGAAAGAAGTTTGTTTTGAAACATATGCAATTTATTAAAAAAAACAAAAAAAAACACATGTGCATGAGTATTCACAGCCTTTGCCATGATACTCAAAATTGAGCTCTGGTGCATCCTGTTCGAACTGATCATCCTTGAGATGTTTCCACAACTTGATTGGAGTCCACCTGTGGGAAATTCAGTTGAATGGACATGAATAGAAAAGGCATAAACTGTCTATATAAGGTCCCACAGTTAACGTTAACAGTGTGGGGTTTATTTACTAAAGCTGGAGAGTCCAAAATCAGACTCCCTTCTGCATAGAAACCAATCAGCTTCTAACCTCAGCTTGTTCAATGAAGCTTTGGCAATGAAACCTGGAAGCTGATTGGTTTCTATGCAGAAGTGAGTCTGATTTTGCACTCTCCAGCTTTAGTAAATAAACCCCTGTATGTCAGAGCACACACCAAGCCATGAAGTCCAAGGAATTGTCCGTACACCTCCGAGACAGGATTGTATCAAGGCACAGATCTGGGGAAGGGTACAGAAAGATGTCTGCAGCATTGAAGGTCCCAATAAGCATAGTGGCCACCATCATCCGTAAATGGAAGAAGTTTGGAACCACCAGGAATCTTCCTAGAGTGGGCCGCCTGGCCAAAATGAGCGATCGAGGGAGAAGGGCTTTAGCCAGGGAGGTAACCAAGCACCCGATGGTCACTCTGAAAGAGCTCCAGTGTTTCTCTGTGAAGAGAGGAGAATCTTCCAGAAGAATAACCATCTCTGCAGCGCTCCACCAATCAGGTCTGTATGGTAGAATGGCCAAACGGAAGCCACGCCTCAGTAAAAGGCAAATGGCAGCTCGCCTGGAGTTTGCCAAAAGGCACCTGAGGGACTCTCAGACCATGAGAAACAAAACTCTCTGGTCTAATGAAACAAAGATTGAACTCTTTGGCCTGAATGGCAAGCATCATGTCTGGAAGAAACCAAGCACCGCTCACCACCTGGTCAATACCATCCCTACAGTGAAGCATGGTGGTGGCAGCATCATGCTGTGGGGATGTTTTTCAGCTGCAGGAACGGGGAGACTAGTCAGGATTGAAGGAAAGATGAATGCAGCAATGTACAGAGACATCCTTGATGAAAACCTGTTCCAGAGCGCTCTGTACCTTAGACTGGGGAGACAGTTCATCTTTTACAGGACAATGACACTAAGCACACAGCCCACATAACAAAGGAGTGGCTACAGGCCAACTCTGTGAATGTCCTGGAGTGGCCCAGCCAGAGCCAAGACTTGAACCCGATTGAACATCTCTGGAGACATCTAAAAATGGCTGTGCACTGACGCTCACCATCCAACGTGATGGAGCTTGAGAGGTACTGCAAAGAAGAATGGGAGAAATTGCCCAGTAATAGGTGTGCCAAGCTTGTAGCATCATACTCAAAATGACTTGAGGCTGTAATTGGTGCCAGAGGTGCTTCAACAAAGTAGTGAGCAAAGGCTGTGAATACTTCACGTTGTCATTATGGGGTATTGTTTGTAGAATGTTGAGGAAAAAAATTAATTTAATCTATTTTGGAATAAGGCTGTAACATAACAAAATGTGGCAAAAGTTAAGTGCTGTGAATACTTTCGGGATGCATTGTTCATTTGCTAATCACTGTGTTGTGCACAACAAAAAATATTTATCATTTTACATAGTGAAAATGTTTATTCTTTCATAATGATATTAGGTGTTATCTATGTTCTTTGTGAGGGTGTTTAAATGTAGCCAATGGGGTTTAATTACTAAAGGCAAATAGGCTGTACACTCCAAGTGCATTTGGATGTGCACTCCAAGTGCAATGAATGTGCAGTAGCTCTAGTTCGGAGGGGAACATACAAGGAAGATAAAAAATCTGCATTTTTGCTTGCACATGACTGGATGAAAGAAATCAGCAGAGCTTCCCCTCATATCTAAAGCAACTGCACTTGCAGTACACAGTATATTTACCTTTAGTAAATCAACCCCATTGTTTCTAGCAGCAATACAAGAAACTAGAATACACTTGAAATCTTTAAGTAACAAGTTATTGTGACAAGTTATTGGGACTGCTTTGTAACCATTTTAAATGCATCAGCTTTATTGTGTATACAAAAACAAATATAATCTTAAAAATGTGATAATAGTAGCAAAAGTGGTATATTAAAATCATCAGTGCTCAAATAAATACATGTACTTTACCCTTGGGCATATACAGTACATACATTAAAGGACTACAATGAAAAAAATATTGTATTCTGGTAATTGTATTCAGCTGGTGATTTTGCCTAGTATTGGCCAGCCAAAATTGAAATATCAGTTTTGGGTGGGATCCATATTTATGGCTAATTCACATGGGCACAGAGGGCCGTACAACGATGGAATTCAGCGTATTTCTGCATCTGGTGTTTGCATACAGCCCGGTCAGCCCGGTCAGCAGTCTGTACAAATCAATGACAGGTTTGCATATGTCACAGCTGTATGCGGATCAGAGTGGTTATATATCTCCATGCACAAACTGTCTGCATCCAGGACCACTCATCTGTCCCTGTTCACATGTACAGTAACTGCTTAGATGGGCATAGAACCTTGGTGTCTATCAGCCTGTCATTGCATTTGCTGCTGGCTCTGGTTGTCAGTGGACATAAAATAGGTCCAGCCTACTAAGCAAGTAGCTGATTGACTTTGTATGCCTGAATGCCATAATGTACAGTCCTGCATCACTGGAGCCTGGGATGAATTACTATGGGGGATGAATTACTATATGGGGGATGAATTACTATGGGGGATGAATTACTATGGGGGATGAATTACTATGGGGGGTGAATTACTATGGGGGGATGAATTACTATATGGGGGATGAATTACTATATGGGGGATTAATTACTATGCTTACTATGGGGGAATATTACTATACTTACTATGGATGACACATACACATCATTCATCTACTCTTGGTCCGGCCCCCGGGTCCAATATATGAAACCTTTGCGGCCCTCAAGTCAAAAAGTTTGCCCACCCCTGGTCTAGAACTAGTATCACTGCGATTACTGTACTCTGGCGGTATAGTTCCAGCACTTGGACACAGACAACAGTAAAAATCTGACAGCGGTTATAGGCTATCCAAATATAAATAAAACAAATTGTCCTCATTTATACTTTAAATCGGTATTAAACCCAAAACCAAAAATGACATTTATTGCAGGTTAAAAATCCTCAGATGTGGTGGCTGCATTAGGTTTATTTTCTAGGCTTTTGCCCTTTGTTTTCACCTGGTGATCTGGCCAGTAACACACCTACTGTATTAGAGTGCCCCTACTCTTGATGAAGGGGCACCTTTGGACAGCAGCATTAATAATCTTGGGGGGAGGCTGTTAGATGGACTAGCAGATTTAAAAACACTAACAAACTGAGACCAAACTCCAGCCAATACTTTATTAACAGTTACAGCAATGTTTTACTTTTCGGATCAAGGTTTTACATAAAATAAATAAAATCTGACCCCTGTCAGTGGTAAATGGTTTGTCTCAGCTCTCTAACTGCTACATCTGCAGAACAGCTTGTTCTATTGAAAAAAAACAACAGATTTACTGTCTGGATTACCAGGTGGCAAACAAAAGAAAGAAAACTAATGCAGCCATCACATCCAAAAACTGGCAAGCTGCAATATAATAAATGTTTGCTTTTGAGTTTAATATTGCTTTAATTTCCTCACAATGCCTTGTGATACAGAGGAGAATTGGGGTTGTTTTATGGTGTTTTAGTGCTTGTTCAGAATGTGTAAATACATCAGTGTGCATGTTCTTGGCATGTTCAATTTAAAAATGCACTGTCACATTGTTCATTAAAGAGTATGTAAACCCAATATTTCATATTCCTGATACGTTCCTGTTCTACTATGTACTTGTATGAAAAAAGTATCCTTTTCTCTTTGCATAGCTTCCTTTCTGTGAAATTCCTGGTGTTCCTGCCAGTCCCTCTGTTGTCCTATTAAAAACTGACCAAACAAGGCATGAGAGCACAGCATGGTCAGTTATCTAGCTGTGATGAGAATTCAGCCTGCTTTTCTCCAATGATCAGACTTATCTCAACATCCCCTCCTCTATGCAGCTGAGAACAAAGGGTATGTAAAATTAGAAAAACGGGTATTTATAATACATATATACAGTATCTCACAGAAGTGAGTACACCCC
The DNA here is from genome assembly GCF_062004578.1 of Staurois parvus. NCBI lineage: Eukaryota > Metazoa > Chordata > Amphibia > Anura > Ranidae > Staurois > Staurois parvus. The sequence goes on from NW_028318628.1 coordinate 1,616,901, forward strand.
TCACATTTTATTATATCTTTTCATGTGACATCACTGAAGAAATGACACTTTGCTACAATGTGACGTAGTGAGTGTACAGCTTGTATAACAGTGTAAATTTGCTGTCCCCTCAAAATAACTCAACACACGGCAATTAATGTCTAAACCACTGGCAACAAAAGTGAGTACACCCCTAAGTGAAAATGTCCAAATTGGGCCCAATTAGCCATGTTTCCTCCCCGATGTCATGTGACTTGTTAGTGTTACAAGGGCTCAGGTGTGAATGGGGAACAGGTGTGTTAAATTTAGTGTTTTCGCTCTCACTCTCTTATACTGGTCACTGGAAGTTCAATATGGCACCTCATGGCAAAGAACTCTCTGAGGATCTGAAAAAAAGAATTGTTGCTCTACATAAAGATGGCCTAGGCTATAAGAAGACTGCCAAGACCCTGAAACTGAGCTGCAGCATGGTGGCCAAGACCATACAGCGGTTTAACAGGTTAGGTTCCACTCAGAACAGCCCTCACCATGGTCGACCAAAGTAGTTGAGTGCGCGTGCTCAGTGCCATATCCAGAGGTTGTCTTTGGGAAATAGACTTATGAGTGCTGCCGGCATTGCTGCAGAGGTTGAAGGGGTGGGGGGTCAACCTGTCAGTGATCAGATCATACGCCGCACACTACATCAAGTTGGTCTGCATGGCTGTCGTCCCAGAAGGAAGCCTCTTCTAAAGATGATGCACAAGAACGCCCGCAAACAGTTTGCTGAAGACAAGCAGACTAAGAACATGGATTACTGGAATCATGTCCTGTGGTTTGATGAGACCAAGATAAACTGATTTGGTTCAGATGGTGTCAAGTGTGTGTGGTGGCAACCAGGTGAGGAGTACAAAGACAAGTGTGTCTTGCCTACAGTCAAGCATGGTGGTGGGAGTGTCATGGTCTGGGGCTGCAGACTGGGCCGCAGGGCAGTATTCCAACATGATAATGACCCCAAACACACCTCCACGATGACCACTGCCTTGCTAAAGAAACTGAGGGTAAAGGTGATGGACTGGCAAAGCACGTCTTCAGACCTAAACCCTATTGAGCATCTGTGGGGCATCCTCAAATGGAAGGTGGAGGAGCGCAAGGTCTCTAACATCCACCAGCTCCATGATGTCATCATGGAGGAGTGGAAGAGGACTCCAGTGGCAACCTGTGATTGAACTCCATGCCCAAGAGGGTTAAGGCAGTGCTGGAAAATAATGGTGGCCACACAAAATATTGACAATTTGAGCCCAATTTGGACATTTTCACTTAGGGGTGTACTCACTTTTGTTGCCAGTGGTTTAGACATTAATGGCTGTGTGCTGAGTTATTTTGAGGGGACAGCAAATTTACACTGTTATACAAGCTGTACACTCACTACTTTACATTGTAGTGTCATTTCTTCAGTGTTGTCACATGAAAAGATATAATAAAATATTTACAAAATTGTGAGGGGTGTACTCACTTCTGTGAGATACTCTATATATACACTTTATATATGTGTGTGCATATATATATATATATATTGTATATATACGCACACATTTTTTACATTTCATTTCTATTTTGAACTGAATGGGTTGTTTTATAAGGTGAGGGTTAACATATACTTTAAGTATACATTTTACATTAAGAAACAATCAATGTTTCTAAATATAAAATAATTCACCTAGGGAAACATAATCTCTTGAGAGAGTACAACATTGGGGGAACAGTGTTGGTCGGCACTACAGAGGAAAAGGATTTGATATACTTATTTCAGATGATTGCAGAATGAGCAAAAAGTGTGGCCAGGCAGTGGGGAAAACAAATAGAATGCCAGGATGCATCACTAGGGGGATCACCAGCAGGAGGAAGGTGGTCCTGATTCCCCTATATAGATCTTTAGTAAGACCTCATTTAAAATACTGTGTCCAGTTCTGGAGACCTCACTTATAAAAAGATATTGAAAAGACAGAACGAGTCCAGAGACGGGTAACAAAAATGGTGACTTCAGAAACTTAACATGTACAGTCTGGAGGAAAGAAGGGAAAGGGGAGACATGACTGAAACCTTTATATACATCAAGGGGGTTATTAAGGTTCAAAAAGACAGTATTTTCAACATTAAACCAAAATCGAGAACACAGGAACATGACCTTAAATTAACTGGAGGAAAGTTCAAAACCAATCTCAGAAAGTACTATTTTACTGAAAGAGTGGTTGATTCTTGGAATTAACTTCCAACAGAGGTAGTGAGCCAGTCAACAGCAAATAGCTTCAAACATGTTTGGGACAAGCATAGATCTATACTCAGACAAAAAAGTTAGCAAACCCCCCCTCCCCCCCCCAAAAAAAAAACAACAACAAAAACCAGGCAGACTCGTTGGACCACTCTTTTTCTGCGGTCACATTTCTATGTTTCTATGTTTTTATGGTTCTGCCTTTTTGGGGGGGGGGGAGGTGGGACATTAGAAGACACTGTCATTGTACCCTGATCCACGCTCCCTCACTGCAAGAGTCTAGCCTGGATAAGGTGTTGCAGTTTATCTGGATGGATGAAGCCACTGCCCCTCATGTGGCAGTGCTTGGAACTGGAGATTGGCTGCTAAGCAGAGCACTGTCACTTTGGGAAGGTCATGCTCCCCCATGTTTAGATGCCCCATTCTGTAAAGACCCATTCACATCAGGGCAATCAGATGCAGTAGTTTTAAAATGTATTAACGTGTTGTGTTAAGGCAGTCCATTTATATGAATGGGCTGCCGAATACAACACAATGGATCTAAAATCATACCCACTGCATATTTGGTAAATCAGTGCACAACGTGCACTGCAAAAGTGTGTTGTGGTTTCATTCAATATGAATGGCACTGCAGCACACCAATGCACATAGTGTGCATTACTGCAATTCAGTTGTGTGGATGATTCCTTAGAGCATGAATCTCCAAACTTTCTAAACAAATGGCAAGTTTACTGTTCTCCAAACTTTAGGTGGGGGGCCAGACTGTGGCCAGTAGTGATGGGCTGAATACCCCCCCCCCCCCGTTTGGTTTATGTTCAAACATTCGAACCTAATGAAAGTTTGATCATTAACTTCGCACAAGGAAAATTCTGAGTAAGATACCTCACAGCTACTAAAATACTGCATGAGTTATATTATTAATTCATGCAGTAGTTTAGTAGTGAAAACATTCTTTAATGTTGCAGCTTCAAAAAGAATTGCCGGCATTGCCTGGCAATTAAAAAAAAAAAAAAAAAACACCATAAGGATCCCCCATCCATACCAAGCCCTTTGGGTCTGCCATGGATTTTAAGGGGAACCCCCTATGCCAACATTTTTAAAAAACGGCGTGGGGTTCCCCCCAAGAATCCGTAGCAGACCCTTATTTGAGCCTGCAGCCCGGCAGGTCAGGAAAGGGGAGGGATGAGCAAGTGCCCTCCCCTCCTGAACAATACCAGGCCACATGCTCTCAAAATGGAGGGGTTGCTTTGAGGTAGGGTGGCTCCCCCCCACAGCACCTTGTCCCCATGTTAAAGGGGACAAGGGCCTCTTCCAGACAACTGTGGCCGGTGGTTGTGGGGGTCTGTGGGCGGGGGGCTTATTGGAATCTGGAATCCTCCAGATCCCAGCCCCCCGCCCCATGTGAATGAGTATGGGGTACATAGTACCGCTACTAATTCCCCAAACAAAGTGTAGTGGTCATGTGCATTGCTTTGGCCAATCACAATGCACCGTCAGGGCACATTGCATTGTTGGGCTCAACGGGTGAACAGCCCACTGAACGTCCTTACCGTTCGTGTGTTCACCGATATTCGAGTTGAATTTATGTTCGACTCGAACATCAAGCCCAACCCTAGTATCCAGTGGGAGAAGAAAATGTTCTGGAGTCAGTGGGAGTAAACAATGCCCCATCGTTGGCGTTAGGGGGAGTTGAATTTATGTTCGACTCGAACATCAAGCCCAACCCTAGTATCCAGTGGGAGAAGAAAATGTTCTGGAGTCAGTGGGAGTAAACAATGCCCCATCGTTGGTGTTAGGGGGAGTAATAGTGCCCCATTATTGGTATCAATGGGAGATTACGTGCCCCATTATTGGTATCAATGGGAGATAAAGTGCCCCATCATTGATATCAATGGAAGGAATAGTTCCCCTTCTTTGGTATCAATGGAAGGAACAGTGTCCCATCATTAGTATAAATGTGAGGAAGAGTGCCCATTATTGATATCAATGAGAGGAATAGTGCATCATCATTAGTATCAATGAGATGAATAGTGCCCCATCATTGGTATCAATGGGAGGAATAGTGCCCTATCATTGGTATCAATGGGAGAAATAGTGCCCCATCATTGGTGTAAGTGGGAGGAATAGTGCCCCATTATTGGTGTCAGTGGAATGAATATTGCCCCATTGATGGTATCAGTGGAAGGAATAGTACCCCATCATTGGTGTCAGTGGGAAAAATAGTGACCCATTGTTGATGTCATGGGAGAAACTGTGCAACACTGTTATTGACAGTGGGAAGAACAATGCTCTGAGGGCCAGATAAAAGCAAACAAAGGGCCGCATCTGGCCCCCAGCCCATAGTTTGGAGACCACTGCATTAGAGCAATGGAACAAATGCTCTACCAGAATGTGGAGATGTTGATTAGATATCTCAGAATGCCTCATCTGGGAGCACTCTACTTGAATGTCCCTGTTTAGCGCAATAGATGAGGGAGGAGGGACTGTATACATGTTAGCACTGGGGTCAAGGAAAAAACTGACTGGATAAGGTTTTCTAACCTTCCTGAATGTTTTGTTTCAGGTGTCTTCAGGTCTGTCATATGCAGCTACAAACATATCACGTTCAATTCACGTAACTGTAAAATATGTTTGTGGTGACAGTCATTATTTTCAACCTTGCAGTTGTGATTTTCAATTCCCATTTCTTGTTATTGCTGAAAATAATAAACATATGGTAAACAATAATCTCCATGCCCTAAGTACTGATTTGTAAAACAGAGATCTTCACTTCACTACCCACAGATCATTATTCCAAAAACCTCACATGGCATCTGCATTTTACATTTCTCTACAGTATATGTTGCAGAGAACACCTTACTTGCCTTAAAGTTCTGAAGCAAGCAAAGCAGAAAAGCACATTTAGGACCTGTGTTGAAGGGCTTTTGTTCACATCATGCAGGGTTTGCATTCCCATACAAGTCTATAGGAAGGTTTGAGACAGGTTAAATGCAGATCAGAAGGAGGTAAAGGAGTAAATGCACTGAGACCCCCTTCCCTTTCCCCAGTAGTTTGTAGTAGCTCTCTATGTGCTTCTTTTTACTGATACCCTTCTCCCCATGTATATAAACAAAAACCATTGACTACTACCACATTTGACAAGGGTTACACCTGCTAACTTGTCCTTTTTCTTTTTTGAGGGCAACCTTCAGATGCTATTTTCCATCCAGCTAATGTCCTAATAATGAAACGCTTTAACTGCATCTAATTGTACAGCAGAGTTGCATCTGTTGATCCGCAAATGGTGAAACACTTTGTATGATTACGATCTCTATTATGGTTAAAAACTGCGGTTAATATCTTGCACCTGTCTATATTGCTGCAACATACATAAAGAATGCATAGGAAATGCACCTCTCATTGAATTCTGAAGGATCTTGGAAGCATCTCAAACTGATGTCATCAACACAAGCCCACAGCTCATTGACATAGATCCCTTTGATGCATGCAGCAGCATTTTGCAAATGTTCCAGGGGAGCCTTCAGTATCAAAGTAGGGGTATGGCCACAGTTTGGTGATACTGCTGCTTTAAAGTATAAGTATGGGATGTACAGAAAAACAAACATTCAGACTCATCCTCATGTTGTGGCATCAGTGTGATGCTGCAGCTGTCCCATGCTGAGTCTAAGAACGAGAACTGAGCGATCACATGACCGCTGATCATTCAGTTCTTTGTCTTAGATCACATGGCCATAGTTCTCAGACTTTTCAGAGTGGAGAGCAGTGATTGTCCATCACCAATTTCTACTCTGCTTTTCCAGCGCTAAAGTCCTGGAGACCAGGCTGGGGAGGGGGTAGCAGACGTGGCTACGCATGCTGAAAGGCAGAGGCAGCTGTCAATCAATCAGCAGGGTGGATCCCAACAGTATTGTTGGGAATCTTCCCGAGCCTGGCAAAGCTCTGCCCAGTCAGCTCATGCAGCAAAAAAGGCCTATCATCTAATGTTTGTGGGCTCCTTTATACCTCACAAAAATATATGAAGGCTTGGTTAGACCTGTAATAAAATGGGCTATAGAATTTGATAGTTTGAAATGAAAAAAAAAAACAAGATGCACTTTACTTAAAATGTTACTAAACCCACAACAGTAAAATCTGTCTGTATATGCAGTAAAGCATTGGTTGGTATACTCACTGTGGAACCTATGGGGTCATCCTCCACATTGTGTAAAAAGGATGTTTGATCCTGTCTTCTCTGATCCTCCCTTCTTCCAGTGTCTCCTAAATATTTCCTGATAGGACACAGCCTTGGGGGCAAGCTGCACCTGCTCAGTTTGATGTGTATTGCTACAGTTTTTTTTTTCTTGGGAGAGTGCATGTGATCAGCACAGGGCCAGTCAGCACTGTCCAGACGGAGGTCAGGGGTTCTGCATCCTCCTACAGGAGAAAGAAAACTCCTCCTACAAGCTTTAAACAGGTGCTCTGCTAGACACTGATAGAAGTCACAAAACTGCTATATACTGCTGATGTGAAAAGGTGTTTAGCAGTTTATATTTATAAAATAATTGCATTTCCATGTTCTGTGTACTGTGGGAGACCAGATGGAATGAATGCAGGGTTCTGGGTTTAGTAACACTTTAACTTTTCTATGTTTTTGAAACAGTCATATTGCACAATATCTCTACAAGAGTGTCTAACTACATAAAGCACAAAAAGGGTTATGAAATGTATTACAACACTTTAAATAAAAGGGAGTAAGGCCTCTTGCACATAGCACTGATGTCTGAGCATCAGCATTTCTGTAGGTCATTTCAGACATTTGTTATGCGCATATTTATGTACATTCACGCATACAATACACTCCTGAGCAAAATGCCTTAGTAGTTATGTTCATATGTGCATATTTGTGCGTACAGGTGCAAAATACTTACTAAGAATGCAGATTTTTCTATATTTTGTTTTATTGCTCAAGCATACACAGCGCATGTTTCCATGCCTATGTGTACAGACACACTGTAAACAATAGGCTGCATTTTAGATCAGTAAAAAAAAATTGTACTGTACTCTGTTCCGGAGGGTTTTTGATATATTTTGCTGTGCTCCAGTACTGTTCTGTGCAGAAAAAATGCAACATGTGCTAACTTTTTTTTCTGCAACGGAAACTGATTGGGACTGACATCACTGGTGTGAACTAGGTGTGAAGCAGCCCTAAGAACAGTTACATCCTCAGAAGGACCTGTAGCCACACCTTGCTGATAGTTTAAAAGTGAAACCAGCAAGTTACAAATAGAACACAATTATTTTTTTAGCTACGTGACTAGGTAAAATGCATAAGTGTGTTGTAACAATATATATAATATATATAAAAAAGCACAACCGCATATTATTTATTTCAAACTGTAAAAGGAAGCTATATCTATTTCTATAGGTTAATTGGAAAATGAGAATAACAGGAACCACAAGAATGTGCCTCTTGCCCCACGTCAACCAAAGATAAAGTGATTGCACACTAATAAGACATGCCTGTGCAGACAAAAAACGCATAAAACTAATTTCCCTTAAAATGACATTGCACAATCTAGATGGATATGATCCTTTCCAAATCTGGGTCAAGAAAAAGCCCAATGATGCAGTCTTGTGACTGAAACAAAATGGTTCACCTGTTTTGCATGCAGATGACACTTGCGAACATGGGGATCCAAGCTTGGCATGAAGCTTTGATATTCATATAATTTAAATTGTTAATGTTTACATATTGCAGAATGTATCAAAAGCATGTCAAAGACTGTACATCATGTAACAAAAGACAATAAGATACAGTTTGTATGTAACAAAAAAGATTTTTTGCAGATTTCTTGGCCCAAGAAAACATTGACTATTTAGTCTGTCACTGTGCCGTTGAAGAGGGTGGCTCTACCACCAAGGTAATATATTTGCAGAGATGGGTAGGTGTGATAGTGTGGCTTCACACTAATAATAAATGTATGCAACAAAAACCTCAAGTTTCGATCTAAATGTTGGAAATAGTTTTGTTTTTCTGTTCTGACTACCTGAATTGAGTGCTGAGGAAATTTTGTGATTTCCTTCCTGAAGGGGGTACAGTGGTACTATATTTATATGCAGTGGAGGAGGAGTGCAGGGGTCAGCAGCATTTCAGGGTAAAAGGAAGCCTCCTTCCCTGCTTTGGTCATATACAGGGCCAAGAGGAAGACTTCCTCCCACTCTGAACTGCCACTGCATCTGGGCTGGGGAGTAAATATTGGGAAGGGGGGGTGTCCTTTCTTGGAGGTCTGCACTGGGAAAGAGGGGGCAGTGGTGTCTCTGCTCTGAGGTGTCTGTACTGAAAGAGGGAGGTGACTGTCCTAAGGGGTCTCTACTGGGGATGGGGGAGAAGGGTCTGTTTTGGGGGGTGACTGTCCTGAGGGGTAAGTGGTTTATACTGGGAAAGGGGGGATTTCTCTACTGAGGAGTCTGTACTGGGGGAAGGGGGTGTTTCTGCACTGAACGGTTTGTACTAGGGGGAGGCGTGCCTGAACTGAGGGGTTTGTATTGGGAAGGGGGAGGTAAGTACTGGGAGAGGGGTGTCTGTACCGATGCATCTGTACTAAGGAAGGGGGGTGGTCTGTACTGAGGGGATGTACTGGGGATTGGGGGTCTTTACTGGGGAGCAATGTCTGTATTGATGGGTCTGTACTGGGGAGGGGGGAATGTCTGAACTGCGGGGTCTGTACTAAGGGGGGGGGGGTGCCTGTACTGGTGTGCTTTATGGGGGGGAGGTCAGTCTGTACTGAGGGGTCTGTGCTGGGGAGGGTTGTATGTGCGGAGAGGTCTGTACTAGGGAGTGGTGTCTGTACTGGGAAGAGGTGTCCCTACCAAGGGGTACTAAGGAGGGGAGGGGGGCTGAGAAGGGAGATTTAGGGATGTTAGACGAGACCTGTACTGTAGGGATATGGGTTGCGGGACCTGTATTTTACGCACTCCTGACCTCTGCACTCCTGACCCCTGCACTCTTTGGGTAATGCACTCCTGACCCTGCACTCAAAACTGCAGAGGAATTATCTAAACTGGAGCAGCCAGACACTGGAGCAGCTATGCATAGCAACCAATAAGTGTCTATCTTCAGCTCCTTCAGTTAAGGTTTGAAAGTGAAAGCTAAAAGCTGATTAGTAACGACTCACAGCTGATCCATATTCTGGCTGCTCCAGCTTTGATAAATTCCCCTGACTGTGTTTTACATTTCATACTCCTGACCACTGCACTCTGTACACTAGACTGTATATGACATACTCCTGACCATTACATTCTAAGTACGTTACTTCTGAAGATAGGCTGTGTGCAGAAAAGCATGTGTAATGGAACAGTTTGTTTTTTTTTAAAATGAGTCTGCTAAGGTTTGCACATGTCTGTTAGACTCTCACTACTGCCACCACCGTGAAGCTTACAGTGGTGGCAGCCGGAGGGGGGCTGGTTTACACTCACTCCTGATGGCAGCAGCCACCTGAAATGCGTGTTGATCCACCAGCTGGCTGTCAACTTTCTATTCAAAGCAATCTATCATTTGTACAGCTGCCAGACCACCTTCCATGACCAGCGGAGTGTCCCCTCCACTGGCACTATGCCCTCCATTCTTCCCGGGCTCCGCTGTGGAATGTGCAGGCCTGGGACCCGCATGGTGTGTCCTGCCAGGTGGAGGGGAGGGAGACCAGCGAATTTCCCATTCACAGATGCATACTTAACTCGGTTCAATGTCCATGGCCTGTGGTGTTTTTTTACATTCTGCGTGCACCTGTGCATTACATCACCAAAGACTTCTACTGGCCTTCTACAGGCCTTTGGACACTGACCTCTAAAAGTCTATAGGTCTGTAATGTGCAGGCACAATAGGTCAGTGACACTCTTGGTGAGTAAATACCAGAGGACATGGAATTCAGATCGAAGTCAGTATGCATCTGGAGAGAGGTAAGGATAGGTTAAGTTAAGTCACGGTAAAGGGGCAAAAAGGATAAGGGGCCATCAGAAAAGGTGTTTGGGGGCCATCTTTTCTGAGTTCACTTTCATGAAAATGCACCTGAAGTGATCTTTGCAGCCAAATAAAAGAAAAAATACTGGACGTTACATAATATAGTCAGATTTTTTACGAAACATACTCGTTATGAGCCTACTTACCAGGTAAAACCTTCCAAAATGAGCCTTTGGCTGAAACGTATTACACTGCCTTGTAAACCACACAGCAAAATCTTGTTTTTCACGTTTTCCCTGTCTGCCTATTTTTACATAGTAGTTTTTATGACCAGAAACCCCTTTGGGTATACAGTAGGTGCTTTCTAAGCAATGTATTTAAAAATGCACAAACAAATAATATTTGCATTGATGGAATGCATTTTTGGGGTGCGGTGGAACATCATCTGCTTATCTTTTAATGTAGAAATGAAGCAACATCCATTACCTATCAGTAGCTGCTAAATGAATCCTACCAGGGGCGGACTGACCGTTTTCCCTGTCCGCCTATTTTTACATAGTAGTTTTTATGACCAGAAACCCCTTTGGGTATACAGTAGGTGCTTTCTAAGCAATGTATTTAAAAATGCACAAACAAATAATATTTGCAGTGATGGAATGCATTTTTGGGGTGTGGTGGAACATCATCTGCTTATCTTTTAATGTAAAAATGAAGCAACTTTCATTATCTATCAGTAGCTGGTATATGAATCATCCTACACAGATTTCTCAGCTTAAGTTTTAGTCATTTGGAGACTGAAAAATAAGGAAAGATACTAGGACATAGGAAATATTGGACATCTCTGGTAATGAGGGTTTAGTTTTTGATTTCAGCTTTTTTGGTTAAGGTTCAGTTCTCTGAGTTCTGAAAAATGGGTATGACATCTGCAAAGCAGAAAGCAATCATCCAAAACGTTACAGGAACCCATATACATAAATAGCTTCTGCTGTTTAATAATTATTTCACATACAAAGATTGTCTCAAAGTATTTCCTCTGACAGGAGGAAATACTTTGCGACAATCTTTCTATGTGAAATAATTATTAACCAGCAGAAGCTATTTATGTATATTGGTTCTGTAACATTTTGGATGATTACTTTCGGTACCTGTAACTGTTACTAAAATATATAGTGCTAATTATACTGAGATCCTCCCATCCTTGCCTCTAGGACTTTTCCAGAGCCACTCCCATCCTCTGAAACTCCTTACCCCAATCTCTCTGGCTTTCGTCTATTTTTGCCTACTCTATCCACCTTTAGGTGATCCTTGAAAACTAATTTCTTCAGGGAGGTCTATCTCACTTCTGCCTAAAAACTGAACTTTTCACTTTTCCATCAGCTCATCTATCTCACGGTTATTATCTTTTGTACCACCTACACCTCCCTAATAGATTGTAAACTCTTACGAGCTGGACCCTCCTATTCTGCTTTTATTGAATTGTACTGTAACTGTATTCTCCCCCTTTATATTGACAATCGTTGCACAAACTGTTAGAGCTACATAAAACCTGTATATTAATATAAATACACTTGAATGTAATTGCTCTCATTATTTTATAATATTGATATTAATAAAGAGCATACTTACCCAGAAAGCATCCTTAAATGCCAGCTGTGCCATCTTGTTGAAGTAAGATAATCCCAGCAATGAATTTCCTCTTTAGTCAACGAACAACCACATAAAGCATATCACCGGGAGATGCTGCAAATTGAAGGAAAATCTAAGTATTCCAATTTGAAAAAAAATACAAACTGCTGCAAGATGTGAATTTTGATAGCTGAGCTGCTGCTTCACAGACTGAAAGAAGAGGCTTGACAAAAGGACTAAATCTGGGAAGATAGAAGGAATATGTTGGTAACAAGTAGGTGCATTAGGACCTTTGACTCCAGACTGTTAAATGAAGACAAGAGCCGGGCTTGCAGAACAGCAAGTGTACTCTGCAGATTCCAGTTCTCTAAAATCTTATTACACATTAGCACAGGAAGTTATGCTTCTGACAAACGTGTGTGCAGATGAGGAAGATCTTTGTTGTTCTCGGAAACTGCAAAATAAACGCCACTGAGGTAGGAGTAACAGAGATCCCCTAGCCCTGAGCAAGGTATATTACTAAACAGGAACAGCAATAAACACAGTACACCAGGAAACCAAACATAAAAAAGTCACGAAATGTCCATTTTTTTTAAAAGCTCAAAGACAGTACTTATCCAGAGATACAGAGTAATTCCACAGCGGTGAAAACACTCAGATAAAACATCTATCAATGTTACAAAAGTCAGTTCAATTGGTCAATGACCACACTACGGGTCTATTAATTTGCCAATAACGTTATTATTTACGTTACTTATTTTTTTTTTTCTTTTTTGGGACAAAAAAAAGCTCTTCTTTAATTTTTTTTTTTTTACAAAGTACATATATTTTCTTCTGCGATCTATTGCTTTTATTATGCCACTAAAATTATGTTCCTGGTACAAAAAATTAAACTTTTATATTTTTAAAAATGTATTCAACTGCTTAGAAAAAAAAAAAGCATAACAACTGAAAACACAGTAATTGATACAAAGCGTGTATCTAAACTCCGGGCAGATATAAAAGATGCACATTAATACAGCTATATTTTTGTTAAGTAATTAAAGAATAATTACAGGCATGGCTACATTATACATAGTTACATTGATCCAGCTTGAACCAATGTAACTATGTATATAGCATACCTGGCTGATCCTCCTGAATGTTGGAAATCATGAAAGTAGACACCACTACATAGCCTGACACAGCGGGAATTAGCCCCACCTCCACTTCCTCCTCACTGCATTTGATTGACAACAGCAGGAGTCAATGGCTCCTGCTGCTGCTCGAATGCTGTGTTAAGGAGAAAAGAAGAGAGAATAGATGCAGCTGTGCAGAGCCCTGGATCTATACTCCCCTCTTTTCCCCTTCACACAGGGAAGGGGGGTAGAGAAATAGAATACGTTTTCAACATTAAATTTCTTGCATTAAGGTAAAAAATGTTTTTAGCATTAGTATCACTTTACGTTTTACCGACCTGAGCGTGGGGCGAGGCGGTGGTTTGCATCACCTTGTGCTAAAAAAAGTAGTGCATGTAGTACTTTTTTCAGTGCACGCCACCATGTACTTGGACCAGTCAGGTAGGAGACGAGGCATTTTTCCTGCCACCCAACGTAGTCCTACCATACCTGGTGTGAACAGGTCCTAAGTCTAAACTCCAGGTATGTTCTTTATTGCATACATACATTGGTCCAGCTTGACACAATGCAAGTATGGACATCTCATTCCTGAAGGGCTGCTGGAGAAGCTGATAATCACTGTTGTAGTCGGTGCTACTACAGTGATAGCTAAGATCTTCCTGGTCCTGCTCAGATTCTGTGTGACCAGCTCCCCCTCTGTACATGGACCACAAGGAGCTGCTTGTTCAGCACTACGCCATTCATAGAAAGCCTTGTATTTTTTTTATATGAACACAGGGCATTCTCTGATTGGTTGAGGTGGAGGAGAAGGTTGGTGAGGTCACAATCTCCACTTCATCCAATCAAGGAATCCCTTGTATTTATTGAAAGGTACAAGGGATTTTATGAATGGTGGCAGTGCCAGTCGAGCAACCATTGTGGTCAATGTGCAGAGGAGAAGATATTTGATCCAGAAGATCTCATCAATCCCATTAGTTGTACCAGCTTCCCCAACAGCCAATCAGGTATGAGATATATGAGGGTGTAGGTTGTTAGTTCACCTTTTCACTTTTTTTCTGAAAAGGTAAACTAACCCTTTAAAGCAGTGTTTCTCAACCAGGGTTCCATGGAACTCTAGGTTCATCCAGGGGTTTTTAGGGGTTCCTTGAGCAATGAGGGATTTCTGCCTCTCAGGTAAGTTCCCACTGACATAATTGATGTTTTTAGCTATCTGTAAGAGGGTAATTCTTCCCAATGACCACAAGCGTAAGGGACATTCTATCCGCTGACTATCACACTAATGCTGAGTTGTAGATATAGTAACTTAGCAGGGGTTCCCTGAGACCAAAAAGTTATTTCAAGGGTTCCTGTGTGTTGAAGAGGTTGAGAATGGCTGATATAAAGGTTCATTGCCCTAAAAAAAAAAACATTCATGGAAATGAACAATTACAAATTATATTGACCCCAATTGATTTCCCTTTGAAGTAGTCTGCAATGCTAGGAGTATATTTTTCAGTTTTTAGCAGAGAAAAGTCAACACTATGCAGATTTAAAAGAAGGCAACCCTCTTCCAGATATTGCTTGCTGCAGCTGATCCACAGGACAGAGATTGGTACATGAAGTGAAGCTATGCTAGAGGAAGCTGTGGTGTTGGTGCAAGGTTAATTACAGGAAGCCGAGGTGAGGGGAAGAAGTGCAAAAAGGGAGATAATACCAGTGCTATGCAGGACAATAGACAGGTTAGAGCAAAAAAAGTAAAACCAAGTACTAATTTGTTTACATAAAATGCAGAGACCACTGGAGCATGTTTCTTACAGTTTGAGAAATGCTTATCCAATCTGAACACATAACAAACCCTAATGCAGTTTCAGAAAAACTGTTGGGGACTGAGAAGAAGAGGAAAAAAACAGGATTTTTGTACTTTGTACTTGAAGTTAAGGATTCTGTTATTCTGAGACAAGTCGGTTATACTGCTGCCAACAAGAGGAACTGGACACTGACAAACAAAAAAAGCTCTTGGCCAGCAGACTTTAGCAGGACTTAGTGAAGCAGACTGTAGCAGGACTGATCATAGTAGACTGTAGCAGGAGTTGTAACGGACTGACTGGTAGCCTACTGGAACTTGGGGTTCACTGAGCAGTGAAATACTGCTTAAACACAATGCTCAAGTGGAGACAGCATCTTCCTCTTGAGCTTTAATAGACTTTCTGGCCACGTCATGTTGCCGGGACACCCCAGGGAATAACGAGAAATCTCCTCAGCCATGAAAGACAGACGAGGAACTGGAGAGAGACGAGTAGGTGACCGTCACAAGACCTGATTGCAGAAAGCTTAGAAATCTACTCACAGTAATTCCTGGGTGAAATCTTCTTTCCTTGCACCAAATGAAGTCGGCTGCTTGATCTCGGAAAAAGCAGCTGGCTAATGATCACTGGGGTGGGCCAAGAGGGCAGTTTGGGACCCCCAGCTGTGACAAATGAACAGCGTATCACAGCAGGACAACACTGGAACTACTGGGCAGATGAGTATGTGAATTGACAAGTCACATACCTCCCAACTTTTTGAGATGGGAAAGATGGACACCTATTAGCAAATGTATGTAGGAATAGGACATCTCTCCGCCACGCCCCCATAAAGGAGCATTCTACAAAAAAAATGTATTAAACCCACAAATGCTTTTTTTATCACTACTATTCCTTTATATTGGCTCTTGAAATTTACAAATGCAACAATTTAGAATTTGGATGAAAGGTTTAGCACTGTGAAACACTTTTTGAAAGATAAATAGTGCATTTTATATACAACTATACAGATCAGACCAAAATGAGGGACAAACAAGGAGGAGAGAGGGACAGAGGGAATTTGTTCCAAATCAGGGACAGTCCCTCGAAATCAGGAACAATTTGGAGCTATGAAATCATTGTAACAGGTAAGGAGGAGGCGTTAAAAGAAAACATGCTGGAGGGAGGTGAAGTTGCTGTTTAACTGCCTCCCGCCTGCCATATAAGATAATGACGGGAGCAAGGCGGTTCTCTCTTTCTGGGAGGACGTCATATGACGTCCTCCCACTCTAACCACGCATGCGCGGCTCCAGGTGGTGCGCTGTGGCCCTCGGACACAGCGGATCACCGATCAACGGAAAGAGCCAAAGATGTCAGCTCGGTCATTTGATCAGCTGTGTCCAATCACAGTTGATCGCATGTAAATAGGGAAATGCTGGTTATCACGCTGACAGCTCGAGAGGAGAGGAGAGCCGGTAATCGGCATCCCTCAGAGGGAACATGTACACTGATCATCAGGGCATGATGATCAGTGTGCCCTGATTGGTGTAGCCCCAGCAGTGTCTCCTGTCAGTGTCCATCAATGCCAGCTGTCAGTGCTCATCATTGCCACCTGCCAGTGCCACATCAATGCCACATATCAGTGCCTACCAATGCACATCAATGCCACATATCAGTGCCCATCTGAGCTGCCTTTCAGTGTCACCTATCAGTGCCAGTCAGTACCTCCTATCAATGCCAGTCAGTGCTGCCAATCAGTGCCACCTATCAATGCCAGTCAATACCGCCTATCAGTGCTAGTCAGTGCCACCTATCAGTGCCTGTCAGTGCCGCCTATCAGTGCCTGTCAGTGATGCCTATCAGTGCCGCCTAACAGTGCCAGTCAGTGCCACCTAACAGTGCCAGTCAGTGCTGCCTATCAGTGCTAGTCAGTGCCGCCTATCAGTGCCACCTATCAGTGCTGCCTATCAGTGCCATATATGAGTGCCGCCTTTCAGTACTGATCAGTGATGCCTGTCAATGCCCATTGGTGCCACATACCAGTGCCTCCTCGTCAGTGCCCATCAGTGCCACCTATCAGTGCCTATCAGTGTAGCGTATCAGTGCCCATCACTGCAGCTTCATTAGCACACATCAGTGAAGGAGAAAAATAACTTATTTACAAAATAAATTTTATAACAAAAACTAAGAAAAAACTTTTTTTTTTTCAAAATTTTTAGTTGTTTTTGGTTTGTTTAGCAAAAAATAAAAAAACCCCAGAGGTGATTAAATAACACCAAAATAAAGCTCAATCTGTCTCAAAAAAATTATAAAAATTTTATAGGGGTACAGTGTTGCATGACAGCGCAATTGTCATTCAAAGTGTGACAGCGCTGAAAGCTGAAAATTGGCCTGGGCAGGAAGGGGGTATAAGTGCCCTGTAGGTAAGTGGTTAACAGCATTACCATATGCAGCAGCATGGCAATTAGTGTCCGTAACACTGGACACTACCACCAGCAGGTCTATGCATCGCAGCGGAAGCTACAATAATGCATGGGCCTGCACTACTGAAGCTAGACAAGGCAGAAAAGGAAGTTGTTTTTTTAAATTAGCACTTACTAAACAAAGAGTCATTTTTATCATTTCAAAAATGATTTTGTAAGGGGATAACTCCTTTAAATATGAATGCATAGTTTTAACTTCCACTACATACAGTATATGGACCTAACTGTAAGTGTGCAATGTCTCCCCTTGGTGGAACTTTGGAGAAATTACATTATGAAGAAATTATATACTGTATTTCTAAATACCTGTAATGAGAGAAACATAAAGGGTTCCATTCCCGACTACTATTTCTTAGTTCTGACTTAAAGTGTATCATGGTCAAAATGTAAAAACATATATTTATACAATACTGTATTTCAAATATTTCCAGTCTACTCCTTTTAGTCCCTGAAATTTCTAAACCTATGTAGCACTACCCCCTTGGGGGTTGCTGCTGATTTGGGCCCCTGTATAGTCCTTTATAGCCAGGCAATTTGCATTCTCCACACAAGCTTACATTCAGAGTCAGAAATCAGTCCTTAAGCTTTTGTTTTGTTGTTTATTGAGGGGATTTGAACTGGGATAGGGTTATGGGTGTACAGGATGCCCAAGGGAACCGATAATTAAGGACAAACTTCCTGGAACTATTCACAAGCTTCTCTTCTGTAATACAGTTTCTGTTGGAGAGCTAGCCAACATCTCCTTGTTGTACCACCCCAGACCCTAGATGCATTCCTCTTTACCCAGCAATCTGGAGGTCTTTTCCTGAGCAGGAGATCTGGCTCCTGTTCCTTTAAAATAGGTGAACAGTCACTAGTTGGGTACTAATCTGGTTTCCCACCAGAGTGCTCCTTCCTCTATCTGCCCAGGGGGTGCAGGTGTACTCACTCAGATCCTCTCCTGTAAGACTTGCAGGTTGGCTGCTGCTACCAGGCCTTATAGCTGGGCTGCCCTTTCCCTACCATACAGGTGGTCCTTGCTCAGGGGACCAGTGAGTCACGAGTTTACTCTTTTCCAGCTCCAGGCTTGCAGGCAGGTCTCATCCCACTAGGCCTCCTGGCAGCCCTCTTCCTCTAGCCTCACATCTTCCTGCTCCTTCTTCCACCCAACTCCTCACACTCCTGCTACTCAGCAGGCTCTTACACATTTAACCACAAGCCTACAGGGCACTTATACCCCTTCCTGCCCAGGCCAATTTCCAGCTTTCAGCACTGTCACACTTTGAGTGACAATTGCGTGGTCATGCAACACTGTACCCATATGACATTTTTAGCATTTTTTTGTAACAGATAGAGCTTTATTTTGGTGGTATTTAATCACCTCTGGGCTTTTTATTTTTTCTTAAACAAACCAAAAACCACAAACTTTGTAAATAAGTGATTTTTCTCCTTCACTTATGTGCGCTAATGAGGCTGCAGTGATGGGCACTGATAGGCTGCACTGATGGACACTGATAGGTGGCACTGATGGGCACAGATGAGGAGGCACTGGTAGGTGGCACTGATGGGCATTGACAGACATCACTGATGGGCACTGAAAGGCAGCACTGATACATGGCACTGATATATGGCACTGATAGGTGGCACTGTTAGGCGGCACTGACTGGCACTGTTAGGCGGCACTGGCTGGCACTGTTAGGCGGCACTGACTAGCACTGATAGGCGGCACTGACAGGCACTGATAGGCAGCACTGATGAGCACTGATAGGCGGCACTGAAGGCAGCACTGATGTGCACTGATAGGCGGCACTGACTGGCACTGATAGGTGGCACTGATTGGCAGAACTGATAGATGGCACTGATTGGCATTGATAGGTGGCACTTACTGGCGCTGATGGGTGACACTGAAAGGAAGCTCAGATGGGCACTGATATGTGGCATTGATGTGCACTGGTAGGCACTGATGGGCACTGGCACAAGGCACTGATGGACACTGACAGGTGGCACTGCTGGGGCTACACTGATCATCAGTGCCCTGATGATCAGTGTACATGTCCCCTCCGCGGAAAGCCGATTACCAGCTCTCCTCTCGAGCTGTCAGCGTGAACGCTCGAGAGGAGAGAAATGCCGATAACCGGCATTTCCCTGTTTACATGTGATCAGCTGTGATTGGACACAGCTGATCACATGACCGAGCCAACATCTTCGGCTCTTTCCATGATCGGTGATCCGCTGTGTCCGAGGGACACAGCACACCACCGATCGCCGCGCTGCGTGCTCCCTGAGCCGCGCATGCGTGGTGAGAATGGGAGGACGTCATATGACGTCCTCCCAGAACGAGAGAACCACCTTGCATCCGTCATATTACTATATGGCGGGCGGGAGGTGGTTAAGAGAGTCCCAAACCTTTGTCAAGCCTTCTGTTTGGGATTGGCTGAGGTCCCTCAAGAGTGCAGCCAGCCACCCCTCAGATCCACCCACTGCCTCCAATGCTCTCCTTTGAAAGCCTCAGAGCAGGGGGAAATTCCAGAGGGGCTGGCCTGCAGAGTCTGTCAACCCTGGCCACAATTTGACCCCACTGGCTATTACACCTGAGCTCCTAACAGCTCCTGTCTAACCATTAGGATCTAGCTCCCCTTAGCTAAACTAGGAGGGTGCTACATTACTTATGCTAAGATCCCCACAAATTTTCTTTTTTGAATTCTGTGACACTTATTCACTATGCACTGTGGGTCACACATTTCACAGGGCTTGCCTTCTGAACTACAAAGGTACAGAAAGGAGGAGTTTCAGGAGGTGGAGGCAGTATAGGAATCAATGCTTGCAGGCAGGGTCTTATATGTTTTTTCCCCTGATGTTTTATATGCTTTGGGTCTTTTATGCTTAGGGAAATATCAAATGTTAGCTAAATAATTCTGTAGAAAGTACAAATGTATATACAGTATTTTTTAAAGCAGCTATAACACCAATACAAATGTGGAAGTATTTATTATAGCAACTATAATACCAGTAATCACTAGCATCTGCATATAATCTTCCCAGTCTAGGACTGTCTTCAAAGGACTGTCCTCAATCTCAAACCTCTGTAGCATGTTGGCAGCCTCTGAACTTTCTTGCAGCATGTGTACAGTCTTTTATAATCTCATTTATCATGCCTGTAGTCTCTGACCCTCTCCTGCAGCATGTGTACAGTCTTTTATAATCTCTCATATCATGCCTGTAGTCTCTGACCCTATCCTGCAGCATGTGTACAGTCTTTTACAGGGGCGGACTGACAACTCATTGGGCCCCCGGGCAATAGGGGATCATGGGGCCCCTGTGTCCTCGCCCACACTCAAACCACATCCAAAAATGCCTATGAAAGTTACCAGGGGCATCTCATGGGGCCCCCTACTGACCCCAGGCCCTCGGGCAGTGCCCGAGTACACAAATGGTCAGTCCGCCCCTGGTCTTTTATAATCTCTCATATCATGCCTGTAGTCTCTGACCCTTTCCTGCAGCATGTGTATAGTCTTTTATAATCTCTCATATCATGCCTGTAGTCTCTGACCCTCTCCTGCAGCATGTGTACAGTCTTTTATAATCTCTCATATCATGCCTGTAGTTTCTGGCCATCTCCTGTTGCATGTTTGCAGTCTTTTGACAGCTTTCTGTAGCACTACATTCACTAAATATAAAGTGGTTATTTGGTGTTGTTACTTGAGGCCTCCTTTATTTGGCTATCACATATATATATATATATACGTACATTGTTCCAGTTTGGACCAATGTGAGTGTTCCGTTCTCAAAACACTGACTATGTGTGGCTCTAAACGGACAGCTAAACCATTGTCAGAATCCCCAGCAAACAGAAGCCCACTGCTTGTGTTGTCTACCAAAGAATCCAACTTTATTTTATAGGTGAAAAGGTGATGATGTCTCAAGCCCCTTGGGAGAGAAGCAAGCACACTGCATCCCCAGTGAATAGAAGTCTAAAATGGCTGACGAGCTTCCTAAACAAAGAGTCACTTCCTGTCTGAGAGCTTACATATCCAGAGGAGAACTGCCATACATGTCTGCCACTAGATGGCAGTGGTACACTACATGTCCCATATAAGTAACTTTAATTCAATTAGCCTGTGAAGGCAACACACTCCCTGCCTGATATAATATATTATATCACTGCCCATGCATATCTACTGTACAGGGAAAACACATAAGAAAATACATTCCGGCCTAGATTGGTAACATAAACTAAAACATGAGTCCACAACATATCAGGGTCTTTTGGCTATGGTACTTCAAGCTTATGGCCCACATGAAGAAATAGTTTAGTCCATAAACCCATCTTCGGATTGGAGTAGCCGCCCAAGGCCAAACTATCTCCAACCCCAATTGTAATCCACAGGATGGAATTTAACTCAATGGCGAATGTCTCGCCTGAACGCTATCAGTGAGGAGCTCTCTGCTATGTATTGTGCCAACTACACAACAGAAATGCTATTCAAAGGAGAACAATGACATCTGAAACTGGTCTAGTATACACTTTAGCAGTCCCTTGTTTTGTCACTTTGACTTCAACCTTTCTGACATTACCATCTTTACTTGGCAATGTATTTGTGACAATTCCCACAGGCCAGTTGTTTCTGCTTTCTTGACTATCTTTCAATAAAACAACATTTCCATCTTTGACGTTGGGACTGGTCTCAGTCCATTTCTTGCGACTTTGTAAGGTACACAGGTATTCTCTCCTCCATCTCTTCCAAAACGTATCAGCCAGGCATTGGACTTGTTTCCATTGCTTTACAAGAAGTTCTGTTGTACTAAAGTCCCCATAAGGGGCCGATAAAGAGTCTACCTTTTGGGTCAAGAGCATGGCAGGCGTAAGAACTGTAGGATTATCAGGATCTGTAGATAGTGGTACCAAAGGTCTTGCATTAATGATAGCCATAACTTCTGCCATGAAAGTACTCAAAGTCTCATGAGTCAAACGAGTAGGTTTTGCTTGGAGTAACATTGCATCTAAAATGCGCCTAGCTACACCTATTAATCTCTCCCAAGCACCTCCCATGTGAGATGAGTGTGGAGTGTTAAAGATCCATGTGCATCCTTTGTCTTCAAGATAGTTTAGAAGTTCTGCATCATTTGAGCATATATGCAGCTCTTTGCATGCTCCTACAAAGTTAGTACCTCTATCAGAGCGAATCAACTTAGCTGGACCACGAATAGAAAAGAATCTTCTTAGAGCGTTAATGAAATTGGATGCTGACATGGACTCAACCAATTCTATATGCACTGCTCTTGTAGAAAGACATGTGAAAAGAACAGCCCAGCGTTTGCTGTCAGCACTGCCTCCTCTAGTTCGTCGTGTTACAACTGCCCAGGGGCCAAACACATCAACACCCACACTAGTGAAGGGAGGTTCAGGATTGACTCTATCTTTTGGCAACTCTGCCATCTTTTGGCTTTCCAATCTCCCTCTGAGCTTACGGCACACGACACATTTGTGAATAATTGCAGACACTAAACGTTTTCCACCAAGAATCCAGAAACCTGCAGCTCTGATTGCACCTTATGTTATGTGGCGCCCTTGGTGAACTATCTGGTTGTGATAATATCTTACGATCAATGTAGCAATGTGGTGATCATGAGGAATGATGACAGGGTGCTTCTCCTCATCTGACAGCGTGGCAAAGGATAAACGGCCACCTACTCTCAATAGTCCATCTTGATCTACAAAGGGACTCAGTTTTGTAAGACGGCTTTGTTTTGGAAGTGTCCTTTGTTGTTCAATACAGTCATATTCTTGTCTGAAACATGCGTGTTGTACAGAAGAAATTATAACTGTTTTGGCCTGTGAAAATTCTTCTAAACTGACTCTTTCATGGAAAACTCCCCAGCTTCCGGGTTGATCATCATTAGTTTTCTTTTGGAAGCTTTTGGCAACATGAATTAATTTTGCTATAACCCTGCTTAGTCTCTTCCAGTTGGAAAATCGTTCGAAACAATGCAGCCGTAGTCTGGTGTCAAAGGCTTTAGTACTGAAGTTTACTACTTCTGACCTAATTTCAGGATCAGCTTCAGGATCCACTAAAGGATAAACATTGTTGTAATCAGGAGTATCTACAGCTGTCTGATACAGAAAAGGTGGACCTAAGAACCATATAGAGTTCTGAAGGCAAGCTATCTGTGTAGGCCTGGTAGCATAATCTGCAGGATTTTGTTCTGAGGGTACGTAGAACCACTGCTCTGGACAGGTTGTTTGTCTGATCCTATTCACCCGATTGGAGACATACAAGAAGAATCTCTTTGAAGTGTTGCAGATATAGCCTAAAACTGTTTCACTGTCTGTAAAGAATTTCACAGCATCTAGGCTCAGGTCTATCTCGTCTCTCACTAGCTCATACAGTTCAACCGCTAGTACAGCTGCACATAACTCTAGGCGTGGAATTGTATGTGCCGGCCTAGGGCTCAGTTTGGATTTTCCCATTACGAATCCAACATGACAGACATTTCCTGCATCACTTACCTTCAAGTAAGCGACTGCACCTATTGCTATAACAGAGGCATCTGAAAAGATGTACAGTTCTCTCTTGCAGGCCTGTGACAATGAAACAGGAACATAACATCTGGAAATTTGAAGACATTGTAAAGCTTGTAAAGACTCTGTCCATTGGACCCACTCATGGAGTCTCTCTTGTGGAAGTAGGGCATCCCACTCACTTTCTCCACTTGACAGTTCACAAACTAAGGCCTTACCTTTTATGGTGACTGGTGCTACAAACCCGAGAGGATCATAAAGACTGTTCACAGTGGATAGGATCCCTCTTCTTGTGAATGGCTTTTCTGCTAAAGAAACCTGAAACACAAAGCAGTCTTTATCTAGATCCCAGCTTAGGCCTAAACTCTTCTGTAAAGGAAGGGTGTCTGTTCCCAGGCACAGGTCTTTGAGATCTTTAGCTCTATCTTCTGCGGTGAAAGCTTCCATGACTTGTTTGCTGTTAGAGGCAATCTTATGTAGTCGTAGATTAGACTCCGCCAGCATCTGTTTTGCTTTGTTGAGAATGTCGACTGCTCCTTCAGGTGTGTTAGCTGAAGCAAGTCCATCGTCTACATAGAAATATCTCATCACAAAGTGTTTGGCATCTTGACCATAACATTCTGCACCTTTCTGGGCAGCTTTGCGCATGCAGTATATGGCAACAGCAGGAGACGGGCTGTTACCAAAAACATGTACTCTCATTCTGTACTCTGTCACCTCTTTATCTATGTCATTATCCTTGTACCACAGGAAACGCAGGTAGTCACGATGGTCCTCTCTCACTAGGAAACAATAAAACATCTGTTGCACATCACCTGTGAAAGCAATAGGCTCTTTCCTGAAGCATAAGAGGACACCCAGAAGTGTGTTATTTAGATCTGGGCCACTCAGTAATACATCATTCAATGAAACACCTCCATGTTGAGCACTGGAATCGAACACAACTCTTATTTGGTCTGGCTTGTGTGGATGGTAAACGCCAAACATTGGCAGATACCAGTGTTCTTTACCTTCATCCAGTGACGGTGCTACTTCAGCATGATTATTATCAAGCATCCTTTTGATGAATTCTGTAAAGTCTTTTTTCACTTCAGGTTTTCTTTGCAAGGTTTTACGTAGTGTGTTCAGGCGCTTCATGGCCTGCTCCCTGTTACTGGGTAAGTAACACCTTGGTGTGCGAAAGGGTAAGGGAGCTACCCAATTGTTGTTTTCATCTTGGAAAGTCTCTTTATCCATGATATGGAGAAAAGCTCGATCATCTATAGACATTGCTTGTTTGTCGTCATCTTTTGTTCTCTGGAATACTGAGTTCCCTAAAGTGTCAGACTCCATGCCACTACTAATGTCTCTATTGTAACTAGAAGGAAAGTCACAGTATTCTTTTGGGATGTTAAGGGTTTCTTTCACAACAAAGCTGTTTTGGCATGGATTTAGAAGGGATGTGCGTCCATTCAGTAGCACATATGTCTTTGACGTATTGACACTGTCAGGCCGATGTACTGCTCCTAGACAAACTTCTCCTACTATGACCCACCCTAGGTCAAGTCTTTGGGCATAGGGGGCATTAAAGGGCCCATTAATTTGTTGACGTACCTTATGTACTTGTAGAATGTCTCTCCCGAGAAGTAGAAGAATAGAGGCATCTGTCTGGATAGCTGGAATAAGGTGAGATATTGAATTGAGATGAGGATGATGACGGGCTACTTCTGGTGAAGGGATCTCTGTTTTATCATCCGGTATCATATCACACTCTATCAAAATGGGAAGTGAGAGATGGACTCTCTTGTCAAGAGACTCAATAGTAAAGTCAGTAGCTCTTCTTCCTGAAGTTTCTATCATTCCTGCACGTCTTTAGGGTGTATGGGATAGCACTTGATGTAATATTGAAGGCATCGAAAAAGTCTGACCTTGCCAGTGACCTGTTACTCTGTTCATCCAGAACTACATACATCTTAACTGCCTTCTCCTTTTTCCCTGTGGGGTACACTGTTGCTAGGCAGATCTTGGCACATGAGCGTGGACTTGTACTGTCGCCACAGATTTCAGTGCATTTGGACATTACTGGGGTAGCTGAATTATCCTTTTGCTCCCTGCCCTCATCTTTCTGCTCTTCAGTGACCTCTAGTGGTTGACGCAATGTATCAGGGTGTAAAGCTGTGATGTGTCTGTTACTGCCACATTCTGAGCAATCCGCTTGTATTTTGCAGTCTTTTGCTACATGCTTAGTGGATCCACAACACTTGAAGCAGATGCCATTTTGTCTAAGAAAGGCTATCCTTTCCTTGATGGGTTTACTTTTGAACCCTTTGCACTTGTTTAGAGGATGGGGCTTTTTATGAAGTGGGCAAAGTCTGTCAGGACCTTCAAAGGTGTTTACCTTGTAGCTGCTTGGACTGCCTGGGTCCTCAGAGGGAACCGCTGTCTTGTGGGCGATCACTGAAGTCCTATTGTAGGATCTAAGTGGCTTTTCTGCCTTTGGCAGTTGACTGCTGGTGATGAAGGAAAAGCTGGGATCACACCGGATCCTTGCTTGCTGCTGTACAAATCTAGAAAACACAAAGAAAGGGGGGAAGGGGACATCATATTCTTCTTTGTATTTGGCTCCAACACTCACCCATTTTTCTTGCAGGTTGTGAGGTAGTTTCTCCACTATTGGCTTAGTACCGCTGGCGGTATCTAAATGTGCAAGTCCTCTTAAATAGCCTTCTTCTTTGGCACACTGGACTTCCCAAAGAATATCACCCAGCTCTTGCAGTTTCAAGTTGTCTTTGCTGTTTAGCTTGGGAAAAGACTCAAGTCTTTTCATTAGAGCACCTTCAATTGCCTCTGGTGATCCATATCTTTCCTCTAGCCTCTGCCAGGCCATATCAAGTCCTGCTGGAGGGTTAAATATATGTACCCTGCGCATCCTTCTTGCATGTTCTGCTGACTCCGTCCCAAGCCATTTTATCATCAGGTCCAGCATCTCGGCTGCTGATAAGCCTAAGTCTTTGACTGCATACAGAAAAGAAGACTTCCATGCCCAGTAATTCTCAGGGCAGTCATCAAACTTGAGAAAGCCTGAATTAACAATTTCTTTACGGATAAGATATTTAGTGACATCTTGTGTACTCTGGTGTTTGGATTGCTGTAGTAAGGATTCATTTTTAATCGCTCTGGTACTGCTGGCCTCATCGGTTTGTTTTTGTACGCTCAGGGGTTCTGCTGGTCTTGGTTTAGATTCAGCTGATTCTGGATTGGTTTGTTTTTGTACACTCAGGGATTCTGCTGGTCTTGGTTTAAATTCAGCTGACTCTGGATTAGGGAACTGTTTTGTTGCATTGCTGCTTGAATGTTCTTGGACATACTCCCTTGTGCGTTCTACTGAGGAGAGGGGTTTCTCAGGCACATATGGGCCTTCGTGGATAGACCCACTTCCATACCGTTCCATTTCGGCATAAGCTGCGGCCTCTGTGGCTGCACACTGACGCTGAAGAATATGCAACTTTGCTTCTTGTTCTGATTTTTCTTTTTCTTTCTCTGCTCTTTCCTTTATAATAGCAGCCTCTGCTGCTGCAGCGGCGGCTTCTTTCTCAGCCCTTTCCTTTATAATGGCAGCCTCTGCTGGTGCAGCGGCGGCTTCTTTCTCAGCAATTTCCTTCATAACGGTGGCCTCTTTCTCAGCGAATTCTAGCTGAACACGAGCTGCCTCTGCTTTGGCGCGAGCTCTGGCTAAAAGGGCACTTGCTGATGAAATCTGACTGGACCTTGCTGATCTAGACGAGTGTGAGCGTGCATCATCTTGCTGGACACTTGGCATGCTCTCCCTGCCTTGATGTGTCCCGGGTGGCTGATCTTCAGCCTTATACTGTCTTCCTGATCTTAGACTCATTCTGTCTGTGCAGTGACTCCTATCTCCAGGCTTGTTGCGCTTCACCTTTTCACTGTTCCGTTCTCAAAACACTGACTATGTGTGGCTCTAAACGGACAGCTAAACCCTTGTCAGAATCCCCAGCAAACAGAAGCCCACTGCTTGTGTTGTCTACCAAAGAATCCAACTTTATTTTATAGGTGAAAAGGTGATGATGTCTCAAGCCCCTTGGGAGAGAAGCAAGCACACTGCATCCCCAGTGAATAGAAGTCTAAAATGGCTGATGAGCTTCCTAAACAAAGAGTCACTTCCTGTCTGAGAGCTTACATATCCAGAGGAGAACTGCCATACATGTTTGCCACTAGATGGCAGTGGTACACTACATGTCCCATATAAGTAACTTTAATTCAATTAGCCTGTGAAGGCAACACAGTGAGTACAGTATATATGTGTCATATTTTGTAGATCCCCATGGAAGCTGGAAGTCACTGTAGCAGGCACCACTACTGCAGTGATTTCTGCTAGCTGCTGGGTCTTGTGCCGAGTGGCTGCCCTGTTGCACAATGAACACAGGTGGTCGCATGGCATAGGCTGAATTCAGAGAACACTTTGCATTTTTTCTGGTAGGCAAAAGGGGGTTAAATCCATAAAACAGGTTGGGCATGCAGCAGGGGGCAGAAGTCCAGTAGACAAAGGGGGTTAGTCCGTAGCACAATCTGAGCACACAACAGGGAGGCAGGACTCTGGCGGGCAAGGGTTAAGTCCTTGGCACAAGGGTTGGCACACAGCAAGGAGGTAGAACTCTGGCAGGCAAGGGTTAAGTCTGGGTTAAATCTTCAGCACGGGATGGCACACAGCAAGGAGGTAGAACTCTGGTGGGCAAGGGTTAAGTCAGGGTTAAATCCTCAGCGCAGGGGTTGGCACAACTCCCTTCCAGACTTTTTCCACTCAACATTGTCCCTTGTATAAACATTTCTCACATTGCAGTGTTCATGCCTCCTCCTTTGAGATTCTTTGTAATGCAGGTTTCCCTAAATTATTCCAGTGCCATGTTTCTTACTGCACAGGGACATTGTTCCATAAGTCATATGTGTAGTAGGAGCATGCACAATGCAGTGATAAATGTCTCTGGAGGGGAAGTAGACTCTGTGCAGTAAGAAACATGGGAGTTGTGATGGAGAGCAGAAATATTATTTTATTTTTGTGTCATTTGTTGAACTCAACTGTGTGTCAAGCAGTCAGCTTGTCTACTTAATTAACTCAAGGAGTTCCTGTGCCCCGCAGGTAGTGGGAGATGAGGTTGATCTCAGCAGGAGGCACAGACAGCACAGTGTCCTGTAGCTGGATAAAGCCAGACGTGTCGGCACTGGGTGCTTGAAGTTTGCTTGATTTGAAGGGACAATATAATGTCCCTATGCTGGCAGAAAGGCTCAGACCTTTTTTCTGAGTTTATTCCTGTGATGGACACACAGGAGCTGACAGCTGCATGTCTTCCTAGAAAATGCTAGCCAATAACTGAGGGAGGTGACTATGTCTATATTCTGGCTGTGCTGCCATTATTTCATGAGTTATGAAATATACTGAAGTTTTAGAGTCATCAGGGATGTGTATTCTCCTGACTTCCAACTAAGGTATTTATGGCCCAATGTCTGGTAACTTTCTAGTCATTGAAGAGGCTATGTCAGACACTTTTATGGTCCCTGCAATGTATATTGAGGGTAAGATCCTGCTAGTCTTTTTACCAGGCTGATAAGAGTTGTCAGCAAGCAACTAAGATTTTGTGGATTGTATGAGCTGAATGGAGGAGGGACCATAACTGGTCCTGTAGCACATGCCTGAGTATTCCTTCTGAGCAAAACGCCAGTCTGGTTTGAGTTTGTAGGATTTTATCAGCTCTCCAATGTGAAATGTCACTTTAAGTTGTGAAGTCCTTCCAAATCAGTAACAACACTTGTGGCCTGACACAAACAGAGACCCTAACTAACTAACAATGGGCCTGGACTCAGTCTCAAGGCGCCAACACTGAAATGAGGTGCGTGCACGATCTTACCGACCCAGGTCTGCTTTGCATCCGCTGGTGACTCTGAACAGAAGAAATGTCTCTCCAACAAGCATGTGCTCTTGCCATATATGTTGCTTAGTTCCTCTGCTCTCATCAGCCTTCCTGGCAGCAATCTCATCAGCATTCCTGGCAGCAATCTCATCAGCTTCCTGGCAGCAATCTCATCAGCATTCCTGGCAGCAATCTCATCAGCATTCCTGGCAGCAATCTCATCAGCTTCCTGGTAGCAATCTCATCAGCATTCCTGGCAGCAATCTCATCAGCTTCCTGGCAGCAATCTCTGGTTACTGAGGGATGCTTTCACACCTGGATGTCATCAGATTTGCAGCTCACACAGTCCCTTATTCACCATGCTCCAAAACATAGCTTCTCCCTCTCCTTCCTGTTCTCACCAACTCTGTGTGCAAAACCCCACCTCTTCATGAATATACAAATATCTATACAGTCTGAGGCTGTGTTAGAAAAACAGTGACATCTTGTGGCTAAACCGCAGAATGTCAGTCAAAACATTAATTTACTTCCACACAAACAGTGTTCAAACAATGAGAGCTGTTTCCCCATCTCACACTGACACCAACAATAAGGTGCTATTTCTTCCACTGATACCAATGGTGGGGTCCTGTTCCTCCCAGTAATACCACTGATGGGCCACTATTCCTCCAGCTACTGATCACAGGTGCTACAGTATGTAACTGACTACCAACCCTGTGGCAATGTTTATTCTCACTGATGTTGGGCCCTGGATATTTTCTACCCCCACTGGCTGAAATCCGGTCCCCTTAATGTCTGAAGGACAGTAAACTGATTCTAAAAACTTGGTTTTTCTTCAAAATGACAAACCCATCATACACACCCGCTCTGTGCCATAGTTTTGCAGTTTTCGCATCCTCCTCCTCTCCGGTCACCAGCTGGAGGTTGTGCGTACTCGCTCTCGAGCTGCCTGTGTGTCTATGGGACACACAGAGTGTGGCTCAGTCCTGTCCCCAAATTACAGTAATGCAAGAGTTTATACACAGACTTAGGGCCGGATCACACCATAGAAACGTACTCAGGATGCATTCTGGATGTGTTTCTGTATGCGCGATTTTGCCGCTTTCTGGTGCGTTTTTGATGCGTTCAGGTTCATTTTTTCCCCCTTCAACTTAAATAAGGACATGTGTGTGCTGGTGCATTCCAATGAGTTTTATTGCGTTTCAGTACAGTTCAATGCAGAAAAAATGCAGCATGTTCTACTTTTTTTTCTGGAACTGGAACGCAATGGAACTGAATGAACTGGTGTGAATTATTCCATTGGAAACCGTGTAACCTACTATCAATGTGTTTTTGATGCAGAAAAAAAAAGTATGCACTGGACTGCGTGTGGTGTGTACTGGCTCTGAAGCCCAGTATTCACACTGAGAATATCGGATGAATAATTGTCTGTTTTTTTTGGTGGGGGGGGGGTTCATGCTAGTTTCATCATGAAAATGAAGAGGTTCCCAAAGTTATGAAAATTCACGTATGACAGAATACAACTTTAGAATGTATTGTATTGTGATGTGTTCTTTCATTTCCGAGCATGCACGGTCTTGGTCTCTCAAGTTTTTATGGATAAATACCACTGGCGTCCCAAGGCAGGTGCGCTACATCGGGTGACACCTATCACATGGGGTGACACTGGACCCACTCCATGAAAAGGTATATTTTAAAGCAAGCCGACAATCCCCGCAGGATGGATCGGATCTGTGGACGGAGCATAATGGATCGGAGCCCGATACATTATGCTCCCCAATCTGCAGATCCAATCCATCTTGCGAGGATCGTCGGCTTGCTTTAAAACTTACCTTTTCGTGGAGAGATCAGTTAACCCTGTATAGGTTGCAAGCCGACGATCCCCGGTGGGATGGATCGGATCTGCTGATTGGGGAGCATAATGGATCGGACTCTGATCCATTATGCTCAGTCCACAGATCTGATCCATCCAGCGGGGATCGTCGGAGGGGTGACACCAACCCTAGGGACAACCCTGATGATTACTGTACTGATTAAATGAAAATCGTTCTGTTATTGTATGAGAAAACTTTTTGTGCTTGTTCCTTGGGATATTATCGTATGAACTGTTGAGATCGGCTCTCGAAAGCTGTGTACTAACGATCAGATTATCAGACGATTGCTCCGAACGTGGTATTTTTTGTTCGACATTCTCATCGTGTGTACGAGGCTTAGAGGAAACATATCAGGAGAATCATAATCTCCTGTTCCCAAAATGTTCGTTGTTTGGCTGTCATCCTGATCGTCTTCCTTCACTGGTTGGAGTCACTGATCCAGGACAAGGCTCCATATCAGGACTTGCACTGCTCTGACTTTCCTGGTCTGTGCTGTTGTTCCAGGGGAGTGACACTGGCTCAGCACAGCCAGGCAGCGAGAATGTTCCTAAAGTCTGCTGTATGAAGTTGTATTTCTCCCAAGGAAGGCTCTCTGCTGGATCGCACCGCCTTCCACAATGAACTCCCTCTGCATTTAGTACTAGTAACGGGATCTAATTATTGGTCCGAGAAGAAACCGGCCAATGTTCCCAGAAGACACCTGTTTGAGCCTCCCGGGCAGCGTCTTCAGTTGCTATGGCACCGACGGCTTACAAACAACCAGGGCAGACCCGCTTGGACATTCCTGGGATATGATTGGCTGGCACAAACCTCCTACCGATGACACAACGTCCAAGTCTACCAATTGCGACTCACTTCCGCTGTGAGAACGGCTGACTTGGGCAGGCAAACTACGCCCCTTGAGTCCGGCGCCTGCGCTTCCCGCCTTTCCGGTCAGTTGCCGGTGACACCGGGGAGAGGAGGGAAGGCTACGGCGGCCGGATGGTAAGGAAGGGCCGGGCTGTTCTGTGTCCACGGTGCTGGTCATGGAGGAGCCGGGCGGTTAGAGCGGTGTATAGACAGTGTGTACAGAGGTGTCGGGGGCGGGGTTAGTGCTGTCATGTGTGTTTACCTGCTTGTCATGGTGGGGGAGGGGGGACTCAGCCTGGCTGTGGCAGTGAGGTGACTACATTAGAGGAGAGCTGGCAGAGGCCTTCCTTCCCTGCATGGTCTCTGCATACAGTATGAGAGGAGCACACTCTGCTGCCTGCACTGATTGGGAATGATGCCCCTCACTTCCTGCACCTCCAGTGTACACACCTGTGGACATAAACAGACTGTGAGCCCCACCACGTGAGAATGCATGCAAACTATTACTCTGAGGTCTTGTTTACACAGTTGATTGGGGTGCTGTAAAACCCTGAGGTTGAGCCACATTTTTACCTCCCTTCAATCACTCCTCTTGTTGCAGAAGCAGCAGCTGGGGGTGTACACATGCTGCGAGCGCAATTCTTTGCTTCATGGCAGGAGTCATACCCCCTGTCTGGTGCGTGGGGCTGCGTTGCAACTGTACACAGGCAAGTGTTTGGTATTTAGGGGGTTAAAGCAGGTGGCGATACAACCCCTGCTAACCACCTGTCAAAGGCTCTCTGAAGAGCGACCCAAATACAGATTGCTCTCCAGAGTGTAAATGAGCCCTAAGAGAATGGTCTCTGAACCACTGGATGCGGCCCTTACTTGACTGTATCTGGCCCTTGGGACACTGTTCTTTGCATTGATGCCAATGATGGGACACCATTTTTTCCACTGTTGCCAACGATGAGGCACTATTCCTTCCACTGACACCAATAATGGGGAACTATTCCTTCCACTGACACCAATAATGGGGAACTATTCCTTCCACTGAAACCAATAATGGGGAACTATTCCTTCCACTGACACCAATAATGGGGAACTATTCCTTCCACTGACACCAACAATGGGGAACTATTCCACTGACACCAACAATGGGGAACTATTCCTTCCACTGACACCAACAGTGGGGAACTATTCCTTCCACTGACACCAACAGTGGGGAACTGTTCCTTCCACTGACACCAAAAATGGGGAACTATTCCTTCCACTGACACCAACAGTGGGGAACTATTCCTTCCACTGACACCAACAGTGGGGAACTATTCCTTCCACTGACACCAACAATGGGGAACTGTTCCTTCCACTGACACCAACAGTGGGGAACTGTTCCTTCCACTGACACCAACAGTGGGGAACTATTCCTTCCACTGACACCAACATTGGGGAACCGTTCCTTCCATTGACACCAACGATGGGGAACTATTCCTTCCACTGACACCAACAGTGGGGAACTATTCCTTCCACTGACACCAACAGTGGGGAACTGTTCCTTCCACTGACACCAACATTGGGGAACCGTTCCTTCCATTGACACCAACGATGGGGAACTATTCCTTCCACTGACACCAACAATGGGGAACTATTCCTTCCATTGACACCAACAATGGGGAACTATTCCTTTCACTGACACCAACAGTGGGGAACTGTTCCTTCCACTGACACCAAAAATGGGGAACTATTCCTTCCACTGACACCAACAGTGGGGAACTATTCCTTCCACTGACACCAACAGTGGGGAACTATTCCTTCCACTGACACCAACAGTGGGGAACTATTCCTTCCACTGACACCAACAGTGGGGAACTATTCCTTCCACTGACACCAACAGTGGGGAACTGTTCCTTCCACTGACACCAACAGTGGGGAACTGTTCCTTCCACTGACACCAACAGTGGGGAACCGTTCCTTCCACTGACACCAACGATGGGGAACCGTTCCTTCCACTGACACCAACGATGGGGAACCGTTCCTTCCACTGACACCAACGATGGGGAACCGTTCCTTCCACTGACACCAACGATGGGGAACCGTTCCTTCCACTGACACCAACGATGGGGAACCGTTCCCCCCACTGATACCAACGATGGAGAACCATTCCCCCCACTGATACCAACGATGGAGAACCATTCCCCCCACTGACACCAACGATGGGACACTATTCTCCTCCACTGACACCAACAATGGGACACTATTCCCCCCACTGACACCAACGATGGGGCACTATTCCCCCCCACTGACACCAGTGACGTGGCACTATTCTTCCCCTTACTGACTGCAGGCACTATGTAATTTGTATTATTTCCACTTTCAATTTTCAATGATGGGGCATTCTTCCCCCCCACTGGCACCAATGATGAAGCACAATTTTCCCCCTATTGACCACAGGCACTATGTAATTTTGTAAATCACACTGACCACCAAGCCTGAGACATTATCTATCCCCAATTACACTTGGGCATTTTATACTCCCACTGGCCACAGTCTGACCCCCTAAACTCTGAAGGACACCAAACTGACCCTTTGTTTAGAAAGTTAGGAGCCTCGTCTACAAATGCGGCAGATAGACTGCAAAAACAGGCACTTTATTATTTTTACTGAAAGTAAAAGAAAACCCAAACATTTGAGTTGTCACCTGAACAATAATAGTGCGGAAATCTTTCAATGGGAAAACTAGTTCTGGTAACAAGCGGGGATTCCCTCACTTTGGGGATTCCTTCTCACTTCCTGTTATGGCTGTGGTGCAGGGAGTTAAAGAAAATCTCCCTAACAACATAGATGGACAAAACAATTGACAGGGGGTATAACTGTGGTAAATATTAGGAAGGATCGGTATATTATATGTGCAAGTGTGTACATATACATTTTATATATTTATATATATACATACATACACAAATACATGCATACAGTATCTCACAGAAGTGAGTACACCCCCTCACATTTTTGTAAATATATTATATTTTTTCATGTGACATCACTGAAGAAATGACACTTTGCTACAATGTAAAGTAGTGAGTGTACAGCTTGTATAACAGTGTAAATTTGCTGTCCCCTCAAAATAACTCAACACACAGCCTAATCTGCTGGCAACAAAAGTGAAAATGTCCTAATTGGGCCCAAAGTGTCAATATTTTGTGTGGCTGAGGGGACAGCACATTTACACTGTTATACAAGCTGTACACTCACTACTTTACATTGTAGCAAAGTGTCATTTCTTCAGTGTTGTCACATGAAAAGATAGAATATAATATTTTACAAAAATGTGAGGGGTGTACTCACTTCTGTGAAGTACTGTATATATGTATTATAAATACCCGTTTTTCTCATTTGTTTATAAGTGATCACATACAGTCAGGTCCATAAATATTGGGAGATCGACACAATTCTAACATTTTTGGCTCTATACACCACCACAATGGATTTGAAATGAAACAAACAAGATGTGCTTTCACTGCAGACTGTCAGCTTTAATTTGAGGCTATTTACATCCAAATCAGGTGAACGGTGTAGGAATTACAACAGTTTTCATATGTGCCTCCCACTTGTTAAGGGACCAAAAGTAATGGGACAGAATAATAATCATAAATCAAAATTTCACTTTTTAATACTTGGTTGCAAATCCTTTGCAGTCAATTACAGCCTGAAGACTGGAACGCATAGACATCACCAGACGCTGGGTTTCATCCCTGGTGATGCTCTGCCAGGCCTCTACTGCAACTGTCTTCAGTTCCTGCTTGTTCTTGGGGCATTTTCCCTTCAGTTTTGTCTTCAGCAAGTGAAATGCATGCTCAATCGGATTCAGGTCAGGTGATTGACTTGGCCATTGCATAACATTCCACTTCTTTCCCTTAAAAAACTCTTTGGTTGCTTTTGCAGTCTTCTTTGGGTCATTGTCCATCTGCACTGTGAAGCGTCCAATGAGTTGTGAAGCATTTGGCTGAATATGAGCAGATAATATTGCCCGAAACACTTCAGAATTCATCCTGCTGCTTTTGTCAGCAGTCACATCATCTATAAATACAAGAGAACCAGTTCCATTGGCAGCCATACATGCCCACGCCATGACACTACCACCACCATGCTTCACTAATGAGGTGGTATGCTTAGGATCATGAGCAGTTCCTTTCCTTCTCCATACTCTTCTCTTCCCATCACTCTGGTACAAGTTGATCTTGGTCTCATCTGTCCATAGGATGTTGTTCCAGAACTGTGAAGGCTTTTTTAGATGCCATTTGGCAAACTCTAATCTGGCCTTCCTGTTTTTGAGGCTCACCAATGGTTTACATCTTGTGGTGAACCCTCTGTATTCACTCTGGTGAAGTCTTCTCTTGATTGTTGACTTTGACACACATACACCTACCTCCTGGAGAGTGTTCTTGATCTGGCAAACTGTTGTGAAGGGTGTTTTCTTCACCAGGGAAAGAATTCTTCGGTCATCCACCACAGTTGTTTTCCGTGGTCGTCCGGGTTTTTTGGTGTTGCTGAGCTCACCGGTGCGTTCCTTCTTTTTAAGAATGTTCCAAACAGTTGTTTTGGCCACACCTAATGTTTTTGCTATCTCTCTGATGGGTTTGTTTTGTTTTTTCAGCCTAATGATGGCTTGCTTCACTGATAGTGACAGCTCTTTGGATCTCATCTTGAGAGTTGACAGCAACAGATTCCAAATGCAAATAGCACACATGAAATGAACTCTGGATTTTTATCTGCTCATTGTAATTGGGATAATGAGGGAATAACACACACCTGGCCATGGAACGGCTGAGAAGCCAATTGTCCCATTACTTTTGGTCCCTTAACAAGTGGGAGGCACATATGCAAACTGTTGTAATTCCTACACCGTTCACCTGATTTGGATGTAAATAGCCTCAAATTAAAGCTGACAGTCTGCAGTTAAAGCATATCTTGTTCGTTTCATTTCAAATCCATTGTGGTGGTGTATAGAGCCAAAAATGTTAGAAATGTGTCAATGTCCCAATATTTATGGACCTGACTGTATCCTTTGTTCTCAGCTGCATAGAGGGGGGATGTTGAGATAAGTCTGATCATTGGAGGAAAGCATATAAAAAGAAACAAAAATTGTGCTTAAAATTACTTGCCAAATATATATGCAAATAATAATCAAATCATTGCTGCCACTTCTAATAAATCAATATGACCAAAAATACATTAAAGTGATTCAGTAGCGTAAAATAACATAAAGTGAATATCAAAATGTAACTTTTGATGTGAAAAAGTCCTAAAGAAAGTCCTTGATAAGCCCACAAAGTCTTCAAAATCTCCATGAAACTTCAACCCGTGTACAGGATAAATATAGTGTCCCCCCTTTCGGGTGTGCATTCACCACACAAATATGCCCCCCATTCTCATGGTTGGCTAAATCGCTTAAAGATGACAGTCACCGTCTCCAATACACCAGGATCTCACGGATGTACAGATGACATTCCATGGGTTGGTTGGTAATAGGTATAAAGGCATTGAAAATGATGTAAAGTCACCCTTCTTCCTCCTCTGTGATCGCCTCTCAAATGGTCATGTAAGGGATAAAACACAAAAGAGAACCCCAATGGTGCAGTACAAAATACCTCCTTTATTGGCCCAAATAGACAGCCACTTACAAGCAATAAATGAGATTCAAATGTTGCAGATAGTGAAACCGAGCAAAACATGCTATGTGGGTCCCTGCAGTGCTCTCACCACTGCCGAGTGTCACAAAATGGTGCCGATGGTGTCACTTCCGGTTCCGCTCACGTCACTTGCCGCACAGTACTGCCCTAAGGGGACTATCTTCAACATTTTTGAGTTAGCTGGAGTTTGGTCTCAGCTTGTTAGTGTTTTTAAATCTGCTAGTACATCTAACAGCCCCCCCCCACCAGATTATTAATGCTGCTGTCCAAAGGTGCCCCCATGCTCCTTCATCCAGAGTAGGGGCACACTAATACGGTAGGTGAGTTACTGGCCAGATCACCAGGTGAAAACAGAGGGCAAATGCCTAGAAAATAAACCTAATGCAGCCACCACATCTGAGGATTTGTAACCTGCAATAAATGTCATTTTTGATTTTGGGTTTAATACCGATTTAAAGTATAAATGAAGACAATTTTTCTTTCAATTTATATTTGGATAGCAAGGTGAGAGGTTATAAACTCTGTCTGATTTTTACTGTTGTCTGTGTCCAAGTGCTGGAACTATACCGCCAGAGTGCAGTAATTGCAGTGATACTAGTTCTAGACCAACAGGGTATGCACTATCCAAAAGAACAGAAGGATGGTGGCGAAGGGGGCAGGGGAACAAAGGGGGCTAGCAGAATCATTAATATGGGGAGGGCAGTCCTTTGAGATGCTCTTCTGCTGGCTATCATTGTGGCCCTTTAAGAGTGTTGGTGCACTTAATGACAGTCTCAGTTAACCTGGATGCAGTTTAGATGCGGTAAAGGTTTGATATAATGCGGTATAGGGTTGCTATATCTGCAGTCTAGGTTTGGAATAAGTGCAGTTACTGTTGCCTATCATCTCGAACCAGTCTGCCCATTCTCCTCTGACAACAACAAGCTATTTTTGTCCACACAACTGCCGCTCACTGGATATTTCTCTTTTTCAGATCATTCTCTATAAATCCTATAGATGGTTGTATGTGAAAATCCCAGTAGATCAGCAGTTTTTGAAATACTCAGACCAGCCCATCTGGCACCAACAACTATGCCACATTCAAAGTCACTTAAATCCCC
The DNA here is from genome assembly GCF_062004578.1 of Staurois parvus. Lineage (NCBI taxonomy): Eukaryota > Metazoa > Chordata > Amphibia > Anura > Ranidae > Staurois > Staurois parvus. The sequence continues at coordinate 1,655,945 of NW_028318628.1, forward strand.
TTTCTTCCCCATTCTGGTTCTTCAGCAATTCGGCTTCACCATGTCTAGATGCCGAAATTCCATGAGTTGGCTGATTAGCTAATTATGTTACCAAGCAATTGAATAGGTGTACCTAATAAAGAGGTGCATGTGTGTATAATATATATATATATATTGTACTGGATGAAAAAGGACAACTGTATCATACTTACCTTGCAGTTTTCTGTCCCTGGCACCAATCCTTGGCAGCACACATGTGATAGTATGCTGCCATTTGGAGCCAGGAAAATGCTTTTCAGGTAGAGGTTATTTTTTCCTGTGTCCCCTATCCTTGTAAGCAAGCCAGGAGTGGTGAAACACATCAACGAAGGTTGGTTCACAGGTGGAGACATAGCAGAGAAATACAAAGCAATGTGTGCAATGTGCTGACACAGTAAAGCACACAGTATAACACACAGCACACAGTTAACCCTTTGATCGCCCCCAGATGTTAACCCTTTCCTGCCCAGTGTCATTAGTACAGTGTCAGTGCTTTTAATTAGCACTGATCACTGTATTAGTGTCACTGGGGATGTCATTGGCAGTTAGTTCCCCTCCAGTATCAAAATGCCCGCCGCAGTGCCGCTATAAGTCGCTGACTGCCGCCATTACTAGTAAAAAAAAAAAATTCCAGTATATATACCGCCATTTGTAGACGCTATAACTTTCAACTTAATTTACACGTATTGGGATTTTATTTTTTAGGAAGGACGTAGCAGTATACATTTTGGCGTGAATTTATGACAAATTAGATTTTTTAAAAATTTTTTTACTGGACATGTTTTATAGCAACATGTCCAAAATATTGTTTTTTGTTCCTCAAAATTGTCGTTCATTTTTTGTTTATAGCACAAAAAATAAACAATGCACAGGCAATCAAATACCACCAAAAGAAAGCTCCATTTGTGGGAAAGAAAGGACATAAATTTTATTTGGGTGCAGTGTTGCATGACCGCGCAATTGTTAGTTAAGTTAATGCAGCGCCGTATCACAAAAAATGACCTGGTCAGGAAGGGGGTAAATCCTCTGGAGGGTAAGTGGTTAATTTGCCGCTCCAAATTCTTGCCGACAGCATAACGCACACACTTGTTATTTCTTCTACTTCATGCGAGTGCTGGTTAGAACATGTCAGAACACGCTCAAGTGCAAATGGGTGTGTGACTAACTACCACAGTGGTACGCCGTAGGCATTCCAAGAATTAAATTGTCATTCCTTGCATACCTGCTAACAGCTTTATTTTTTTTTTTAATAATGAAGTCACTTTAAGGCAATAGTGGGGGCAGGCATAGATGCAGCATGACTCCTGCTGACTTCTAGCAAGCACAAAGCAAGGTAGACACTCCATTACCCATTATTGTGATTGTCTAATAATGGATAATCTCATTTTCATATGTAAATTATTATTATGTGACTGTAAATTTGGCTGTTATCTACATTATTGCCATGCGTGGTGTTCAAGGCTGGGAGCTTCAGAGGTGTGTTTGTTGATCCATAGAGCAGTTATCATGTTAGTGAATTATTTCTTTAGGCTCCATGCACAGTAGCATTTTCTTTTAAGCTCAAAAAACACTGGTAATAGCATTTGGTAGGAGCGTTTAGAAGGGTGTAGGAGCATCAGCATTTTATTAGCGGTTTTAAAGTACATGTAGGAAAAAAGCTAGAAAAAAGCTGTTAGGAGCGTTATAGTGTTTTTTTTCTGCTGGAAAAACGCTCCAAAAAACTCTACAAAAACAATTTTTTCCTGCTCCTAGACGCTGAAGCTCAAAAAACACTGATAGCCAAAAGTAGTGTGCATGGACACATAGGACAACACTATTTAGCTTCTAGCAGAACAAAAAATGCTAATAACAGCTTCTAGGAGCTTAACCTCTTCACGCAGGCCGAACGCAAATGTTCGGTCTCCCGGCGTCTGGGCCTAGTCGCCGAGCGGGCGCACATTTGCGTTCTATTAAAAAAGAACATATGTGCTGAGAACGTTCACCCTGCGCGCTCCCAGCACACATGTCCGGTATTCATGGTAAGGTCCTGATCTCCTCTTTCGATCGGGACCTTTCCCGATCATGTGACCGCCGTGACGGCGGCCACATGACCCTTAACCCCGCCCCGTCTCCTGACTTCTGAAACCCTTAAAGGGCTGGGAGGCTCCGGCGCGAAAGGGGTTAAAAAAACTCCAGCGTGCATGGAGCCTTAAAGTGTTCTCCTTTTGTTTGTTTTATTTGATGTTTTTTTGTGTGAAGATAATATTGTTGTATATTTAGGCCAAAACAATTCTACAGCTCTTAACTTCTTTGCATTGACAATATTATGTATACATAAAAGAACCTAATACATCTTTATTTTACAGGCTTCATTTCAGAGATCTAACAGTCATGACAAAGTTCGAAAAATTGTGGCAGAGGAAGGACGTACTGCCAGAAATCTGATTGCATGGAGTGTCCCCCTGGAAAACAAAGAAGGTGAAGGTACAGCTATATTTATATGACACATTTGAAGGCTTTTTTTTATTTTATACTAACAGTGATCCCTTGAGGGGGTTCTTTCAACCTCACCTTGTTTTCTTCCCTTGTGTTTTTACACTGGAGAAGGACTAAATTAACTTGTGTTGTTTACTACTTGGAGAGCTAAACTAACTCATGGCAGTGTGCTAGCATTCACAGCAACACCAATATTCAGCAATAATGGAATATTGTTGAATCAGGTTTCACCTGCAGTGTGCAGTTCTGGATGGGGTTGGATGCATTTATGGGGTAGACCTCAGGATGTGCTAAGAGAATTGTGATTTTTTTTTCTATAAAATTGAAAACCCTGTTAATGTGTCACCTCTGAATCAATTGTCTGGATTTTATGCAGCTAGCATGCACTGTCTTTACTTTGGAAATTGCACTGCAGTGGATTTGGAGGCCACTGTTTCTAAACTGGTGTCATTAACTAGTTGCTGACCGCAGATAGCCGAATGATGGCTGCACTGCGGCCGGCCAGTTCTGGGTGGACGTCATATGACGTCCTCCTAGAACGCGCTCTCCTGGGGCGCGCACCCGGCGATCTCCGTGATCGCTGTGTCCTACAGACACAGCTGATCACGTGATGTGGTAAAAGGCCAATCACAGCGGCCTTTTACCACGTGATCAGCGGTGTCCAATGACACGCTGATCACAGGGAAATGCAAGTGCCGGTTCTCGGCTGCACTTTCCTCACGCTGTCAGATCGTGAGGAAAGTACTGCCGAGAACCGGCAGTTGTCAGAGCGAGGATCGGCACCGATCATCAGGGCACTGATGATCAGTGCCCTGATGATCGGTGCCCAGCAGTGCCACCCACAAGTTCCGCCCACCTGTGCCCAGCAGTGCGCCCACTAGCTCCGCCCACCGGTGCCCAGCAGATCACCCACCTGTGCCCAGCAGTGCACCCACCTGTGCCACTCTGCAGTGTCACACACCTGTGCCCAGAAGTGCCACCTACCTGTGTCCAGCAGTGCCACCCACCTGTGCCCACCCACCAGTGCCACCCACCTGTGCCCACCCACCAGTGCCGCCCACCAGTGCCACCCACCAGTGCTGCCAGTCAGTGCCACCAGTCAGTGCCCAGCGGTTGTGCAAGTCAGTGCTGCCAGTCAGTGCCCAGCAGTGATGCCAGTCAGTGCCGTCTATCAGTGCCCATCATCAGTGCCACCTATCAGTGCCGCCTATCAGTGCTGCATATTAGTGCCGCCTATCCGTGACACCTCATTAGTGCTGCCTATCAGTGCCGCCTATCCGTGCCACCTCATTAGTACTGCCTATCAGTGCCCTTTAGTGCTGCCTATCAGTGCCCATCAGTGCCGCCTATCAGTGCTGCCTCATCAACGCACATCAGGAGAAGGAGAAAAATTACCTGTTTGAAAAATTTTATAATAGAAACAAAGAAACTTTTTTTTCAAATTTTTTGCAATTTTTTTTATTTATAGCGCAAAAAGTAAAGCGCCCAGTGGCGATTAAATACCACCAAAAGAAAGCTCTATTTGTATGAAAAAAATGATCAAAATTTCATATGGGTACAATGTTGCATGACCGCGCAATTGTCAATCAAAGTGTGGCAGCGCTGAAAGCTGAAAATTGGCCTGGTAAAGAAGGGGGTATAAGTGCCTGGTAGGCAAGTGGTTAAGAACTAGTGTTACTGAAAAAATGGTGCTGTGTTAAAGAAAAGGTGCTTATACAATATGGGGTGTATTTATAAAAAAAAAAAAAAAAAAATTACACAGCTGTTTGTCCAGTGAAACTGCATGTACATTTGTTATGTGCAAACTAACCAACTGTTGTGAGGATGAGGCAAAATCAAATGTTATTAAACTATTTTCTCTTCTGATGAAACGTTCTTTAATTATTAGGAGTAGTAGTAAAGATTCAGAATGAATGTAGAGTGAATTCAGGAAAATACTGCATTATGGCCACAAGAAGGAGCTGAGGATCGTTGTAAATAAATGCATTTTTGTAAGATGGGATAGAATATAACAATTCTAAGGAACGCTGGAGAGAGATAGCAAGTAAATGCAACCATTGCTTCTACAGGATTCCTGTTTGTTTTCTGATTTTCTTTAGCATTTTCTGAAAGTGTTACATTTTATCTCATCTTGCAAAAACGTATTTATTTTTTATTCAAAACACTAACAATAACATGTAAAGCCATTTATAACTCTGCCTCAAATTATATCACCAATCTTGTCTCCAAATATCACCCAAACTGTACTCTCCGCTGCTCCCACGACCTCCTACTCTCTAGCTCCCTTGTCTCCTCTTCCCATGCTCGTCTCCAGGACTTCTCCAGAGCTTCTCCCATCCTCTGGAACGCTCTACCCCAATTTATCAGACTATCACCTACTCTGCTCACTTTTAGGCGATGAAAATCTATCTCTGCAGGGAAGCCTATCCTGCCCTCAGCTAATAATAGAATCTTTTATTCCTTGTACCAGTCCATCCCCCACAGTTATTACCTTTTGTACCACTAGCCCCTCCCTCTTAGATTGTAAGCGCTGGGGTTGGTTTGTTTTTAAGGTGATTTTAATGTTCAAAATATATTGGTTGGTATATTTATATATTTAAAGTGGTTATAAAGGCTCAAGGTTTTTTTTACCTTCATGTATTCTATGCATGAAGGTAAAAAACCTGTGTGCAGCAGCCCCCGTAAAAATTACCTGAGCCCCATTGCGATCCAGCGATGTGCATGAGAGCCTTGGCTCTCCGGGGATTCTCCCTCCTCACTGGTTGAGACAACAGCGGAAGCCATTAAGCCAAGAAGGAGAAAGAGCGGGGTGGCACTGAGCCATGGCTCTGTGTGTATATGGACACACACAGCAGCGGCTTGGGATCGAGCCTGATTGGGCTCCCCCATAGCAAGCTGCTTGCTCTGGGGGGCACTAGGCAGGAGAAAGGGGCCAGGAGCACCGGCGTGGAATCCGAGAAGAGGAGGATCAGGGCTGCTCTCTTCAAAACCACTGCATGGAGCAGGTAAGTATAACATGTTTGTTTTTAAAAAAACATTGCCTTTAATATCACTTCAACAATAAAGAACTTAAAAACTGGATAATTATATACATACAATAATTTTTTTCTCTAATAAGCCACAAGAGCTGCTTTACGTAACCACTTTTTGAACCCTGGCACTGTTCTTTGTTCAGAAATACATCAAACAGACAAGATTAAGCCCTGGTTCACACTGGTGCGACTTGTCATGCGATTTGACAGCTCCAAAGTTGCACCCTATTGTCAGCAACGGGACCTTTCAAATCAGTGCGACTCCAACTTTGTGGCGCACCAATTTGTAAAAAAGGTTCCTGCACTATTTTTTTGTGATTTCAGGTGCAACTTGCATAGACATCTGTGCATGAAGTTGCAGAGATGTCGGGGAAGCCACTCCTGAAACTGCACTGACCTGCAGCTTTGAAGTCGTGCCACTTCAAGTGAAGTGGCACGATTTCAAAGTCGGATTCGGTGTGAGCCAGTGCTCAAGTAAGAATACACATGACTCGTGTTTATCCAGTACAGGGGTTAGATAAAAATGGAAACACCACATGATTTGCAGGTGTGAAAGTGACCACATGTTTCACATTCAAAGTGAAAGTGATGTAACATTCTTATGCTTCTGCTGTGTGATGAGACACCTAGCTAACAGGTGGGAAGCCTCACTCTTGTCATTCACTGTGTGCGCGGCTAGTAATATGGAGTCATGTCAAAGCTTACTGAGCTTCAGAGTGCAAATTGTTGGTGCCCGCTTAGCTGTTGCCTCTGTGACTGAAGTTGCCAATTTATTTGCCATGTGGCGAGGTACAGTATCAAAGGTTATGGCAGCATATGCCGTTACCGGGAAAATGTCATCTGCTAAGCAAAAGCACGGTTGACTTGCCCAACTTACCGAAGAGACAAAAGGACATTGCACAGGATTGTGACCCAGAATAAGAAAACAACTGCTTCAAAAGTGACTTAATCTCAGTCCCGTGAAAACTGAGATTGAGCTTTGCAGTCACGTTTTCAGCAGTTGTTTTCTTATTCTTGTTACATGGTATTCAGAGCAAAGTACAGCCACCCAGACCAAGCTGTCACAATTATATTGGCTAATGCTAAATCAATGTGAGCTGGATATGTTAAAAATGGATACCTGATATTTTTTGGTTTTCCCAATGCACTTTATTAAAATCAAATAACCCATACAAAGCAGTGTGCTTACAATGAAACACAGCACACAGCCTCATAATAAAACAGCACACAATTAACCCTTTGATTGCCTCACATGTTAACCCCTTCATGCCTCTGGATCAACTGTGGGTATAGGATTATAACTTTTTTTTTTTTAAATGGTTGAACTGGATGGACTTCTGTCTTTTTTCAGCCAGACTAACTATGTAACCCTTTTATTTTGAGACCCTGCATCCCATACCCACCCTTCCATTGTGTATGGGCTGTGTGTCTCTTCTCAGCCACTAGATGGGGCTGTGCATATAGTATATGTTCAATGGAACATAAAGGACTTTGTTATTATTATAATACAGGATTTATATAGCGCCAACAGTTTGCTCAGCGCTTTAGAATATAACGGGAGACAATACAGCAACAATACAGTTCAATACAAGAGGGTTAGGAGGGCCCTGATCCTGGGAGCTTACAATTTTACTTTGATGCTAATAATGTCAGGGTTTATATAATTCCATTCTTTGTCTCCTTAGAGACAGCATTGAAGTATACACTTAAAACTCATTATTGTGGTTTTCGTTTTTGATGGGGCACATTTGTATGCTCAGGACCAGGGCAGATCTTGGCAGGTAAAGGTTTTTTAGTATATATCCACATATTCACCGCCTGGCCTTGTAAATGTAAATTGTACTTAAGCTGAATACAGAGTTTGTCCTTGTCCTATCAGTGTACTGGGCAAGGATTTAGTGAGCCTTAAAAGTGTCCACACAAGGTCAATAATGTGCTAGATAAATGCAAGCTTATTCATCTAATAGAAGTTTGTTGATTTTGCCAAACGTAAACTTAGATTTTTAACAAACTATAATCTATCTTTTTATTTCACTAAGGGCCTGTGGAAGAGGGTGGTTTTGTATATTGTATGAGAGAGACTCGAATTTAATACTAGATTAAAGGGGCTTGGGTTTAGTGCAAGTTGGGATTTGAAGTGTTGGACCATATTTTAGTTAAATACTGTTAGCCAATGCAGCCTGATTTGACCCTGTGGCCTGCCTTTCCTTTATCTGTACTCGGTTATTGCTTGGTATCTCTCTGTGGTTTTTCCTGTCACTTGTTTACTTGTCCCTGGTACAAATTGTTACTTTCCTCTTCCTAATTCTGTTTCCCAACTGCACATTGTGCTGGGTTTAGAGCTCAGACACTATTGGTGCATCATTTGTAAGGTAGGGTTATAACCCCTGTCAGATTTTCTTTCACCATCAGTGTCCCATTGCAGAGATTTCCCTACACTTGCTGTCCCATAGCCAAACAGGTAGAAGTGTCAGGAAATCCATGAAAATTAAGGGAATTCCTTGGGGACCCCCAGGTCACCAGAACTAGTGTCCCCATTGGAAGATTTCCCCTCTGTTACATTTGTGGGGACAACCCAAAATTTGTGATTTTCTTTTACTTTCACTTTCAATGATAATGGTAAACAGGACAAATAGAGAGGGTGAATCTCCCTAATATAAGTGCAGACAGCAATGAAAACTTAGAGGTGTTCCTGTTCCTAATCCCTCTGCACTCTATCCAAAACTTAAAACAAAATGTTTTGCCTTTAGTTATACTTTAACTACTTCTGTGCCGCCTACAGCAGAAATACTGCTACAGGGTGGCACGGGTTCGCAAAATCACCTGTATATATACGTGATTTTGCAGTTCCGGATAGGGGGCGCCATTCGCAGGCTCGGCTGTCAATCATCGGGTGCTATCAGTGACTTTGGTCATCTTTGGCTGCCTGACCCCTTTGTAGTGAGTCTTCATCTGCTACTGGCTGTCCAGGTTTTGTGAGTATTTCAGGCCTTGTCTCTGACTTTGGACATGAAAGTTGCTGTACTGCCGCTGCAGTGTGTCTAGTGACCGGGGAAACAGTCCTGCTGTATCAGATGCTCTTATGAACTGGGGTCTGCTTTCAGAACTCCATCTGATAATGGTGATGTCTGTATTTTTCATTGGGTGTGCCTGGGTCCTCTACCCTCTTGGCTGAGGTTTCTACTATGCAGAATTCCATGACCCAAATTACCCACTTACTTACATTCTTCCAGCCCTGATTGCATATTCTGCAAGCGCCTTCTCCAGCAGATTTTACATCCAATTTGTCTGCAGCATTAGTGGCCTCTTAGCCTTCCTCTGCAGAGACTTTGATTCTGATGTGCTTTCCCCTTGAGATGCAGCCTTCTGCTGTCAATCCCATGTTAAAGCACTTGCTGTCTTTGTGTTTGCTTAGTGAGGATCTTGTTGAACTTTATCTGCGCCTGTTAGAAGTATCCTGGCTTATTTTTCACATTAGTCTCTTGCTTGTACATATGCGCAAGGCCCTTTGACTAAAGTGCTAGACAGCGGAACTCTCTTGCATGAAGTGGTTGATCGATTTGTCCTCCAAAGGACAGTGCCTGTTCAGACTGACTATGAATTCTATTGGGTGGCAACACCGCTCCCCCCCAGTTTGTTTCCCATCTAGCCATAAGTTCTGGCATCTCAAAGCTGAAAAATCCACCTGACAAGCCCCCCTCAATATGTACATGTACCCCCAGTAGGGGGATTTCTGTTGATGTTTGCAGCCATCTGGATATCTTGCATCCTTGACAGCTGGTAGCAAGAGGTGGCATCTTAGGGTCTTTTGTTCCCTGCCCGCTCTTTTGTTTTTTTTTTAATATCAAGCCTTCCCCGTTTTAGACCTCAAGACTGAATGTTTAAATTCAGGTACACAAATTCCAGATGGAATCTACCAGAATCATCATTGCTTCTGTTCACTAGGAGGACGTCCTGGTATCAATGGACACAAAAGATGCCATCTTAACATGAATGTATCCATCTTTCCATCTCACTGACATATTGTGTGTTTTTCTATAGGCCTTTTGCGCTAATAATTTGTGGCCCTTTTATGAGACATCTCTTCTGCACCTTGGGTGTTCATGAAGGTGCTTGCTCCAGTGTTAGCCCTTTTGCACTCCTGGGGTTCCCATTGTGGAAAGCTTGGACAGCCTTCTGTTGGGCTAACAGTCTGTGAAGGCTCTGGTGGACAATGTGACTCTGACTTTTTAGATGTTGCTAAGGTTAGTTGCTGAGGATCCTGAAACTTCAGAAATCATTTTTGGCTCTTACTTACCACTTAGAGTATCATGGGCTTCCCAGGCTAGAATTTTCCTTCTCTTGGAGAAACTTTGGGCTCTTAGGTCTCAAATCTGTGTTCAATCAACTGACCCTCTGCTTCTGCATGAGTGTTTTGGGGTTGACGGTAGTTCCTCCAAGGCAGCTCTCTTTGCCTAATATCACTGCAGACATTTGCAACACAACATTCCGCCATTGTGGTGCTGTCCCTGGACAAACCAACCCAACTGATGCCCAGGACAAGGCTTTCCCTAGCTTGGTGGCTTTAATGTTTGATTTAGAGAAGTAATTTATTTCTGTGTTTTGGAGAATCCTGGCAACAAAAGCCTGATTGGCTTGAGGGGGAGTCCTGGGCATATTGTTGGGATAGGGAAATTGGTCATCAGAGCAATCTTGTCTCCCGATAAACCCCTTGAATCTTCAGGTGATCTGGCTGTCCAGTGCTGGACCAACCTGTTGCAGGGCCATCCAGTTCAGATCCAGTCAGACAGTGCCATAGCAGTGGTGTACATTAATCATCAAAGAGGAGCAAGAAGGTTTGCTGTAGCAAGAAAGTTAGAGCGGATCCTGTCTTGGGTAAAACTTTGATTCCAGCCATGTCAGCCATTTACATCCCAGATATAGACAATTGGCAGGCAGTGTCTGGATTCAGAAGCGTGGTCTCTGCTGTTCCAAATGGGTGCCATCAGTGCATGATGCACCATGTACACTGCCTAGCTTGCAGGTTCCTGATCCCCTGAAATGTCTTCATCATCTGCTTTGCGGGGATGAGATGAAGGGCATTCTTGTAAACCACATTGTTCCGGGTTGGTCTGGGCAGATGTGGTATAGCAACCTGGTAAGACCTCTGGCAGATGCACTGTATGCTGTGTCAGACTGTCTGAATCTGCCACCCAAACGACCAGCTTACCACCCATCTATTCGGTCCTGGTTTTAACTGCATGATTGTTGAAACCAAGATTCTAAAGGACAGAGGCATCTTTGATTCTTTCATTCTACTGTGCTCAAGGCTAGGAGGTCCACCTTCCACAAAGGCTACCATCAGATGTGTAAGGTGTATTTTACTTGGCGCAAGTCTAAGAGCTTTCCCCTCAGGAGTTTCTCCATGAGAGGAATCCTCTTTTTATTTTTTTTACAGTTTGGTCTGGATCAGCACTTGACTCTAAGTACTGTCAAGGGTCAGATCTCTCCCATTCCTATTGCGTTTCAGGGACTTTTAGCTTTCCATTCTTGGAATAAGATCCTTGTGCAAATTGTCTAACATTTGGTACCCCCAGTCCAGTCCTGGTTGACTCTATGGGATTCAAATCTTGTTCTTTTCTAAAACTTCAATTTGAACCAGATTTTGAATCAGTTCAATTCCTCTCTCTACTCTGTCCCACGAGTTGATTTTCTGGAAATCACCTCAACTAGGCAAGGAACCCTTTTTGGTCTTGCACAGAAACAAGGTGGAATTGGAGCCCAGGACTTCCTTTCTTCCTAAGGTGATCTCTGCTTTCCATCTTAAACAGGACATTATTTTTCCAACCCTTCTTTTGGCTTCAGTTCACCAAAGGGAAATTTCCCACTATTGTTTAGATGTGATTCAGCATGAGCAAGCCTATCTTTCAGCCACTGCTTCTTTCGGCAAGACTAATTCCCTATTTGTCATTCACGATGAGCCAATGAAGAGCACCCTGGCTTTTTTTTCCAACATTTCTAGGTGACTCAGGTCACATTTCCCCCTTTTCTGTTAAGGTTTGCTCTACTAGAGCAGTGAGTGCCTCTTAGGCTTTTCAGCATCAGGCCTTTGTTTCCTAAATTTGTAAGGCTACTACCTGATTTTCTGTTTTTGCCTCATCTGATGCTAGTTTGGGGCACAAGATCCTGCAGACAGTCCCCAATTAATGTTGTTTTGTGTTGGACCTAATAGTGGTTATTTGCTGTGTTGAAATAAATAAAATGAATTCATTCACTGCCACACCTACTAAAAAGATTAATGGAAGTTGTTGCTAACACTTGCCTGTGTCACAGCCCGCAGAATGCCGTAAAGAAATATAAATAGTGTAGCACAAAATCATCAATTAAATCAATGTGCGTAATTTTACCCAGCACTCCAGTGCTGTAAAAATAAATGTGTACTAGCTCGCTAAACCTGCATTAATAAAAGGTGTAAATAAGTGAATAATGTGCATCAGTCTAATGGTGATCCTAAAATAAGCACCATAATATCAATTGAATTGTAAACATATGCAATATTGCCAAACAAATATTGCTCCGTGGCCACAGGTGTATAAAAATCAAGCACCTAGGCATGCAGACTGCTTTTACAAACATTTATGAAAGATTGAGGGTCGCTCTCAAGAGCTCAGGGAACTCAAGCCGTACCGTGATAGGTTGCCACCTGTGCAATAAGGCCATCCGTGAAATTTCCTTGCTACTAAATATTCCACGAAGAGCTAGGCCACGTAAAAAGACAGCGGGGTCTGCGCACAGTGCGCAGAAGTCGCCAACTGTCTGCAGAGTCAATAGTTGAAGACCTCCAAACTTCGTGTGGCCTTCAGATTAGCACAACAGTGCGTAGAGATCTTCATGGAATGGGTTTCCATGGCCGAGCAGCTGAATCCAAGCTTACATCAGCAAGTGCAATGCAAAGTGTTGGATGTAGTGGTGTAAAGCACACCGCCACTGGACTCTAGAGCAGTGGAGACGTGTTCTCTGGAGTGACGAATCACGCTTCTCTGTCTGGCAATCTGATGGACATGTGTGGGTTTGGGTGTTGCCAGGAGAACAGTACTTGCCTGAATGCATTGTGCCAAGTGTAAAGTTTGGTGGAGAGGGAATTATGGTGTGGGGTTGTTTTTCAGGGGTTAGGTTTGACACATTAGTTCCAGTAAAGGGAACTCTTAAGGCATCGGCATACAAAGATATTGTGCGCAATTTCATGCTCCCAACTTTGTGGGAACAAAGGTCCATAAAGATATGGATGAGTGAGTTTGGGGTGGAGGAACTTGACTGACCCGCACAGAGTCCTGACCTCAACCCGATAGAAGACCTTTGGGATGAATTAGAGTGGAGACTGTGAGCCAGGCCTTCTCGTCCGACATCAGTGCCTGACCTCACAAATGTGCTTCTAGAAAATTGCAAACATTCCCATAGACACATTCCTAAACCTTGTGGACAGCCTTCCCAGAAGAGTTGAAGCTGCTATAGCTACAAAGGGTGGGCCAACTCAATATTGAACCCTACGGACTAAGACTGGGATGCCATTAAAGTTCATGTGCGTTTAAAGGCAGGCGTCCCAATACTTTTGGCAATATAGTGTATATTACATTATATTTCTTTATTCACTGTGTTGCCACCCATCAGTTGGACTGCTTTAAGATGTCCCAAAGGATTAGGACTTCCTGTGCCCCTCAATGTACAGGAAAGAAAATTAGATTTTTTTTTTTTTGCTCACCGTAAAATCCTTTTCTTGGAGTTCATTGAGGAACACGGGTTGTATCCCTCTGTGTTTATGACCATGCTGTTGGTACCATTTTTAACAAAACTGAACCATGGTGGTAGTAAGAGGGGTTATACCTTGGGCTGGCCTACAGTGTTTTTTTCTTGCTGTATAACCCAAAGGTTTAAGATTTACTATGTCCCTCACTGGACTTCAAGAAAAGGATTTTATGTTGAGTATAATAATGTTTCCACCTCGCAAATCTGAATATCGTTGGTTGCCTTTTGATAGGGAAGACTTAGGCCCCTTTCAGACATGGCTGATCCCCGTTGAGCGAGCAGATGACAGATCTGTGTCTGCTCTGCTTCTGCAGAGTGGACAGACATGGACACAATCTGCTTTTTCCTATAGGGCGGTCGGATGAAAACAGACCACCTGTCTGTTTCCACCCAACTATCATCTGATCCACAGAATGGATGGGACCACATCTGTCTGTTTTTGGCGTACAGGATCGGATAAAACGCCAGGGGTCAGAGGAGGTCCAATGGATGGTTCAATCGGGTCCACCTGAAAAACTGATCGGACCGTCAGTATGAAAGGGGCCCAAGACAGTCATTTCAGAATTCCCATGACTCAGCTTCCAGCAAGGATTAACTGGAACAATACTAGAGGCAATTTACAACACACACTAATTCTGGTAGTATAATTATTAATGTGGAATGTATGTTTCTTGCTAAAGAACATTCTTTTTTTATCAGGCTGTTATGGGTAAAGTTCCACTTTAAGAAAAATTTCCCATTATATAAAACTTGAAGGAAAACAGAGTTGAGGGATTTACAAACAAAGATTTGAAACATGGTTCAGGCGTAGAGTTGAATGTAATAAAAAGGACTCCGGTTTTTGCCGTTACCTCAGCCAGCGCTGATAGACTCTGTACCCTGGACCTGGGTCACATATTGATTATGGGAAATACATCTCCTTCCAAGGGGCTGTCAGTGGTCAGGTTACACGGAAATAGAATACAAAATCAATGCACAAAATGGGATACATCTCTTGGCAATCAATATTTTGTACTGTACAGCCATGAATAAACCATCACATGGCCTGACTGCAAGGAGCGTGCTGTATAAAATGAATATGTAGATTATGCTGTGTTGTAGCCTTAATGAGAGCCATCAAGGTAACTCCTCACATTTCCAATTTAGTAAATAGTGTTACATTTGAAAACTCTAATCCAGTCACACAACTAATACAGACCAAGTTCTTATGCAGCTACAAATAACTGGAATATGCAGACCTTCGATGAGGTGAGCGACAGTTTTTCCTGCGCACGTTTAAGGCAGAAGTTTAAGCAGTATTTGATTATCAATTGTGAGATTGTAATTTGATATTTTTGAAGCTTTGAAGATGTCATTATAGATGAATTTTCCAAAAGATGATATACTTAGTGAATTATTATTTGAAACACAGTGGTCATTCTTACTGTATATACAAATGATACTGCATGGACAATTGGGTGTATGAATGTTAATCACACTTTGGTAAGTTATTCTTCTTTTTATGTGAGGCTGCATGTGTGTGTATGCATGTTTGTGCTGAGAGTGTGCTTAGCTTAAGAGACCGAGCTGTCACCGACAGCTCTCAGTGTTGTAGTGATGATCATTGGGAGCCGAGAGGGCCAGCTCTCGATCACAGGATCACTATAGTAGACTGAGATTGGCTATCCTGATGCAGCCTGCCCCTGTGTTTTTTCTCATCTTGAATGGAGAAAAACATGCATTGTATCTTTTTCTCCTTGATAGAGAAGATTGAAAACAAAAAAAAGTTGTGTAAAAAATAAAACAGCTGGATCTGGGTTTGAGCTAGGTTAGGATAAGGGTCAGTAGTAGTGAAAACTCGGCGATCACACTGATCACTGGAGTGCTGGGCTGTGGAGGGGGCAGGAGGGGCTGGCTCAGGCTGGCAGCAGATTGTTGAAAGGCTGAGCCAATTCCCAGTCCAGGCTTTTGGGTGGATCTCGACTGTATGTTCAGGAGCTTTTCAGAGCCTGGATTGGCTGAGTGACGTTAGCCGACAGTGAACATTAGCCCTTTGTTGGCTGAAAATGGGTCACAGGATCCATTGGACCCCTAGATCACCAGAATTAGTGTTCCCATTGGAAGATTTTCCCTCTATTACTTTTGTGGGACAACCCAAAATTTGGGATTTTCTTTTACTTTCACTTTAAAAAATAATGGTAAACATGACAAACAGGGTGAATCTCCCAAATGGGAGCACAGACAGCTATATTAACCTAATAGGTGTTCTAATCGACCTCCACTCTGTCCAAAACTAAAAAAAAGTTATACTTTAGTGTCAGTATGTTTTAGGTAGCATAAAAAAGCCAAATATGCATTTTTGTTTCTGGGTCCTACTACTTGTACACATTTGTGGTATTGCTGCGATCATCAGGAGCAGGAGAATTTGTTTTGGGTTGTTCTTTGGTGGTAGGATATGGTAATGGAAAGAAATATACAGCTAAATTTCAAATACAGTATTTGTTCACTATTTTGGGCCAGTTTTTTTTCATAATAATAACAAATAAAATAGGAGATATTACTCTTTACCAAATGAAAGCCCAATTTTTTCTGGAAAAAAAAAAGAACGTACATTTAATCTGCACACATGAAGTGGTTGTGATGGTTGCAAAATTTTGTTTATGCATTAAGATGTGATTTACCCTCCATCATGAAGGGGTTAAAGCGGTAGTAAACTTAAGAAAAAAAAAGAAGGATCCCCTGCAGGATAATGGCATAATGTATGCAATGGTATAATGGTACAATGTATGCATCTCATACTGAGGGGTGTTCAAGTCAAACCGAATCTTTTGAGTTTATATAATAAAAGAACAAATTTCAAGGAGTGGAAACTGCATTTATTATTTGACATACTCCCCTGCTACATTTATACACTTATCCCAGTGTTTAACTAATGCCTGGAAAACTTCAGCATAGAAAGATTTGTCAGTATGCCTGGATCATCCCAGGACAGCCTGCTTCACTTCATCATGCTTGTGTTTAACGCTCTCACAGAAAGATTTGTCTCTTATGCAGTTTCACGACAGATTATGCATCAGTTATATGGTCATCTTTGAAACGTTTACACTATTAAATGTCTTACTGCAGCCTACCGTCTCATCACCGTACTGTGCTTGACGTCTTCTGTAGATATCTGCAGGTTTTACACCTTAGTGTACAAGAAACTTCATCACCACACGCTGTTCCATGCACGCACTAACACTGTTGTCTGCCGTCTTGAGTAACGGTCTCTGGACTGGCCAGCGACGTGCACTGCCTATCAGTAATAGGACACACTTGCCACTTACTACTGCATGTAGTACCGCCACGCTAACATCCCTTTTTATACCTGTAAAATGAAAAGTCTCAGTTTGACTTGAATGCCCCTTGTACTTTCCTTAAAATGAAGCCCTCCAGTGACAAAGCCTCCATCTTTACCTGGTCTTCTTTCCAGGTTTGCGGGCTCTGGCTGTTTGAATGGCAGAACTGTGATGACGTCACACATGCGTGGACAGCATGCTGCCCATTGAGAGTACAGCGAGCATTCGCTGGTGACGTCACCAGCTGCTACTAAAGTAACTATCTCTTAAACAGTGCTTTTTATTAGATATTTCCTGTACCTATAGGTAAGCCTTATTATGGGCTTACCTGTAAGTACAAGTAAACAAGGGGGGCTTTACTACCACTTTAAGGGACCCAACATTTTTATCCATGCTATTTTCATTTTTTTTATTATTAAAAATATTCTGTCAAAAGCAAAAGTCTGATTTTTATTAAATATGGAACAATGGATGACATTACTTTGGCCAGTTTCAGGTTATTTCACAGAAAATTGTGGATTCTTTTTTCGTGGAAGGGTGCCAGCATATTTGTAGTATTAATATTATTAATTATTTACGGTAGTGGCTGTCAACCTAAGAGCTAAAATGGACCTCAAATGCAGCTTCTGACATCACTAAAGGGCCACACATAATGTTCAATATATGTAATACTTGAGAAGACTGTCAGTAACTGCAGACCTAATAGAGGATATGAGGGTCAGAGAGTGTGGACACATTTTTGGCTGGGGATATGCTGCAGAAGACAGTACAAAACTGGAAACATATTACATGAGACTCGTAGAGATCAATGCTATTACCCACCACAGATTGCTCAGGTCTGAGGACCGCACATCATACACCAAAGGGCCACAGGTTGGAAACCGGGGGATTACACTTTAAAATGATCTGAAACAATTTGGTTTGATTCATTCAGTTACATTTAGTTTAACCTTTGCTTACAATGATGTGACTACAACGTTTATCACTGTGTCAGTATACCATTGGCCTACATTGTAGACTCTGCTACAACCATTTTAGGCCCTGTCTCATACCTGAAGGCCACACAACTTTTTGCTCCAGGAATAGCCAATGTGTGGTGCACTAAACTTTGCTGTTTCCAGGGGCGAACTGACAACTCATGGGGCCCCCGTGTCCTTGCCCAAACTCAAAAAAGCCTATGAAAAGGGTACCAGGGGCATCTCATGGGGCCCCCTACTGACCCCAGGCCCCTTGGGCAGTGCCCGAGTTTCCAAATGGTCAGTCCGCCCCTGGATGTTTCCAATATTGTCTTTGGGAGGCTTTACTCAGGTAACAGTGGGATTCAGTTGTCCAGTTGACTTATGCCTTATACCAAGTCTGCAGTTATATGCAAAGAATTTGCCATTGAGCAGGGGATTCTTTATTGTTAAAGCAGTAAGGATGTGAAACTCCCTTCCACAATCAGTGGTGTCTGTTTCAAAAACCTCTTTGATGGGCATCTTAGTGAATACCATGTAAAAGGATATAAGAAATGATATTGGCTTAGACACACACATACACACACCCACCCACACAGGTTGAACTGGATGGACAGGTGTCTTTATTCAACCTTACCAACTTTGAGCTAGCAAAAGGCAAAAGATGGGCTTGAGAGTATCAGTTAGACTGGGTTGAGATCATACTGAGTATGGCCAGTTTTACAGGTAATTGGTGCAGGAGGTTGAGATAGAAAACCTGATTTACACAACCAATTACTAACAGTATAAGTGGCTTGTGCTATGCAAACTGATCTTATCTAACCTGAAGAAAATCTGACTTGTCATAAATATTTGTCCAAATGTTGCTCGATGTTCACTGGCATCAGATTTTTTTTGGCATGTGTTCTCTTATGTGCCCGTTTATAATCAACCGTTGATAAGTTCCTCTCAACACGTTGTGTGATTTAGCAATTCAACATATCAGCAGTTTAACCTGTCTCATACCTGCATAACTGCTTGTATGGTGTATTGTTTTGTGTTCTCAGCCTTTCACATAGTTGTGTAAGTGAAAAAAAAGTTGAAATTGATATCTTAAAGTTTCAATGTAACTAAAGTGTTATATATAAAATAAAGCTGCTAGTAATTATTGAGGCAATTATTAAAAATGATTCTATATCAGACTTGCTAAGCACATCTGACTCTCGCTCATGGTGACACTAACATTCCTTTTGTTTTTTGCAGGGAAATCCAAGTGGCCATGTGGAAAACCTAAGAGAGGAAGCCATGGAACCCACAAACCTTCCAAACAGGTGATACTTTCAGGGTTTATATCAGACCTGGACAAATTGTGACCCCCCCGGGCCACATCTGCCCTTTGGTTGTCCTTATCTGGCCCTCCATGCCTCCATTATCAGAGGCATGCTGACAGATGTCTGTGTGGAGAGCTGCAAGAACTGGAAGGAGAGAGTCTGATGAGCTGATCAGTATCAATGCTCTCCCGCCTCTCTGCTACCCAACCAAGTTCTTCCTGTGTTAGTGCCTGCATGCTACAAACTCCAGGAACCGTTCAGCTGTTCTTCATTCCAGGTCAGGATTTGCAGAAATCCCTGCTGTACCGATCTCAGGCTCTCCTTCTAGACACAGTGCTTTTCAGAGGGCAATTGAAAAGAGGAGAGGAGGTGTTATGCCTCCTCGCTGTATTAAAAAACCCTATAATACTGTACTACTGCTCTGCAATTCCATGCTCTATGTGTCTGAACTCAGCAATCACATGACCGCTGATCGCTGAGTTCTCACCACTGCTGTGAGCAGAGAGCGGTGACTGTCAGTCAACTGTCTGCTTTACCTACACTGTGCTCACTGGAGCGCTGGGCTGTGGAGGGGGAGGGAGTGGCTGTCTCAGCCTCTCAGCAGCTCACTGAGAGGCTGAGCCAGGTGCTGCTCTAGACTCTGGGATGGATACCGACTTTAAAGTCGGGATCCTTTCCCAGCCTGGACTGGCTGATTGACATCATCCGGCAGTGCGCTTCAGCCTGCTGTCAGCTGAAAATGGGTCACAGGAGTGCAGAACGTGCTGCACTCCTGTGATCCACTTAAGAAGTAGCGCCAACAGAGTTTTGGCTGTACTTCTCTAAGTTTGGCCCTCCACAACAGTCTGTTTCTTACGTGGTCCCTTGGGAAAATGAATCGCCCACCCCTGATTTATAATGTGCTAATGCAGTTATCAAAGTAAAGAATGACTCAGACTTATTGGGAGCACATTTCTAAAATATGGCCAAGTAGTTTTTTTGCACATTGCCTTATTTTGCTTTTTAAGTGTGTCTGCTTAGCAGTAGCTTATAAAAGTTT
Organism: Staurois parvus; assembly: GCF_062004578.1. Classification (NCBI taxonomy): domain Eukaryota; kingdom Metazoa; phylum Chordata; class Amphibia; order Anura; family Ranidae; genus Staurois; species Staurois parvus. Next base: position 1,675,874 of record NW_028318628.1, read on the forward strand.
GACTTGGAATGTTATGATGCTAAAGGGTGCATTAGGAGAATGAGTTGAAAGGGAATGGATGTGGAGTACATGACACTGGCAATGTGTCAGACAGAACTAGGGAACTGGGAGATGATGGCAATGCCTTACATCATGACTATGTTTTATGAGCCAGCAACGCAGCCCAATTATATTGTATCTACACTGGGGACATTTTTGAGTAATTCCTGTCATGCCTATAATAATGGAATTGTTAGGCTAGGTAGAGGGGATGAGCACTAGAGGGAGCTTTAACTCTGGAAATCATAACTGTGATTTGATCTAAGTAATCTGCTATATAATTTACTTCTGTAATTATGAACGTGTATGCATGAAAGTCAAACATCTGAGATTCTCTTACAGTTTATTTTGCAATAACTGGTTGGGTTTTTAAATGTATCCTTTCTAGCATTGTGTTCTCCTATTAATTCAGACTGATGTTCCCTCACATGATTCTGGTTTTCTGGGGATTTTCACACATTTATCTTTATTCTTACAAGGGTTAAATCTTATTTAGAGTGCAATAAACACAAAGCAGGGATTGCACGGCAGAAGTTATTTGCTGCGCTGGCATAACAAGGCCCCAGCTTTACTTAGTGGTGCATTAGTGAGCTCATCACTCATTCTTGCAACAGGAAGCCGGCACTGGGAGTTCTTTGGCTTGTTGATAGACTCATAATCTCAAGCAAGGAAGATTAATTGAAAAAAGAGGACTGTTTATGATATTTCTTGGGTGCCTGAGATAAGCACGTTTATTTTACAATCATTAATCCAAAAGGGATAAATCATTGCAACAGAAGTTTATTCACGAATCTCTTTAGGAAATGTTGACTTTGTGGAACAGAAACTTTGTCTTGGTAAATCTCTCAGTGATAATATCATAGGAGAAATCAAAGGGCTAATCTTGAAACATGATATGTGATTTGGATTATTTGCCTTAATTTTTTTAATTTGTTAAACTAAAATGCTATTATAAAACCTTAAATATTAAAATTTGTGCATCATTGACATTTTGAGTTTGTATTTTGGGTGTTAGAGGGATGCCATGTGTATAAATGTACGTGTCTGTGTCACAGATCTATTAGGGCTCATGCACACAGATGTATATAGGCACAAATGTCCTTTAGCTTAAAACGCCTAGTGTTTTTCTGCACCTAATTAGCCGCAGGTGGCTTATATACCCAGCCATGGACCCTTGTACTCATGTTCTGGAAATGTGTCATACATGAATTTGCTGGTAAATGCCAATGCACAAGAACACCTGCATTTACACATGTACACATGCCTAGAGTCATGCAATTCTGTGGCTGGCTGTACACACCACTTGTTGCCCCCAAAGGTTTCATGCTAGAGCTTCCTTACGCACCCTGCTGTCTGTGTGCATGTACTTCAATCAAGATTATCTGCATCTGCTGTTTTTGGAGTGTCACATCCAGCCCCCGCTGTATTTAAAGTAGAACTATAGGCAAAACTTTTTTTTTTTCCATTTTGGATAGAGTAAGGCTGGCCATACATTATACAATTATCTGCAGATTTTCTGCCCAATTTCCTTTAGATTTACCTTCAACTATGTAGTGCAAGGGCCTGCCTAATTGGATACAACTGAAAGTGTTGTTTAGGTTTGTCCTCCTATTATATGGTTTTTGGTAAATCTAAACCAAAAATCTGCAGATAATTGTATAATGTATGGCCAGCCTAAGGGAGGGTTATGACGCCTGTCAGTTTATTTTTTTGCCATCTGTGTCCCATTGGGGAGATTTACCTTTACTTCCTGTCCCATAGCCAAAATGCGATGTGAGAGAAAATTCCTGCAAATTAAGGGAATTCCTTGGTGACCCCCAGGTCTCCAGAACTAGTGTCCCCATTGTAACATTTGCCATCTATTACTTTTCTGGTTGTCAACCCAAACTTTGGGGTTTCTTTTACTTTCACTTTCGATGATAATGGTGAACAGGACAAATAGGGTGACTCTTCCTAACAAGGACACAGACAACAATAAAAACTGACAGGTGTTATAATCACTCTCCACTCTATCCAAAACTAAAAAAAAGCTTTTGTATCCATTTGAAGAAGACTGCAAAATAGTGGTGCCAATAAGCCATTGTAGGCCCTCTCTAGAACTCTCTTCTTCATGGCAAGCCCAGCTCTTCATCCAGTCTTAGCTGTAACCCTTCTCTGCCAAAAACTAGCTGATTAGGCAAAGTCCCTTTAAAGGGATATTGCCAATACTGTGGTTGATCTCATGGTCATACAATGTCTGGAGCAAATATTTGTAGCTTTAAACTCCAGTTTTGGTGGGCTACTGGAGGTTACCCTCCCCATCCCCAAAAGGTCTCTTGTCAGTAGCTGTGCGGATGACACTTTGACTAAAGTGTTGGATTTCAGAACTTGCGTCCACATAGCATCTGATTCACATGCCCTTTAAGGGACAATGCCTATTCAGATCTACTTTGGATACCATTAAAAGGGATGCTACTGGTGGCAAGAGCAACCATATTTCCCACCTTCCTCTGTGGAGGAATCCTAAGCTAAAGAGGCTTTATGTGTCACCGGTATTTAGGAAAAGTCCCTTGCATTTCCCCACTCCCCCACTGCAACATCCATATTTTAACCCCCCCAGACTTGGCTCTCAGTCCATCCACAGGGCCTGGGCCCCAAAACTGTCAAACCCTCTGAAAAACCTTCCTCTGCATGAAGATGCGCCCTCACTTTCCTGTGTGCGTGTCCTAACCTTTAGAGACACTTAAATAGCTTTGATCTCAGTTTGGTGGATGTGGGAAAAGGTTTCCAGGGGAGTTTTGTTCCCATCCTGCTCCTTGGTTTCTCACTTTCAACCTTTCTGTGTTACTGCTCAGGTCTTCTGGATCAAAGGTTCTTGTGGCAGAACGGTTTGAAGTTTTACTGCAGCCTGTTCGCAGTTCAAAAACCCAGATGGGATATCTCCTCTTTTAGGATCTAAAAGTCCACCAGGTTTGTCATCACCTTCTGCCACCAGACAGACTTATTGCCTTCTGAAGACATCGGGGATGCACACCTGCATGGCCCGATCTTTCCAGAACACCATTGTTTCCTACACTTTGCTGTTGGTACCCTGCACTTTCAGTTTTTGCCCTGTTATACGGCTTCTTGTCTGCACCTTAGGTGACCACCAAGGTGCTGGCCCCAGTATTATCCCTGCTGCGCTCTAGTGGCATCCACATTGTGGGATACTTATATGACCTCCTGTTGAGGGAGCAGTTAGCTCAGGCTCTGTTGGACAATGTGGCCCTGACTGTCCAGAAATTATAAGGGTTCAGCAAGATGATGATCCTGAACCTTCAGGAATTGTTGCTGGAACTGACCCATTATTTGGATTATCTGAGTCTAGTTTAAGATGTAGCACAGAACAGAGTTTCACTCCTTCAGGAGAAACTTAAAACTCTCCAATCCCAAATTCATGTTCTGCAGTTCAAGAGTCATCCACCACTACTTTTGCATGAGAGTTCTGGGTCTGATGGTACCCTTTTCTGAGGCGGGCCCATTTGGCCAGTTTTACTGCAACGTGATATGTTGTTGTTGTGGGGCAAGTCTGTACAGTCTCTAGCATGATGGTTCAGGAATCCAATTGTGGAATCATCCAAAGACCTTTCTGTCTTTGAAAGTTTACCATGACAGAGGCTACCCTTTTGGGCTGCAGAGGAGTCTGGAGTACCCTGTTGGTGCAGGGGACTTGGTTGTTGGAGGAATCTTTTCTTCAAGTCAACATTCTGGAGCTTTTCATGATCTGGCTGTTTGTGCAGCATTGGACCATCTTACTGGAGGGTAATCTGATCTGGATGCAGTTGGACAACACCACGACAGTGGCATACATCGGTTATGAGGGAGAAGCATAAAGTCTTACTTTGGTAAGGGAGAGGTACAGCGGACCCTGTCCCAGTCGTAGACAATTGTCAGGCCTATTTCCTCCGCTTTGCAGTGTCTGGACCAGAGGGAATTTCCCCTACACCTGAAGGTGTTTCTGGACCTGTTTCACAGGTGAGGGATGCCAAATGTTGAACCTTCAAACTGGACAGGGTTTTCTTTTGATATAGGGATCCTTTAATGGAATCAGTGGATGTTCTGGTGCCTTCGTGAAATCAGTACACCCTGACCTAATACTTTCATCCACTGAAACTTCTACATTTGCTTTGCAGGATCAAGATGGAGGACATTTCATGATGCTCCAGGCATATGTGATATGCTGACCTGGTAAGACATCTAGCAGATGCTCCACAGGCTCTTCCAGATCATTCTCTCTTTTGATTCAAGGTCCAATTAAGCATCCTGCCTCTGAAGTGCTGTTTTTAATAACCCAAGTTGTGGAAGATGGGGACATTTCAAAATCCATAATTACCACAATGTTAGTTAGGAAGTCTACTTTCTTTGTATTTGGCTGTTGAAGGTATACTTCATTTGGTTTGAGTCTTGGGACTTCCGTCTTAAGAGATTCTTTGTGGGAAAAAGCCTCTCCTTCCTAAAGCTGGGACTCCTCTTTCTATCTTGTGTCAAAGACCGATGACCTTTTATTCCCTGATTAAGACATTTGTACATGAAGTCTTCCTTATCACTCCCCCTGTTTGTGTGGGATCTGAATCTGTTTCTCTCTGTGCCTCTGAAACTGCTGTTTGGATCCATTAGAGACATTGCTCTCTACTTTCACCAACCAGATTCCCTTTTTCTCACCCTGAATGTTCCCCATAAGGGTGCACACCATTCCACCATCTTTAGATGGCTCAGACAAACCATCATCAAAGCCTATGTTCTGTGGTTCTGGTTTTTTTTTTTGCATCTGATATCTTTTGTTCTCTATATTACTGCTCAGTTGTACTGCTTTTAGTCCGGAAAGTGAATGACTTTTTTTGTCTCTCAAAGGAAAAGGAAGAAAATATTAATTTTTTACTCCCTTTAAAATCCCTGCAGTCTATTGAGGGGCACAGTTCCCATTCCTCTGTGTTTATGATCATGTTCTCTGTAACAAAACTGAGGCACACTGGGCTGGCCTACAGTTGTTTTGTTTGTCAGTGTCCAATGCTGTAGGCAGTAGTATAACCCAAAAGTAAATTACTTACTGTGTTCCTCAGTTGCCTTCAAGAAAATGATTTTATGATGAGTCATTTTTTATTTATATTTACTGCTAGTTCCCTCACCCTCCAAACATAACTGGTTTAGAAAACCTTAAAAAATAAAGATTTTACCAAAAAAAGATAAATGTTACCTCTTCTCTCTATTCAGATCCTACTGGAGAGCTGGGTGACGTCGTTATGCCTCTGAGTGTTTGAAATCCCATGAGAATGTCTTCCTGCAGTTAGCAGGAGGGCATTGTCATAGAATTGCTAGTGCCCAGCTTTTCCAGGAGGTAGTAGTGACGCAAAGCGGTGTTAGTGTTGTTAAGACAAGGCCAAGGTAAGTAATTTATCTTTTTCTTTGGCAATGCCTTATTCTAAAGATTTTTTTAAGCTAATTCTATCTAGAGGTTGGGGGGCTGCTTTAGTATTACAGCGCATCAGTAGACAAGTTCACAGTTGCTATTGGTAGTGTGTTGGGTGGTAGCCTCTTGTTATATAATTCTTTGCAGTGCAACATACTGCACAGTATATATGTTCACAACTGCAATAGGCTCAGAGAGAGGGAAGAACCAGAAATCAGAACAAAAAACTGCCAGTAACTACTTGGATTTTGCCAATGAGCAGAAAATTAAATATCAAGATGAATATACTGTGTCTCGTTTATTTTATATGGAAAAAAAATTCATGTTTGACTGAATAACCTGTATTTAACCTTTTCACCAGGTTAGGCTTCTAAATGTTAATCCTTATCTGAAAACGTCAAAGTTGATAAGAATCTGACACTTCTGAGAGTATCATTTCTTACCAATTGCCAACCGTCCCCCTAGCTATCTGTAAGTAGCTCCCATTGGCCTGCCTGCTGAAGGTCTGTGGGTGAGTCTTTGCTGGGAGTCGCAGTCACTACCACATACCTAATTCTACTACTAATTACTGTGTTATCACGTGGTCATTATAGCATTCCAAAACCTCTCTGGAGAAGTTTTTACAGTACTTCCTTTACAGCTGAGTGAAAGTGGCTCCCATTGTCAGCTTCAGTGCTTTTCTGGGAGTTGTGACTTCAGACGTGTAGGGGGAGGTGGGATGGTTAGTAAGCTTTGATGCACCTGTAGGTCCCAGATGTCCTCCTATTAACAGAACATGCAAATCAGAAATTTATCAGGTGCAGTTGAACCTTAGTTTAATACAACATTTTTTGAGACGTAGAAGGATATTTTAAGGATATTGCATTGTAAGTCAACTACTCAGTCCACATTCACCCTGTACAGCAAATTCCTAAGAGGACCTCAAAACCGAAAGTTTACTCTGCCCAGAACCTCTCTGACTCCTCATTTTGCATGTCTGGTCATAGAAAACAGTGTCTGTCTCTGTCTGTACCTGGGATGATCAATATTCTTTTGGGCCAAACATGGGGCATTTACTGGTTCCTTTTAGTTTTGTGGGTTATTTTAAGGTAATTGTGTCAATGTATAAAGTTCTGTATTTAATAGTGGCTGAATTATCTTAGTATATAGGATACCTAACGTTTAAGATTCAGCGAAATACACATTTAGTTTCCATAATTCTGGGCTCATTGTGTATGTTTTTTGCAGAACAATTCCTTGCATTGCAAACTGAATGCTGGCTCCACAGCAGACAAAATCCAGGACAAAAGCCCAACCAAAACAAGGCTACCTCGGAAAGTTGACCTACGAGCAAGATACTGGGCATTCCTATTTGACAATCTCAGGAGAGCTGTGGATGAAATTTATGTGACATGCGAATCAGACCAAAGTGTTGTTGAATGCAAGGTAAGACATATGACATATGAGCTGTGCCCTCCATGTATAGGGATGCTAGCTAATGGCTTTTGTATGTGTTTGTGGGATTTTAAATTGAAGTTTTTGAAAAGGACAGGAAGACAAACACAGACCCACCACCTTATTACATAGATAAAAGTCATAGAAATGTTCTTTAACTACTTCCCTCCCAGCCTATAGTGAAATGACAGCCGGGCGAACCCCTTGTCCCTCCGGTAGGGCATCATAAGACGTCCTTCCCGGATCACGCTTTGCGCGTGCCTACAGGGCTGCGCTGTGCCAAGATCTGTCATTGGCTGTGTACCTCAGACACGGCCAATGACAGATCTGTGTACCGACCTCGTTGCCAGTATCATGTGACCTGCTGTGACCAATCACAGCAGGTCACATGACAGCTGTATACAATGGATGGCTTCCTTTCAAGTGTGTCTAGCTGTGAATGGTCACAGTGATCACATGCACAGGCTGGGCCATTCACAGCCCATCTGTGTCATGTGCTTACCCATGGCCAATCACAGTTAATCACAACAAAAACGGAATTAATCGATTTCATTCAGTTAAATACTTGCTTATAGCAAATAAATTATTTGCTATAAGCAATCAAATTGTGTAAAAAAAAAAATAAAAAATAATGATCACTTCCCCAAAGTAGTACAATGTTACTAAGGTAACATTATACTACTTTGGTCATAGTGTAATATGAAAACAAAATCTTAAAAAGAGAGCGTGAACCCTCTCACTCACCAACTCTATTTAAAAGAACTTTCTTTTCATTTCTTGTTCTTCGAGGGTGAAGTTTTAACACGGGCATGTGCTGTAGTTTTTAGTTATTTATTTATTTCAGGTACTTATATAGCGCCGTCAATTTGCGCAGTACTTTACATATATATTGTACATTCACATCAGTCCCTAACCCTCAAGGGGCGTACAATCTAAGGTCCCTAACTCACATTCATACATACACATACTAGGGCCAATTTAGACAGGATCCAATTCACCTACCAGCATGTCTTTGGAGTGTGGGAGGAAACCCACGCAGGCACAGGGAGAACATGCAAACTCAAGGCAGGTGGTGCCGTGCCTGGGATTCGAACCAACGACCCTAGTACTGCCAGGCGAAAGTGCTAACCATTTATCCACTGTGCTGTCCTCAGTTTTTTTCAAACTTTTTTCGTTCAATCCCAATACTAATGTTTAGAAAATCGATTGAACTTTGCATTTCGAGAATTGAAATTAGGCCACTCACATTTCGAAAGTTGAACGATCAAGCTTATCAAATGCTTTTTCCAACAATTTTTTACCTGTGTATGGCCAGCATTAGTCACTATCGTTCTCTGGATATTTCTTTTTGTGTCATTCTTATATCTAACTGTAGATGGCACTGTTGCAACTCATCTGTATGATATTTTGCTTGGCTTGTTTATTATTCATTGTCCCTAAAATGGGTATAAGGTATAACTGAAGTCATGAGATTACGTTTCATATTATTAAAGTGACACTTATCTGTCTTACTAAAAGAAGATTGCAGATTTTATCTTTATTATTTTCAATTGCTCATTCTAGTAAATCCTGTTATAGGTTTCTGGTTCCCGTGCTATATCTTGGCTATACTATTCCTGGAACAATTTTTTGTGTGCCGTTATAGTATGTACACATGCCTCTAATTTAGTCAAATTACGTCAGTGCTCTGTAAAGGTTATAAAAGTGCGTGAGGTATTTCCTTGAAGTTTGTGTTTTTCTTAAAAGCTAACGTCTTGTGTTTCAATTTTTTTGTAAATTTATTTTTGTGTGTATATCAGTTTGACCTTCACAAACAATTCAGTAAAGAGCTTACTCTGCTTCTTCCATAAAGGTCCCTGCTTGGTGTATTCTGTAGTGAGTATGATTTCCATTGCTTCAGCACAGGAGTTTAATCTGCAGCTAGAAGCATTGTAGGTGAACAAGAGAGCAGTATTGATGTGCTGGGCCCTGGGGTCCTAGCGTCCTGGTATAGAGTGTCATCAGGACAAAGAGATGGCGCCAACAGTCCTGCCGTGCACGCCAGTGACTAGAATTAATTACAAACCAATCGAATCCGTTGCAGCCAATTGGTAAACTAATTGGTAACTTTAGCCGGGCATCCAGCTCTGGTGATCCGGTATGGGGGAGGGAGTATCCTGTGAGACACTTTTGTCCAGCTGCGGGTGAGATGTCCGGAGAGAGATGTGCATGAGTGAAGATGAAGCCCCCGCTGCTGCTTGTCCTGTTTATATTCCCTTGTTCGGAAAACATGGCTCTTATTACAGCTCACATGGCATGAAGTCTGATCAACTTGATAAGGTGAACTGAGCCTTCCTTCAAGCAGGTACCTGCCAGAGGGGATGATTACTCATGTACTAAGAGATGGGGCTATACTACTGCAAATGAGAGCTAATTGCAGTGCTGTAATGGGGGAAATGTCTGGATGATAGCTGGGCAGAAAATGGGAGCACAAAATCATCAGCATGATACATGAAGTACAAGCTGGGCCTCAGGAGAATGGAGTGAGATTACAGTACCTGTCATTTGCATCACAATACCCAGTTTAATATCCTCATATAACTTCTTTCAGAGTCATAGTGATTAAGCAGTGGAGAAAGTTTCCAAGACTGACTAGAGTGCAACAGTTTTTTTTAAAAAACACAAATTTATCTATATTGATCAAAACAATAATTACACAATATTGCAAACAAGTAATTTTGCTGTATTCCAAAAAATATGTTGCTTACATTGGAAATACTGTAAATTCATCTATTTCCAAGAGAAGAGCTCTATAGTGTCCATTATTTTCTGTGGCATACCACTTCAAAATATTCTGCTGATTCATGAATGGAGCAATAGCCAGAAGTAGCAGAATAAACATCATCTGTCCTCACTCTGCAGCTTGTTTAACTTTGTGGAGCTACACAGTGTAGGAGCAATCTGTCCTTATAACATTGTTATTGTACACTATTACATCTTCCTTCTCTTCATGTATGCAAAGAGATCAAAGTACATAGACAAATAAAAATGTAAAAATGAACAGTATCCTTCTTTTATTGATATAATAATTGAAGAAGATCAGGCTGTTACTCAGTAGAAGCTAATTATTTATATTTCATATGGGGAGTCAGCTAAGCTTTCAAATGTACATACCTGTTAAAGTAACACTAAACTTTGGTTTAAAAAATATATATTCTATTTATGTGTTTTTAATTCAAAAACGTACCTTCTATTGCTTTCGGCCTCCTCCAGATTCCTGTTTTTTGCTGCTGTGGTCTGACTTCCTGTTAGATGGTGGCTACATTCATTCTTCATGGTCCCACTGTATGGTAGGAGCTCAGCCACCTGCTTTTTCTCACTCTCAAGATGGAGTATGTGGTATGTGTAGTCAGCACAGAATAGTGCACATCATCACAACTAACGTGCACTGCTTGTTCCAAACAAATGGAAGTGCGAAGAAAAAGGTGAGGTCTGGGAGCTATCATAGGATGTAATAAGGTGGCAGAAAAACAGATCACAGGGCCATGAAATAGTGGATGTTTATGATTTATTTTTTTAAGATAAGGATATTGTTAGTGTTCTTTTAACTAGGTCAAAATGTTATCATAATGCTGATTCGCAGCCCACAAAAAAGTCTAGGAGCTCATCGGTTGCCAGGTGGGTTAGCACTACTATTAAAAAAATATGTTGCACAATAAACTGTATATTACATTGTGGTGTAAGTGATACATTCTTTATTGGATCGTGAAGTATTAAAAGACTACTGATAGTAGGTAGTGTTATACCATTCATAAGGGATAATCTTTACAGTCAAATGAACATATATTACCATATTCATTTGCTAATTGTATCTTGTATGTAAAGTAGTCGATTGCCTTAGCCACTGGTTTGAATTTTTTTTATTGTGTTCCACTGTTTAATTGTCCCCCCTTCCCTAGCCACCCCCATTTCTATGATTAGTTCAATCAAGGTAAAACATGTAATAGATTGGTGTGGCTATGGGCAAAGACTCTTAGCAGACAAACCTAGAATAACATTTTTTTTCCTAAAAGTGATGCCATCAGTGTGTGGCTGTTTGCTATATTGATATTGCTGGGCTATGGAGTAAAGGCAGACACCCACAGCCGACACTTGTCATTTCCATACCAAGGAGGAAACAGTGTCATTCAATAGAGTCTAGAGCATCATCCAATAGAGTGAATATCTTACACATTCTTTTGAATTGTTTAGCCTGGACTTCAAGCACAAATAAATGAATTTAAATGTATTCCTCAATAGTCACAAAGTATTTAATTTCAATTCGTGTGCACAGGTGCCTTTGCAGACCCAGTTATCACCTTGCAGTAATAATGGTGACATCATAACTGTACCAGCTGTGATTAATACAACAACATATGCAAGAGGCCACCTGTCTTCAGAGTGTTGTGTCTGATTGAATGGAATATGATAGGCGCACAGGACAATCCAAAGCATTGCGCGTTACCACCAGGGAAGACTTTCATTTTGTTCCACAACATGGCCACTTGTCATTTTTGTTTCTTTTTCGGACATTTCCCTTTTAAAAGATGAACTCCATTGTGTCTACATAACACATTCCCTCCTACTTTTGTGAAATCTGCTACTCTTTTATGTTGGCCTCTTGCCTTTTCCTACAAGGTGCATTCATTTTGTAAGCCCCAAGGAGCAGGGCCCTCCTAACCCTCTTGTATTGAACTGTATTGTTGCTGTATTGTCTCCCATTATATTGTAAAGCGCTGAGCAAACTGTAGGCGCTATATAAATCCTGTAGTATAATAATAATAATAATTTTAATCTGTGTTCCTGTGTCTCCTTCTCTGCATGTCTATGTAGACCTGAGCCAGAAAAAAAACACAATGCATTTGGAGCACTACTTGTGCTGCTTGTGTTAGAGGGTTGTTGCATGTTGTTTCTTTTTTTATCCTTTCTTGTGTGTTGGCAAAATGAATTTACTATGTTTAAAGCTGAACCCAGGCATGTCAACCCCAAAGCCTGCCCACCTATATTTCATTTTTTTTTTTTTAAAACCCTACGCATTCTTTTTTTCTTCAAGTCTTCTTGACAGTCCAGTGATATCACTGCAGATTTTTTCCCTTCTTATTCCCTTAGTGGTAGGGGTGGGCATTCCTCTAGGATTGAACGGCAACTCATGTAATCAGTTTAGCTGTGCGGGGCTCCAATTTGTGAATGAATAAACTACAAGTCCCACCTACCATTGCAGTAGACAGACTTATAGTTCTCAATGGACTAAGAGTGCAGTAATCTTTCCTAATGGTGAACCTAGCCTTTAATGTAACAGATGTTGACACAACTCCAGGATGTAACTAAGACCCGTGCACTGCAAGGGTTGAACACTCATTAACTCTACGGGGTAGAAGAAGCGGTTGTATTGCTTCCCTTACCCCTTGCACTAGAAGGATCTAAGGGTTTCCTATTTTCTTCTCTGCGCAGGGCAGTCCTTTGGCAACATCATGTTAAGATTAGTGTTTACAAACATCATACACAAGTTAAACTGCCAGCTCAGCTTGGTGTGCCTTGTAGAATTCTATTCAATGTTAATGGTGCATTTGTGTACTCCAACTCCAGAAGAACTTCACCAAACGCTTTCTACTTTAGTCCAGTCCCAGACTGTTGCCTGCACTACCTACATTTATTCTGCCACACACCAAAGAGCTCAACTACAAGCTGTTTTTCACCACCCCTCGAAGTTTCTTTAAAAAGCTTTGGTGCTACAAATATGTGCAATTATATTAATTACTGAAGTGACCAAGAAATGAACGTCTCCTTACGTTCAGCACGTCACACTCCAAGCCTGAAACAATTAGCCTTTGCATGCAGAAAAGGAGGTATACTTTAATTATTAGCAGTTATTTTCCTGTATGTGGAAAAATCCACATAACCAGATATAGTGCTTTTTGTTCTGGCTACTGCTGTGTTTTAATAGGCAAACTATTGATAATGTAGATAAAAGAATGGGGTATACCTATTGATGATTTCTTTTTGTTTGTTCAGGAAGTACTAATGATGTTGGATAACTATGTGAGAGATTTCAAGGCTCTCATTGACTGGATTCAACTTCAAGAAAAGCTGGAGAAGACTGATGCGCAGAGCAGGTAAACACTTTGAGGTCTACTGTGCTGGTGTCTGCTAATAATATTCTTATACTCTTTTGTTTGGGGCAAATAACAATAATAAAAAATTACCTTTAAAAAAAATAATATATTGATAATTATTTTGATTATAATTATACTGATACTTATTATATTACATATCTTATATTACATACAATTATAGATATGTGGTTAGTTTTCTTCTACCTGTATTCTCTTTCATCTTCTTTTACAATGGTGTAGTAACAGTGACAAAACAGCAGTGTATCATTGCTTTTCTACTCCCTGTTAAAATCTTTCATCTGAGCACTTTTATAAAAAATGGAGTCAACTAGGGAAAAAACACATGCTGTTTAGTGAGTATGTAAATGGCTATCCTCCTTTTCAACTGGACAAAACAGTAGTATTACTGCAAATACAAACTAATGCTTAAAAACTGGACCAAAAGCATATTTTTGAAATATTTCTGGTAAGTTTCTTCTAATTAGGTCTTCTTTTCTGATCTGTATTCTGCCAAAAGGACTGTCTCTTGTGGACATACCTTGACACTTCTGTGACATTGTGCTGTTTGTAATATGACAAAATCCTTTTGTCATTTACACAGAATTGTGCATGCTTGGGAGGATACGATTTGAATGTTTAGTGCTATCCTTAGTAATGCAGATTTTATTTTAACCCATGAGTTTTATTTTGCAGGCCTACCTCTTTGGCTTGGGAAGTGAAGAAAATGTCTCCTGGACGACACGTTTTGCCTAGCCCATCTTCTGATAGAGTGAGCTCGACTTCTAGTGCAAGGAGGGCACTCAATTTTGGGTATGAGAATGCATTGTCTATAACTCCAGAGTATGGACAACAAAATTTGATGCATGTAGTGTTTTTGATTAAAGTGATACTAAAATCTAGTTTTTTTTTTTAAAATAACAAACATGTCGTGCTTACCTGCTTTGTGTAGTGGTTTTGCACAGAGTAGCCCAGATCCTCCTCTTCTGGGATCCCCCCTCTGGCACTCCTGGCCTTTCTTTCCTGTCGAGTGCACACACAGCAAGCAGCTTGCTATAGCGGCACCTGAGCAGGAACACTCCCGAGCTATTCACACACTGCCCTGCCCCATCCCTCTCTTGATTGGCTCACTGGCTGTGATTGACAGCAGCGGGTTACCCCTTTGTTTGCATTTCTGGTTACAGCTATATAAAATGTCTTTAATAGATTTATTCTGGCTGTTCCTTAAGATATTACGTTTAGCACACGATCTTATATGCTTTACCCTTTATCAGTCTACAAAATATTATCCCTAAAACAGAAATTAGGCTTACAGGTCTATAGTTTCTGATTGAAAACTTTTTACCTTCTTAAATATAAGTTCCACATTTGCTTTACTGCAATCTGTTTATATAGGTTAGCTGGGGAGTGAGGGTTCCAATAAGCTGGTCTCTAAAATGGGAAGTAATGGCTTGTAAGTAACTATTCTGAACTATTTGAGTATGTGGGGATGTAAGTCATGTGGCCCAGATATTTTATTCACAGTTGTTTGTGTAAGTGTTTATTTGACAATATTCAGCCACTTTGGTGCATTTAAATTGTGTTGATGCCATCCTAATAATTTACTTCAATACCACCCATACTTTTTCATTGTGTACACAAAGCTAAAGAAGATACTTAAAATGTAACTAAGCTGCATCTGAGCATCACAAACTGAAAATGCCTTTGTTATATTCACAACAAAGTCATCCTTCCATCCATGTATCCAGGCTTTATTTTGTTGAGAAATCATTTTGAAAAACACCCCCTCGCATTTCTAACCACAGCCATCTTGAGTATGGGCACATGATTCATGTAGCGTTTATTTCCTGCAATCCACCTGCCCTTGGGTTAAGCATGCAGGTAGGAGGGTATGCGTAGCTGAGAAAGTCCCTCGTCCCCTCTTCCAGATGAAAGAAAGAAAAAATACTGATGAAGACTCATGGGGTGTGTGATATGTTTTTGGCCTAGGCCAGAAACCAGGAAGCAACTGAAGAAGTTAAAAAAAATATATATACCTTCCTATCTATTTACAATGCTAGAAGCATGCTTAGACTTAGTATTTTACTGATTATTTATTGTACGCACAATATATAAACACCAATCAGCCATAGCATTAAGATTACTGACAGGTAAAGTAAATAACATTGATTATCTTGTTACAATGGCATCTGAAAGTTGGTGCGATATATTGGGCAGCAAGTAAACATTTTGTCCCCAAGTTAGTGTGTTGAAAGCAGAAAAAATGTGCATCTCAGTTTGTTGTGTATGGGGCTGCATAGCCACAGACAGGTCAGGGTGCTCACACTGACCCGTGTCAAGAACCAAAAGCACATGCAATGGGCACATAAACATCAGAATTGGACCACGGAGCAATGGAAGAAGGTGTCCTGGTCTGATGAATCATGTTTTCTTTTACATCATGTGGATGGCAGGGAGCATGTCTTTTCCTTACCTGGGGAAGAAATGACACCAGGATGCAGTAAAGGAAGAAAGCGAATTGAAAGAGGCAGTGTAATGCTTTGGAAAATGTTCTGCTAGGAAATCTTGGCCCTGCCAATTATGTGGATGCTACTTAGACATGTACCACCTACCATTTGTTGCTGACCAAGTATACCTCTTCATGGAATTTGTATGCCCTGATGACATTGGCGTCTTTCAGCAAGATAATGCACTCTACCACACTGCAAAAATAGTTAAAGAATGGCTTGAGGAACACAAGCTTGAGGTGTTGACCTGGCCCCCAAATTCTCCAGATCCCAATCGAGTATCTGTGGGATGTGCTTGAAAAACAAGACGGATCAATTGAGGCCCCAGCTCGTAACTTGCAGGACTTAAAGGCTTTTCGACAATGTACTATACTGTATATATGTCAGCTGTTTCTCACCTACACATGAGTGGCATAAATTTAGTTGGTGGTCTGGACAAGCAGTTTTGTTTGTTCTAAACTATGGACTTGCTGTACAAAAACCTTCTGCATTGAAAATGTTTACTGTCTTGCTGATTAAAAGTGAGGGACAAACGTGCTTGCACTGTTCTTTGGTGTCTCCCTGTCCAGTGGATGGTTTAACATTGCAAGCACCAGTTGATACCATCCCTCTTTCAAATGTATTATGGTTGCAATGCCTCCTGTATAAGGATATTACAATGGTGCCAGTGGTCCATCATTGCCATTGTTAGCTTCACGGCCCTCCAAACTGGTGTCTTATTTTTCGTTGTTCACAGCCAGGCATCTTGCAGCAGCACCTTGCTTTATTCAGAGATTACTTTTCAGGAATCCTGGTGATATGTTGAGCTTGAAGAACATACTGCAAATAATTAGGTTAATTGACAACAGGTCAGTAACATAATTGGGTATTAAAGGGCTTAGAAGGTCAGAGTGTCTCAGAAGTGAAGATGGGCAGAGGTTAATCAAACTGTGAGAAGCTGTTTCTAAAAATTGTTCAGCAACTTCAGAATAATGTTCTTTAATGTAAAATTGCAATAATTTTAAATAACAATCTACAGTACATAACATCATCAAAAGATTCCCAGAATCTGGAGAAATCTTTGTGCGCAAGGGACAAGGCCGAACTACAATATTGGATGCCTGTGATCTTTAGGCGCTTAGATGGCACTGCATTAAAAACAGGCATGATTCTGTGATGGACATCACTGCATGGACTCAGGAATATTTCCTGAAATCACGGTCTGTGAAGACGGTTCGCTGTGCCATCCAAAAAAGCAAGTTAAATATCTATCATGCAAAGAAGAAGCCATATCTAAACATGATCCAGAATGCGCTGTCTTCTCTGAGCCAAAGCTCATTTAAACGGTCTGTTGCAAAGTGGAAAACTGTTCTGTGATCAGACATTTGAAATGTAAAATATTTTTTTGCAACCATGGGCACCGCATCCTCCAGACTAAAGAGGAGAGGGACCTTCTGGCTTGTTGTCAGCGCTCAGTGCATAAGTGCTTATGGAATGGGCAGTTTTCACATCTGGAAAGGAACCATCAGTGCTGAAAGATATATCCAAGTTTTAGAGCAGCATATACTCAGGCAAGAATGGAATAACATTCCTCTCCCAAAACTCCAGCAACTGATCTCCTCAGTTTCTAGACATTTACAGAGTCTTGTTAAAAACAGAGGGGATGCTACACTATGGTAAACATGGCACTGTCCCAACTTTTTAGGAATTGGGGTTGTACTTTGCCAATGTTTTGTTGCCCTGTTCCCCAACTTTTTTTTAAATGTGTTGCTGCCATGAATTTCAAAATTACTTTTTCTCAGTATGTTCTTTCAAATGACAAGGTGTACATTATCCTGGCACCATAAATGCTTAGAGATTCTGGCAGTTTGCTTCCTCTTTTCCAGTGGCTGTGAAGGCAGTGATCTTGTTTTCTTAATTATTATTGTTATAATACAGGATTTATACTGTATAGCTCCAACAGTTTGCGCAGCGCTTTACAAAATGAAGGCAGACATTACAGTTACATTACAATTTGGTACAAGAGGAAGCAGAGGGCCCTGCTCATTAGAGCTTACAATCTAGGAGGAAGGGTTGAGTGATACAAAAGGTAATAGCTGTGGGGGGTAAGCTGATGGAAGGAATAAAAGGCAGTTTACTAGTTAGAAGCAGGATAGGCTTCTTTAAAGAGGTTTTCAGGGATCGTCTAAAGGTGGATAGATTAGGAGATAGCCGGACAGATTAGGGTAGTGAGTTCCATAGGATGGGAGAAGCTCGGGAGAAGTCCTGGAGGCGCATGGCAGGAGGTGATACAGGAACTAGAGAGCAGAAGGTCTTAGGAAGATCGAAGAGAGCAGTTTGGTTGATATTTTGAGACCAGATTGGTGATGTAGCTTGGGGAAGAGCTGTGGATGGCTTTGTAAGTTGTTGTTAGTATTTTGAATTTTATTCGTTGGGCGAATGGAAGCCAGTGGATTGATTGGCAGAGAGGGGTAGCAGACACTGAACGGTTGTTCAGGTGGATGAGCCTGCCAGCAGCATTCATGATGGACTGGAGGGGGATAGCCTATGTAAAGCTAAGCCAATGAGGAGGGAGTTGCAGTAATTGAGGCAAGAGATAACCAGGGAGTGAGTTAAGAGCTTTGTGGCATCATTGGTTAAAAAGGGGCATATTCTGGAGATGTTGCGGAGGTTGAGGTGGTATGATTTGGACAGGGATTGGATGTGGGCCTGAAAGGATAGTTCAGAGTCCAGGGTTACCCCTAGCACCCTGGCATGCAGGGATGGGTTGATAGTGGTGCTATTGATCCTGATCAAGAAATCATAGAAAGAGGCACATGGGGGAGGAAATATTATGAGCTCAGTTTTGGATAGATTGAGTTTTAGGAAGTGGTGTGACATCCAGTCAGACATGTCTTAGTAAATCGGTGATACGTGAGGAAACTGATGGGGTGAGCTTAAATAATTAACTGATGTTTTAAGGCAGGGGTCTCCATATTTTCTAAGCAAAGGTACAGTTTACGGATCGAAGGTCTGGATTGTGACCAGTAGGAGTATAAAATACTTAGATTTGGTGATCACTGGGGGTAAAAGAGTTACGTAATGCCCATGGGCAGTAGGAGAAGGAATAGTGCCCCATCATTGGTAGTAGTGGGAAGAATAATCTCCAGCATTGGTGTCAGTGGGAGGAATTGTGTCTCATCGTTGGTGTCATTGGGAGGAATTGTGCCCTATCGTTGCTATCAGTGGGAGCAATAGTGCCCCATCTGTGGTGTCAGTGGGAGGAATAGTGCCCCGTCATTGGTATTAATGGGAAGAATATTCCTTATCTGTGGTGTCAGTGGGAGTAATAGTGCCCCATCATTGGTATTAGTGGGAATAATAATCCTCATCATTGGTGTCAGTGGGAGGAATAGCACCATATCATTGGTATTAATGAGAAGAATACCGCTCCATCATTAACATTAGTTGAAGGAATAGTGGGAAGAATAATCCCCATCATTGGTGTCAGTGGGAGGAATAGTGCTCCGTCTATGGTGTCAGTGGGGTGAATAATGCCTTATCATTGCTGTTAGTGGGATGAATAGTGCACGATTGTTGGTATTACTGAGAGAAATAGTGACTTGCATCACTATGAATAGTGCCCTAAGGATCGGATAAAGGCAAGCAAAGAGCCACATTTGGCTTGTGGGCCACAGTTTGGAGACCACTGGTTTAGGAATACAGAACTCTGAATAATTCTCACTCAGTTTTTTTAAGGTTTAGAAAAATATTATATTATATTTCTTAGATTATAAAACCTCTTTATTTCTACTAATATGTCTATAAAATTGTAAGCCTTTTTTACGAGAAGCATATGTTACTGTAATAATGTGGAAGACTTTATTTTATTTCCAGGGGACCTCCTCTCAGTATTACACCCGGGCGTCTGACTCCATCGGGTGTCAGTTGGGCTGATAAAGTGAAAGCCAGTCATGGAAATTCTACAAATAATCAACCTACGGAGATTGTGCCTCCATGTTCAGCAGTGCCTATACAGAAAGCCCTTCATGAAAATGGTAAAAATATAAAGCTGCCTTCTATGAAATTCATGATGGTAAAAAGTTTGTGTAGAAAAGGAATTTATGTCAGATTGGTTTGTTTATGGGGATAATAGAACAGATTGATAAACTAGTGGATGAATTTCTCATTGACAACACCAGTGGAATGAAGAGCACTACTTACCTGAACATTATAAGTCAGTATTTTCCAGACTTTTTCCTTGGACCATGGTTTTTAGACTTTTGGGTAGAATTACAAGTGTAATAATTTGCAATATTAATTTAGCAGAGAGCTGTATTGAGAAGTGTCTGTAGGGGTGCCATTGTTGTCCACTAATAATTCTAGCTGGTTTGCTGTCTGTGTCAGTGCCCTTCTAGATTATGTACCTGGAGAATTCATATTGTCAAGGAGGCCAGAACTGATGTGTAAGCCAGTGACTCAAAGTTTTGCAGTCATTGGGTCAGCATAAGAGCCTAGCAGTTATCACTTTCAGAAGGAGAGGTCAGCATGGGCGGTATTTTTCGCAGACCAGGATTGCTTAAACTGTATGTAAATGATTTTTTCAAAGTTATGTAGTGCTGGCAGAGCATTACACTGACATAACGGCCCAGTGCTGACATAACCACTCAGGATTGCAGTCCACTCTAGCACAGCAGACAAAGGGTGGCAGCGCTGCAAGAAATTCAACAGCAGTCTTGCACATTGTCAGCTCTCTTCTGGAAATGAGATAACTGGCTGAGAACTGGTAGGATCAACATATCAAATCAAATCAGAATTATTTCTTTGGAATTTAATGCTAAACTCCAGGTATGATCTTAATCATACAGCTTGGTATAGCTTGGACTAATGTAAGTATGCATATCTCACACCTAAGGGACTGCTGGGGAAGCTGACAATCACTGTAGTAGTCAGCACTACTACAGCGATCACCACGATCTTTAAGGGTTCTGTGCATGTAAGTATGCAATTAGGATCATATCTGGAGTTCAGCTTTGAATCGCTAGTTGCAGTGTATGCAGTTATGAAGCTATGCACATTTAATAAGAACATTTTAATTTTAACCTGGAGTTTCACACTAATAGGTACGTCTTTGATTTTGCTAAGAAATCTGGAAAAAAAAGATCTCTGCTAATAATAGTGGTGGGAATTTATCTAACTTATGCCTGGCTTTCCCGGAAGCTGGCATTCTCCTCTTGGACTACAAGGGTAGTTTTGAATTTTCCCTGTCATTTAGTTTTAAAATCTCTGTTGTGATCTTGAAGAGCTTTGAGAATGAATTACTTCACATTATGCTCAGAGGAATGGGTCATAGATAACTTGTTTTAACGCTCTTTTTTTTGCTTGCTAAGAAAATGTAAAGTGATATTTTAACACCAGGTGCGCTTTGAGACTGACACATGGGTGATTCTATAGCTAGAGATAAATCACCAATGACAGGATCTCTAAAAAGGGTGCCTGTTTGTCCCTATGGAATTGCTCACTTTGTAGCTACACACAGTGAGAAGTCACTCCATCCCTAGCCCAAATGCCGCTGAATCTTGATTGCTAATTATTGGAGCAACATCTCACTGGCACAACTACAGAGGGAGCAAATTTTGAGGCACAAACTGGCAGCCTATTACCTTCCTACCACGGGCAATTCTGACAAAGTGTCAAGAGTAGGATCGCTAGCACCAGAGACGCCTATGTGTCATCAGCCTAATTGATGGACAGAGATATTGAATTTTCACTGTATACATGTTTAGCAGTGACCTTTACATTTATTGCAGGGGTGTCCAACCTGCAGGCCACATGCAGCCAAAGACATAATTGTAAACGTACATAAAATATTGATTTTTGGGAGGGGGGAGCATTTTTTGTAAAAATGTATTTACACTTAGTGAACACATGCAGACAAAGAAAAATTTGACAGTGTCTATTTATTGGACTTTTAGAAGTTTTATCTTCCCAAAGGAAAATATCCCACTCTTCACAGTCACGCCTTATTCAATAGTCAACAGTTTTCGGGAGCACCTATATAGTGGGGAAAATAATTATTTGATCCCGGTCTATCATTTTTATCATACGTGTATTTTAAATGATAGAGAACAATATCAACCAAAAATGCAGAAAAAACACATGATACAAATGTTATAAATTGAGTTGCAGTTCAGTGAGTAAAATAAGTATTTCATCCCCAAGCAAAACATGACTTAGTACTTGATGGAGAAACCCTTGTAGGCATGCACAGAGGTAAGACATTTCTTGTATTTGGTTACCAGGTTTGCACGTATTTCAGGAGTGATTTTGGTCCACTCTTCTTTACAGATCTTCTCCTTACGTTTTCTTGGCTGTTGCTTGGCAACTAGAGGTTTCACCTCCATCCATAAATTTTCTATAGGATTAAGGTCTGGAGACTGGCTAGGCCACTTCATGAGCTTTAACGTGCTTCTTCTTGAGCCACTCCTTTGTTGCCTTGGTGGTATGTTTTTGGTCATTGTCATGCTGGAAGACCCATCCATGACCCATCTTACGGGTTCTGGCTGAGGGAAGAAGGTTCTCATCCACGATTTTACAATAATGCGGCAAAGTCGGCCTGTATCTTTAGCAGAGAAACAGCCACAAAGCCTAATGTTCCCACCTCCGTGCTTGACTGCAGGGATGGTGTTCTTAAAGTCATAGTGAACATTTTTCTTCCTCCAAACACAGCGAGTCGAGATAATGCCAGAGAGCTCAATTTTTGTCTCATCTGACCACTGCACTTTCTCCCAATCTATCTCTGAATCATTTAGATGTTCGTTGACAAACTTCAGACGGCCTGTATGTGTGCCTTCTTTAAGAGGGGGACCTTGCAGGGTCTGCAGGATTTCAATCCATGGCGGCGTATTGTGTTACCAATGGTTTGTTTGGTGACTGTGGTCCCAACTGCCTTAAGATTATTCACAAGCTCCTCCGTGTAGTTTTGGGCTGATCCCTCACTTTTCTCATGATCATCATCCCATGAGGCGAAATCCTGTATGGAGCTCCAAACCGAGGGCGATTGATGGCTATTTTGTATTTCTTCCATTTGCAAATAATCGCTCCAACAGTAGTCTTCTTCTCACCAAGTTTCTTGTTGATAGTCTTGTAGCCCATTCCAGCCTTGTGCAGGTGATGGTGAGGTTTGGATGGAAGAAAGAGATTCTGTGGACAGGTGTCTTTTATACACATATCGAGTTGTCATTAGGAGCACCTTCTTAAATTTACAGAACTAATCTGTGTACCACATGAGCACATAGTCAGTCTGTGGGAGCCAGAATTATTGTTGGTTGGTAACTGAATTGATAACATTTGTATCATGTGTTTTTTCTGGATTTTTGGTTAATATTGTGTCTTTATCATTTAAAATACACTTATGATAAAAATTATAGACCCTTAATTTCTTTGTAAGTGGGCAAACTTACAAAATCTGCAGGGGATCAAATAATTATTTTCCCCACTGTATTTGTGAGCAACCATTTATTATTTTCAAGGATGAAGCACACAAAGGGCAAAAGTAGAACCAAAATATCTGATGAGCATCTTGTGAATTAATTGAAAATTGCTGCTACTACATCTATCGAACCAGATATTGGTGCAATGATTTATCAAAAACAATGTCAAATATCGCTCTAGTTTTATGTTGCCCTCTTTTGCTTTTATAATAAACATATTACAAAAAAATGAAGTTTCATTACTCAGATAGGTATATTATCTATATCAGTGATTGTTAACTTGTGATTTGCCCGACTTTTTCTGCTCATCAGCTATCCTTATTGTTAGTGTATTTTATGTGTGATCCAAGACAATTACTCTTATTCCTATATGGCCCAGGAAAGCCAAAAGGTTGGACCCCCCTGATTTAATGCAATAATTGTCTTTGTTTACAGAAATATCAGCATGTTTACAATGAAAATCAACAAGTTAGTTAATACAGTTTTTAGCATTTGACTTTATTCTTATTTGGGAACCTTAGCATTAGCGTCATTCATTGACATTATTTAAGCATTTAAAGTAAATATTTTAAAATAAAGGTACATTTTCTTCTTAATATTATTATGTGTTTTTTCTATTGCGATTTTTCTGTGTACTCTCCTTTTTGCCAAGGCACGAATTTCCTTTATACCTGAATTAAGACCGCTTTTATTTATATAAATAGGATGTGCAAAATACTGATTTCCTGATCCCATTCTGTATGTAGCTTTTTTATTCAGTCAGTCTTTGCAGTTAGAGAATACAACTCCATGTTACCTGTTGAGCTTCCATTGGCTTTGTGTGTCAATGGAGACTTTGTAAACATAGCAGTCATACTCTCTGTTACTGTTTCCAGTGGTGTTGAGAAGCTCTTACAAAACACCTCCCTCTCTCCCTCTGAAGCTTTTTATTTTCTCTTAGTAATAAATCTATCAGTGAGGATAAGGAAGTGGAGTGGACGGACTCCAGACGGGAACACTAGTTCTGTGTCTTTGTTTTTCTATGTAAAGAAATAAAATTGAAAGCGTATTTTAAAAAATGTCCCTGGGGGATAACATTTGAGATCACAAACCCCAGGTTATAATATTACTAACTGTCTGCTGCTTTGGTTTTATATATGAGACATTTTGAGATCCCCTAGTATCGCTGTGTGTAGCTGGTTGTGTCAGTTTGTCCTTTTGCCAGCAGCCAATGGTTTCTGGAGAAGAGGAGGATAGATGACTGAGAATTACCATTTTACAAGATCATGTATGGAAATTTAAAGGCATTCATCATATTTCCACAGATGGTCTTTGTACAAACAAAAAGGCAGTTTATAGTGTTTTTGCTAAGCTAGTAACTTTTTTTAAAGTACCAGTTAAAAAATACGTTTTATATATTTGCAAGTGTTAATTTTTTGTTGGTAATTTAGCATTTATCTTATCCAGAGCTATCTGTGATACTTATTTGTTTGCACTAACAGTTAAATTTTCAGGACAAGTTTTTTGGTGTATGTCTTTATTCTTGGTCCAAACAGTACTAATATGCAAGGCTTGAAAAGTCAGAAACTTTATTTGTATCCCTGCTGGTGCACCTATGTTAAAGGCTATGTTCATCAATGGAACATGTTCCAGCATTTGCACCTTCTCCTCCTGATCCCCCTCCTGTGACAGAGGGTGCGGGGCTCTGCCCACATGGCCATATCGTTCATTCACAGTTTGATGTGAATGAATAGGCTACAAATACTGTCGGTCATCATGGCTTGTAGTTCTTGATGAACTACAAGGGGGCTTGTGAGCGCTCTTGTAGGTCATCGTTCCTCCTGCTCTCAAGTAACTGCTTGCCCATACAAGGCAGACAGCTATCCTGAGAGTCTGCAAGAGCCTGAGATGCTCCCATGATCTGCTGATTGTGGATGCAATGCTCTGCAGGCTCCTTAGAAAAAAAAAATAATAAATGCACATTTTTTTACCTGCAAAAAAATGTGAATTTATTATTTATTTATTTTTTCAAAAAGGTGAACTTAGCCTTTAAAGGGGTCTTACACTTACAGCCAGGTTATTCATTGATTTTGCCTGTTAGTAAATTGAAAATCCCCTGTTTGGTCTCATAATGACAGCATCTAGGATGAAACAGGACTCTGGCAAGCAGTTTTCCTCTGAGGGCCTGTAGAAATACAAGGAGTTGGTCAGCCCACCATTGGTTGAAAACTAAAACATCAGTCCTAGGTGGTCTTTGCTCCTTTTAAAAATGTATAAAAGTAAAGGGATTTGTCAAAGTCATACAGATTACTTTCTCTGTGGAAGAGAACCATTAAAAGCTTTGCATTGCTGTTTAGATGTTAGATATATTAATAATACGTTTGTTTTAAAATGGATTTTACAGATCGGATTGATGGGGAAGGCTGGGAGACAGTACAGCGAGGAAGGCCTATCCGCTCCAGATCTTCAACTATGACAAACAAGCCTGCTTCTCCTCCAGATGCAGGACTTCCACAGAAGGATGACAGTGACAAAGAGAACATCTGTCTTAAGTCTCCAGAGAATACCAAGAAAGAGACATCAAAGTCAGAACATCTTCCTGTACTTGTGGAACCACCACCTAAGGAGTTACTATGCCCGTGTGAAATACCTCTGACAGAAATCACACAGGTAGGACAATCCACTGCTATATATGTTTTACCAGATTTTTAGATGCAATTCTTTGCAAGTTAACTGTGAAGAACAAAACATATTCTACTTATTAAAAAAATGTAAGTCTTTCTTCCAAGTATGACTATGTCACCATGTTACCAGTGACTTCTTTCTATAGCCTGCACAATAGCTTCTGTTAAAGTACATTAGACACAAACAGGGCTGCCATTATTGAATTGTTACTGAAAAAAAAAAACGTTATTACTTTGACTCACAGGCCCAGAAGATGCATCCTCAACATTCTCATGAAGAGAAGTCAGGAATGGCAGCATACATCATTGTCTCAGGACAGTCATACTCAAAGCTATACTCACTCCCACATCTCATACAAAAAACGGATACAATGTAGTCTAGAAATATATAAGCATATCTTAAAACAGAAATAATAAATGAACAATAGCGCAGGATCCTCATCAGCATAATCATTCCATATATTTGAGATAAAAAAACGTTGCACACTTACATTTAAAACTCTTTACATCAGCACACGGATAATGTGTACACCATCAGTCTGTATCTATGCAACTGCAGTTGGTATATCTCAAGCTGGCATGAGAAGAATCTTTTCTGACAGCTGTCAAAAGACCACCGAAGCCCAGCATCCTACAGTGCTATGCACTGCCTTGTGATCCCTATGTAATATTGGGAAGAGTGGGTGGTGAATAGGGCATTTTTTGCTGTGATGCTAAGTGTAAGGGTTTCTTCTTCTGCTTGGGCCTAAACAGTAGGTTTTGCTATAAGACCCCAAATGATGTGCTTTCAATAGAACTGTATCAAAATAATATCATCTTTAACATTTTGAGAAGCCCAAAATGTTATGAATGCATGACACTTAGGATTCTAATGTGTTGATTGCACACCTAGGTTTGAAAGCAAAAAAATCTAAATAAAAAGAGTGTCATTGTTGTGCTATAATATAGACAACACTTGCTTGCTGTGTCAACAATTAGCCATGGCCTCGTTCTTCTCTACCTGGAAATCCAGATATTAAGCAATGAATGTTATAAAACTTTTTTTTTTGTTCAATATGTTTTAGTAGTAGATATTTGTTCCAGTTAAATTGGAGAGATTCCTCCATCCACCACATTGTGTGGATGGAGTAATCTGTTTGTTTTATTTTTTACTTTAGCCCACTGGCTGAACAAAAGAAAACCTAATCATCAGCTTGAAGCTGGCCATATGTGGTTTTAAATTCGGCAGGTTCAGAACAAACCATCTATGAAGTATGTGCAGGCTGATTGTACCCATCAATCGACTTGGGTACGACCAGCCTGTCAGATTTTTATTATACAATTACTGCCAGCTGCTATTGCCACTAGAAACAATCATTGTGTCCTGCCGGTCTCGCAGGCTCCTCTCGCCCAGAACTCTTTAGCGCTGCGGGAGACATTCCCCCATTAACACTGACTATGTTGGTGGGGGAATCAAGCAATTTTCTTTCCTTCTTCTGTAGTACAAGGAAAGTAAATCGATTCATTTATGGTTTGCCTAAGTGTGTTGGAATCCTCCAGGGGAAGAAAAATGTCTATTGTTGGGGTAGGTAGATTTTGTTCTGTGATTAGAGAGGTGATGCAGTCCATGTTTATTTTACACCTGGGGGAAAAAAAAGCAGATATACTTACCTAGCTGCTGCAGCATTGGTCCAATGTTGCAGCTGTTCCAGTCTGGCTCTATGCCGAAGAACCGAGTGATTACATGACTGCTGATCACTCACTTCTTGGGTCCACTCTGAGCAGAGAGCTGTGACTGTCAGTCACCACTCTCTACTCTGCTCTTCCAACGCTCACTGGAGCACCAGGCAGGAGAGGAGGTAGGAGTGGCTGGCTCAGCCTCTCATCAACATGCTGAGGCACTGAGCCAGATGCCTGTACGGCATCTGGGTGGATCCCGACATTATTGCTGAGATCCCCTCAGAGTTTGACAGCAACCATCGGCTGGCTTCAGCCCGCTGTCACCTGATTCTGAGTCACAAGATAGCTCAAGTAAATGCCCTCTTGTGACTCGCAAGAGAAGTATGGCCAAACGAGCTTTGGCCATACGTCTCTCTTACTGCATATTAGTTTTTATGGTGCAAATTTAGACTGTATATGTGATGGTAAATTAGTTTCTCAAGGATATCCATTACATAAGAATAACTTGCTCTTGTGGAAGTCTGGGGTTTTAATAGTTATAGTCTGTCATCCCGGACCAGTGTGGAACCATGTCTTTATTTTTACACTGAGGCAAGCACTGGTTAGTGGATGGAATGTCTGGGCCTGGCAGCCACAAGATATTTGCACAGAAAAGCTCCCAGCTGGATAACAACAGCAGTGGAAATTTCTTCTATGAATGATGGACATGTAATGCACAGCCAAAAATTTGTTAGGTTTTAATTTGGCAGCAGATTGCTTAAGAATAAACTGATAGGGAACAAGCAATCAATTTTCATGTAGTTGGCTCAAACCAACGATTAAAGCTGTACAGTAGGCAGTATGTGGTAATTGCAAGAGGAGAAGCTAGGTAATGGAGTCGGCAGTGTGACTGGAAGAGGGTCAGGCAGGACAGTGTGAACTGGCTTTTCATATTTCTTCATTATAGGACAGCTATATCATTAGCTGTCTTTTTGTTCTAAACAATGTTTAGCCAATATCATTCTATATGCAGTAATAAATATTTTACATGTTGTTTTGATTCATTTATTTCTCTTTCATGCACTAACAACAATGGAAAATCCTGAGCAACCATGAGGACAGGGTTTGAATGCTTCACCACCTATCTATACTCATTATTTAGATCAGATTCCAATTGTATCTCCCTTTACTTTAAAATTGCTGTTTAATAATGGTTCTGTTATGATGCTGGTCACTTGTATAAGGTTGATTATTATTATTCAGGATTTATATGGCGCCAACAGTTTGCTCAGCACTTTACAATATAATGGAGACAATACAGCAATAATACAGTTCAATACAAGCGGGTTAGGGGGGCCCTGATCCTTGGAGCTTACAATCTAAGAGATGTGTGCAGTAGCCATTCCTTCTGTCTTGCTTTAGTGTAGGGTTTGTGTATATAGGCATTTGTTTAATTTATTCCCCATACAAGTCAATGGGAATGCAAATACAACCTTAGGGACAGCCACTCACAACCTTTATTCTCCCCAAGGTCAAATTAGAGCCTATACACAGGCTTTATTTAGTGTCATAACTTCCCATACAAGTCAGCAGGAATGAAAAGCTTAGAAGGAAGTCAGCTACAGGACAAATGTACCCAAGAATTAATTCTGAATGATCTCAGAAATGTCTGAAACTGATCCCAAATACAAGATGAACACACCTAAATACAAAGCAGCATTTTTGACATTAGGCATTCCACAGTGCTTTACCTTGTGGATTTGCATAGATTTGTGTTTCTCAGTTGGTCACTGGTGGATTTGATATAACATTGACGTTGAAGACTTTAGATATTTCATTATACCTCCTAACAGCCTGTTCACATCTGTGAAGTGTCTTCAGGTGCGTTTTACAAGCACTTATAGGTGCCTCACCATTGAACTCTGCATAGCATGCAGTTTGATGAAAGCTCACCAAAGATGCAGCAAGCAGAATTGTTTTAACGCACCGCAACTACAGTGCATTTAAAATACATAGGTGTGTAGAGGGCCTTATACTTTGCCTGCTTACTTGTGAACAGTCTGAGAATTACATTATTTTAGTGCAAATAATGTTTACGTACACATTTTGGATTTAAACCACTGTAACACCATTGTGTGGCAAGGGTTTCAGCATGCCCGCTGGATATTTAGATAAACATTAACCAGTTTTAAATATTTGACTGATTAATGTATACTGGCCTGCACCTTACGGCCTATGTCACTTGCTCTGTCCATGGTACTAATATGAACAGGTCTATTTCTTTTCATGGAATAAAAACTGGATTAACTGGAAATACAGCATAAAAATACAGTTAAAGTTTATTATAACATATACATACTGTAAATATTTTAAAGAGTATGTAAACCCAGCATTTCATATTCCTGATATGTGCCTGCTGTATCGTACTTTTATGAAAACGTATCCTGTTCTCTTTGTGTTGCTTCCTTTGTGTGAAATCCCTGGTGTCCTGCCAGTCCCTCTGCTTTCATTTTCAAAACTGACCACACTAGGCATGAGAGCACAGTTCTCTAGCTGTGCTGGGAACTCTGTGTGCTCTCCTCCAATGATCAGACTTGTCTTGACACCCCACCCCTGCACAACCATTCACTGGGAAGATCAATGTTCTGCTATTTCTTCTCCCCTAGCTAGCTCTTATGTAGCTGAGAACAGAGGATATGTTATCACTTATAGAAAAGGGGGAAAACATTTTTATAATGTTTTTTTTTATATGTACAGTGGGGCAAAAAAGTATTTAGTCAGCCACCAATTGTGCAAGTTCTCCCACTTAAAAAGATGAGAGCAGCCTGTAATTGGCATCATAGGTAGACCTCAACTATGAGAGACAAAATAAGAAAACAAAATCCAGACAATCACATTGGCTGATTTGGAAAGAATTTATTTGCAAATTATGGTGGAAAATAAGTATTTGGTCAATATCAAAAGTTCATCTCAATACTCTGTTATATATCCTTTGTTGGCAATGACAGAGGTCAAACGTTTCCTGTAAGTCTTCACAAGGTTGGCACACACTGTTGCTGCTATGTTGGCCCATTCCTCCATGCAGATCTCCTCTAGAGCAGTGATGTTTTGGGGCTGTAGCTGGGCAACACGGACTTTCAACTCCCTCCAAAGGTTTTCTATGGGGTTGAGATCTGGAGACTGGCTAGGCCACTCCAGGACCTTGAAATGCTTCTTACGAAGCCACTCCTTCGTTGCCCGGGTGGTATGTTTGGGATCATTGTCATGTTGGAAGACCTAGCCACCTTTCATCTTCAATGCCCTTGCTGATGGAAGGAGGTTTGCACTCAAAATCTCACGATACATGGCCCCATTCATTCTGTCGTGTACATGGATCAGTCGTCCTGGTCCCTTTGCGGAAAAACAGCCCCAAAGCATGATGTTGCCACCCCCATGCTTCACAGTAGGTATGGTGTTCTTTGGATGCAACTCAGCATTCTCTCTCCTCCAAACACGACGAGTTGTGTTTCTACCAAACAGTTCTATTTTGGTTTCATCTGACCATATGACATTCCCAATCCTCTTCTGGATCATCCAAATGCTCTCTAGCAAACTTCAGATGGGCCCGGACATGTACTGGCTTAAGCATCGGGACACGTCTGACACGTTTGTTACGTTGGTCCCAGCTCTCTGCAGATCATTCACTAGGTCCCTCCGTGTGGTCCTGGGATTTTTGCTCACCGTTCTTGTGATCGTTTTGACCCCATGGGGGGAGATCTTGCGTGGAGCCCCAGATCGAGGGAGATTATCAGTGGTCTTGTATGGCTTCCATTTTCTAATTATTGCTCCCACAGTTGATTTGTTCACACCAAGCTGCTTGCCTATTGCAGATTCAGTCTTCCCAGCCTGGTGCAGGTCTACAATTTTGTTTCTGGTGTCCTTCGACAGCTCTTTGGTCTTCACCATAGTGGAGTTTGGAGTGTGACTGTTTGAGGTTGTGGACAGGTGTCTTTTATACTGATAACAAGTTAAAACAGGTGCCATTGATACAGGTAATGAGTGCAGGACAGAGGAGCCTCTTAAAGAAGAAGGTACAGGTCTGTGAGAGCCAGAAATCTTGCTTGTTTGTAGGTGACCAAATAATTATTTTCCACCATAATTTGCAAATAAATTCTTTCCAAATCAGTCAATGTGATTGTCTGGATTTTTTTTTTCATTTTGTCTCTCATAGTTGAGGTCTACCTATGATGCCAATTACAGGCCTCTCTCATCTTTTTAAGTGGGAGAACTTGCACAATTGGTGGCTGACTAAATACTTTTTTGCCCCACTGTATACTTTAATCATTCTGCAATAACACCTGTTAGATCTTTTTGTGAAATTTAAGATATAATGAAACAAGCACATAATGTGCTGTATCTCCAGATCTTTGTACACCTGTCATCTGACCAATGAGTATTTGACACTTACATTCTGCATGATGAATCTATAGCCAGCAGTGGCTTGGCAGATAGATGTTCTTCTGCCTTTGTTTTTGTTTGATTCTAAAGAGCAAGCCTGGAATAAACAGGTGGTGAATTAACAGCAACTTTCAACTTGTTAACCTGTGTGTAACGCAGAAGAATTATGTCACCAGCACAGTATGGATCTCTGTCATAAGGTCCAAGTCTTTATTAAAGAAATTTCACCACAGTGCAAATAGTGCAATGTTTTGGGGTCTCTCAGGACCCCTTTGTCACATGCCTGATGGGGTTCTGTGGGGCCCTGACATGGTGCAGTATCGGCACTGTGTTGTGATCTTTCTAAAAAAGACTTGGACTTTATGGCAAGGACTCATGACATGCTGTCAACACAGTTCCTAACTACCAGGGAGGAGATCAGGTGGGTTCGGACGCCAGGAAGCTATCAAATATAACAGCCAATCATAGGCATATACACACCCCTTGTACATATTCTGCTGTGGGGCAGGTATTGCCTCTGCACCCATGATTGGCTGTCATCTTTGACAAGTTCCTGGCGGGACAGGACAGCTCGGGCTGGTTTGGACTCACTTTATTATTATTATTATACAGTATTTATATAGCGCCAGAAAGTTTGCTCAGCGCTGTACAGATTAGTGGGGGACAGTACATGAGACAATACAGTAACAAAACAGTATACGAGGGGTTCGAGGGCCCTGCTCTTTTGAGCTTACAATCTAGGAGGGAGGGGATAGTAGCACAGGAGGAAGTGGCTGTGGGGGATGGAGTGGTAGGAGGAGTGGAGGAGATCGGCTGTTAGGTGAGGGTGGGATAGGCTTCCCTGAAGAGATGGGTTTTCAGGGTGCGCCTAAAGGTAAGAAGGGTAGGTGACAGTCTGATGGATTGGGGTAGTGAGTTACAGAGGATGGGGGAAGTCCTGGAGAAGTCCTGCTGTCGGGCGTGGGAGGAGGAGACCAGGGAGCTAGTAAGTAGGAGGTCTTGTGAGGAGCAAAGAGTGCGGGTTGGGTGGTATTTGGGTATTAGGTCGGTGAGGTAGTTCGGGGCAGTGTTATGAATGGCTTTGTACGCCAGTGTTAGTAGTTTGAATTTAATGCGTTGGGCAATCGGAAGCCAGTGGAGGGAATGACAGAGGGGGGTGGCAGATGCGGAGCGGTTGGTAAGGTGGATGAGTCTTGCCGCTGAGTTCAGGATAGACTGAAGCGGGGATAGCCTGTGTTGGGGTAGGCCGGTGAGGAGGGAGTTGCAATAGTCGAGTCGTGAGATACGGGAGTGTATGAGTTGTTTGGTCGTGTCTGGGGTTAGGAATGAGCGTATTTTGGAGATGTTGCGGAGGTGGAGCCTGCATGAGTTTGCCAGCAATTGGACATGGGGTTGGAAGGACAGGTTTGAGTCTAGAGTGACACCTAGGACTTTGGCTTGCGGGGTGGGACTGATGGTGGCATGGTCGTAATGGAGAGGGTGGGGGCACGGGCTGAGGGAAAAATTAGGAGCTCGGTTTTGGAAATGTTTAATTTGAAGAAGTGGAGTGACATCCAGTCTGAAATGTTGTTCAGTAGGTGGGTGATACGGGCGGGGACTGAGGGGGTGAGGCGAGGGGTGGAGAGGTAGATTTGTGTGTCATCGGCGTAGAGGTGGTAGTTGAAGCCGTGGGAGTGTATCAGTTGGCCAAGGGAGGAGGTGTAGATGGAGAAGAGAAGGGGAACCCGAACAGAGAGGGAGAGAGAGGGGGAGGTGGTAGCGTTATATGTAACGCTGAAGGAGCATTGGGATAGATAGGAGGAGAGCCAGGAGAGAGCGGAGTCTCTGATGCCAAGGGAGTATAGTTTATTAAGGAGGAGGGGGTGGTCAACTGTGTCGAAGGCCGCGGAGAGGTCAAGGAGTAAGAGGACACCGTATTGCCAAAAGTATTTGGACACCTGCCTTTACACACACATGAACTTTAATTTCATCCCAGTCTTAGTCCGTAGGGTTCAATATTGAGTTGGCCCACCCTTTGAACGACAAGGGCTGGCTGTCAGTCTCCGCTCTAATTCATCCCAAAGGTGTTCTATCGAGTTGAAGTCAGGACTCTGTGCAGGCCAGTCAAGTTCCTCCACCCCAAACTCACTCATTCATGTCTTTATGGACCTTGTTTTGTGCACTGGTGCGCAGTCATGTTGGAACAGGAAGTTCCAACATGACTGTGCACCAGTGCAAACTGTTCCCACAAAACTGGGAGCATGAAATTGTCCAAAATGTCTTGGTATTCTGACGCCTTAAGAGTTCCCTTCACTTGAACTAAGAGGCCAAGCCCAACCCCTGAAAAACAACCCTACACCATAACCGCCCCCTCCAACAAACTTTTCACTTTGCACAATGCAGTCAGGCAAGTACCGTTCTTCGGACAACCGCCAAACCTAGACACGTCCATCAGATTGCTAGACAGATAAGTGTGATTTGTCACTCCAGAGAACACATCTCCACTGCTTTAGAATCCAGTGGCGGCGTGCTTTACACTGCATCCGACGCTTTGCATTGCACTTGGTGATGTAAGGCTTGGATGCAGCTGCTCAGCCATGGAAACTCATTCTATGAAGCTCTCTACACACTGTTGTTGTGCTAATTTGAAGGCCACACGAAGTTTGGAGGTCTTTAGCTTTTGACTCTGCAGACAGTTGGCGACTTCTGCGCACTGTGCGCTTCAGCATGCTCTAACCCCGCTCTGTCATTTTACATGGCCTACCACTTTGTGACTGAGTTGCTGTTGTTCCCAGTTGCTTCCACTTTGTTATAATACCACTAACAGTTGATTGTGGAATATTTAGTAGCAAGAACATTTCATGGATGGACTTTTTGCACAGATGGCAACCTATCACGGTACCACGCTTGAATTCACTGAGCTGAGAGTGACCCATTCTTTTACAAATGTTTGGCTCAGGGCTCTGAGAAAGAGGCAAGTCCTCGAAACGCGTTAGACTGTTGGAGGTCCAGTGTTCATGTGGGGAAAGCCCTACCATACGGACTGGACAGTTCTGTTCTTTATGATGAGCTTTCATACATTTGTCCTTTGTGAGTATATTACCTATTATTTTTATCAATAAATGTTATTTAAGGTAATGCACTAGACCGGTGCACCCTCTGTTTGTTTTCTTTGTACCTAATAAAGCGGTGACTGTATGCAACCTTTTTTATTAAGCTGACTTTATATTTCAAAGCTAAAAAATAAAAGTGTGTCCTGTGCTTATATACTACGTTAATAATGATTAAAGTCCATTCACTAAGGGAATGCTTGAGGGGAGAAAGTACAAACAATGCATTTTGCTTCAAGCACACTGGTGGGTCATTTATTTTAATGGAGACTAAACATTCACTGCTCTGGTTTCTATCACAAGCTGGAGATCTATTTTATCTTATGTTTTCTGTTTACATGTTTATACTCCTGTATATTCTTAATAACAGGACTTGCCAAGTAGAGGAACGCAGACATGATTGGACTAAACACTAGCACAGAGAATGAATCCTGTTAGACTAGGTTTGGATTGTTATTTTCCTTCTGCCTTGATGGTTTCTCTTGGCTCAGCACAGTAAAAATCTTTTGTAGCTGGTGAATTACGATGTATTAAACAGTGGTTTAAAATGTGGTGGTAAATAGTCAGACAGAGATTAATTTGGAGCACCCTGCCAGCAGAGGACAAATGGCAGTGATGTCTTTCAGAGTCTGTCGGTTGTTTGATTTTGGCAAGCTGTGTGAGTGATGGCAGAGCCACTAAGACACATCTCATTTCTCCGCAGTAAGATGATGGTGACTTGTTTGTATCAACATCCAAATAGCTTCTTATAATGGGTATTGATTTGTCAGCAAACTGGCAGTGATGCGATCTTCCCCTGTTGTCTGCTCCTCCCACACTCATCATTTGTACAGCGTTCAGAAATCCAGCCAACAAGTATAGAAGAGGTTAAGGCTTCCACATTAATAACAGTACTGCTAAATGATGCAGTGTGATTTCAGTTTGTTTGTATCATCGTTTTACAGCAACTGTGCACATATAGATAAAAAATATATATATATTGCAAATCAATAATTGTCTACAGAAGTCATTTAAATTCTTATAATTTTTTTGTTGTTAATTTTATCATACATATACAAAATAATAAAGCATCCAGGATCCCCAATTCAAGCATTTTTAGGAGCCAGAAAGCATGTGTTTCCACTGACAACTCCAACAACCTCTCAGAAAAGTCTGGCTGCAGCTGTACTTTTTGGCACGCTGGATATCTGGCTTCTGGGATTTGTGTACTCCTGACTTAGAGTAATATTGTTTGCCAAAGTTTAAAGGGTAATTCCACTTTTGGGGGGAGTGGAGCAGGAAATGTTAAGAAAATAAATAAATATATATATATATATATATATATATACACACACACAATATTGCCAAAAGTATTGGGACAGCCCTCCAAATCATTGGATTCAGGTGTTCCAATCACCTCCAATGGCACAGGTGTATAAAATCAAGCACCTAGACATGCAGACTGCTCCTACAAACATTTTTGAAAGAATGGGTCGCTCTCAGGAGCTCAGTGAATTCAAGTGTAGTACCGTGATAGGTTGCCATCTGTGCAATAAGTCCATCCGTGAAATACCCTTGCTACTAACTATTCCATGGTCAACTGTTCATGGTATTATAACAAAGTGGAAGAAACTCTGAACAATGGCAACTCCTACACGAAGTGGCAGGCCATGTAAAATGACAGAGCAGGGTCAGCGCATGCTCAAGAGCACAGTGACCAGAAGGCGCCAACTGTCTGCAAAGTCAAAAGCTAAAGAACTCTAAACTTCATGTGGCTGGTACTTGGCTGACTGCATTGAGCCAATTGTAAAGTTTGGTGGAGGGGGGATTATGGTGTGGGGTTGTTTTTCAGGGGTTGGGCTTGGCCCCTTAGTTCCAGTGAAGGGAACTGTTAAGGCGTCAGCATACCAAGACATTTTGTACAATTTCAGGCTCCCAGCTTTGTGGGAACAGTTTGGGGATGGCCTCTTCCTGTTCCAGCATGACTGCGCACCAGTGCACAAAGCATGGTCCATAAAGACTGGCCTGCACAAAGACCTGACCTCAACCCGGTAGAACACCTTTGGGATAAATTAGAGCAAAGACTGCAAGCCAGGCCTTCTCATCCGACATCAGTGCCTGACCTCACAAATGCACTTCTGGAAGAATGGTTAAACATTCCCATAGACACACTCCTAAACCTTGTGTACAGCCTTCCCAGAAGAGTTGAAGCTGTTTTAGCTGCAAATGGTGGGCTAACTCAATGCTGTAATTTTCTTTAAAAAGCAGTGCAATATGGCAATCTGGAAGCCTTCCCCAAAAATGTAAATTTCTGCTTGTGTGATTTGCTCACTGATTTCCCCAGAAGTCTGCACTAACATAAATGTCAGTTTTTAGGCATCCTCTGTAACAACAATTTCATTTTATGTGAGATATTCCTAAAGAGTTAATTACTTATAAAGGGATGCAGACACTGCAGCTTTCCTCATTCGAGCCCTTCAAGTGCCTCAAGTACTGTAATTGATATTAAAAAAGTCACTCCCACATTCACTCTGCACACAACAAACCCTGCAACAAAATGTGTTAAAATCCCTGCAAAAGTCGAATTACACTAAAGCTGAACTCTGGAATAAGCATATATTGTCTAAATACCAGAGGCATTCTTATTTGAATCTTGGTGTGCTTTGTGTATTGCTTCCAGATCTGTCCAGTACTCCAGTGTGAAACTTTGCCTTTGTTCAGGAGCTTACTGTAATAGAGACCAGTCACTGCAGCTCTCCCTCTTTGTGCAGGGTGACTTGACTTGTCTCCGCCTCCTCCTGTAGTTTTCTTCAGGCAGCCTGTAGTAGGTGGGATTGCTTGGCCCCTCCCACAGCTCTGGTTGCTGCACTATGTATAGCTCAGTGATAATATCTTACAAGCTAATATTTGGATTTGTAAAGGTATTTGGTGCACATAATTTGGATTTATATCTTTTGTGGTTATTGAGGAATATATTTTAATTAATGTGTTAGTGCTTGGAATGCAGCTTTACATTTATGGCTGAATTTATACCAGAGTTCATCTTGTTAGAACATCTAACTCTGACCACTGACATGAGATGGAGTCAAAAGATCCAGTTGCTGGATGATTGATATTGTGTACAAACTTGCTTGATTATGCACTGCCTTGATGTTAGTGGTGCTGTTCATATCTATGAGAAACAGTAGCTAGTGGCTGTAATATTAGTTAGGCAGGTGGGGACTGTAGAGGCTGGAGATTACCCAGAAACACACAACCATTTCCCATTCTGACTGGCTTCAGGTGAAAATCATCTTATTTATAGGGGTACTTTAGATCGGGATATGATTTTCAGGTAACTTCCAGAATTCAGCAGTCTTCAGAGCCCAATTAAAATCTTAAGGGCACCAAAGTGGTGATAATTCTGTGAGTAAATATACCCATTTCAAATAGGACAGTCTGAGACTCCTGAGGTTCCTTCTCTCTGCAGAGAGAACACTGATTCCAAGATATTGAAACACAACTACCATTTCACATATTAGTGAATGACTTAAAGTGGTTGTAAAGGCTCAAGGTTTTGTACCTTCATGCATTCTATGCATGAAGGTAAAAAAACGTCTGTGCACAGCATGCCCCCCCCCCCCCCCCCACCCAATACTTACCTGAGCCGCGTCACGATCCAGAGATGTGCATGGGACACTCCCTCCTCAATGACTGAGACAGCAGACAGCCATTGGCTCTTGCTGCTGTCAATCACAACCAGTGAGCCAATGAGGAGAAAAAGGGCGGGGCCAGGCTGCGGCTCTGTGTGTGAATATACATGCAGAGCAGTGGCTCGGGAGAGAGCCTGCTTGGGTGCCCCAATAGAAAGCTGCTTGCTCTGGGGCCACTCGGGGACCCTAGAAAAGGAGGATTGGGGCTGTTCTGTGCAAAATCTCTCCACAGAGCAGGTAAGTATAACATGTTTGTTATTTTAAAAAAATTGCCTTTAATATTACTTTAACAGAGTTGTGAGAATGAAAGGACTAATAACCCAACTTCGTAACCAGCCTTTATTGTAACATAGAGCACTTTGATCGAATTCTGCTCTGCCGTCTCAAACCCTAGCTGTAATCCAATTACAAAGCATCTTAATAATAAAGTAATAATGTAAGCACTACTTAGGCCTACCCTGGCTGGATCCCCACCTCCCTCCCCCTCTCATCATTGTCTATCCTTTTCCTTTCTGTGTACGCTTAGTGACATTGGTAGTATACCCCCTAACCATACCCAGCACTTTACTTATTCTTCCCTATGAGGTAGTAGATGACCTTTCCATCCTCAACACACCAGTTACTTCCCCCAAACAAATGCCAAATGTATTAAGAATTCAGTTGTACTATGTATTGCACCTATCTCAGATGTTTTAATTCTATTTAATGGGGGAGTCTGCTTTCCTCCTTTCTGTACTTCATGTGTATGCATTTATTGTTATATAAAGCCTAGTAAAATGTATATAAAAAAAAATCAGAGGGCTGATGTTCTACAGTTTAAGTATTTTAAGCTGAACTTTTCGGATCAAAAATGATTTGTATAGATATGATATGCTTCTGACAGCCCTTGAGAAGTGTAACATCAATTATAGGTAAAGCAAAGGGTGGAAAAAGATGTCTGTACTTTGACCCAGTACGATAGTAAATAAAAGATTTCTGCTGAATGATATCATTGTATAGAACATGTTTTCAAGGAAGTCATCACCAGCACAGGCACAGAAGCAAAGAACATCCAAGGGATTACAGGGCACAATCTTTGGCAATGACTCAGTGAGTAATAGGATTGAGAAGCCTTCATGTCATTCCAAGGTTTACTCCGGAAAACTTCCCAAACCACCAAAGATATTTTCTGTAAGCAGGTTAAACCTTCAGTGTAGGAGCAGGGTTTGGCGTCAGAACAGTGTTCTGAAGAGCTCTGTGCACTGTTCATTGTTTGCAGAAGTACAAAAAAGAAACTACAAAAAGTTTTGTGGTTTTCATTTATAAGTCTCTGATCACATACACACACGTAAAAAAGTACTCTGATGGCAAAAAGTAATTAGATCTAATTTAGTGGCATATAATATAGTCTAAAGACGGAAAAAAACAGCTTTCCTTCATATATGTTTTGCATGGTTTGATAGTTCTGCATGCAGCATACTGGAAAAAATGGTTCACCAAGGGTGTATCCTAGGAGAGGTATTGGGGAAACTTCTCACTGAGATGAGGTAAAAGCTCATCTAAAGCACAGGATATTACTGGCAGAAAAATCTGATTTTATAGTTGCCCAGACACTGAACTCATGTATTTACAAGCATGCACTGTAAATGCAGACTATTGGTTGCTAAGGCGCAGGCAGTTATGGCCATCTAGAGTCCTTCATTGCTTTTGCTGCCTAGCATCCTTAACTGCTGGAACACAGCACTCTTCCTACCACCCCATCCCCCACAGCTATCTTCTCCTGTGCCACCATCCCCTCCCTCCTAGATTGTAAGCTTGAAAGAGCAGGGCCCTCGATCCCCTTATGTTTTGCATTGTATTGTTGTTGTTCTGTCACATGTTCTGTCCCCCTTTGTAATGTACAGCGCTGAGCGAACTATTGGCGCTTTATAAATACTGTATAATAATAATAATAATATTGCAAGAATTCTTCGTTGCTAGGACACAGGCAGTTGTTGCTAGGATTCTTCGCTGCTAGGACACAGGCAGCTGTTGCTGCATAGTTTCCTTTGTTGCTAGGACACAAGTGGCTCTTTTACTCCCAGTAGAGTACATTTGCATGGTATGCTGTAGGCGTGTAAACATTAGCACAAGCACATGTGTGCAGTGTAAAAAAAAGTCCATATGCAGGACTGTGGATGCATATTTTTCTGTTTTGAGTTTACGGATTGGAACGCAGCACAATTTTACTGAGCTTTATACGTCTGTGTGCAAGCCTGCATTAAAAAAAAGAGAAAAAAAATGCTGTTTTTGCAGCCATGTGCCAGTATCATCCTAAAAAAAAAAAACATATTTAGAGACATCTATCATTATCACAGTTATGTTTCTATTGACCAGTAGGGCTGACTGTCTTACCCAACACAACATTGGGTAGGCAGGAGAAGGTGGGATATTGCTCAGCACTGCAAGTGTTGCAAGAATCTTGTTTATGACATTCTTAGATTCAAGAGAAAAGGGATTGGAAAGACTGAATACAAAGGTATGTGCATGCACAATGTAGGCCCTATTCACACCTTTGTGATTTACCGTGTATTGCGCAATCTGCATTAGAGTGATTCTAAAGGTTAAAACGTTATACTTACCTGCTCTGTGTAATGTTTTTACACAGAGCATCTCTGAGCCTCTTATTTTTTTGTGTCCATAG
This sequence comes from Staurois parvus, assembly GCF_062004578.1. NCBI lineage: Eukaryota > Metazoa > Chordata > Amphibia > Anura > Ranidae > Staurois > Staurois parvus. The sequence goes on from NW_028318628.1 coordinate 1,717,018, forward strand.
CCAGTGGTCCTGGCTCCTCCCCACGCTGAGTGCTCCCAATAGCAAGCCTTAATTGCAAGCTCTCTCCTCATTGGCTGACTGGCTGTGATTGACAGCAGCATGAGCCAATGACTCCCACTACTGTGTGAGCCAATGAGGAAAGAGAGTCCTGGAGAGCTGAAGCTCTCATGCACATTGCACAGAGTGCATGAATGTCAAAAATTTCTGCCTTTTGAACCACTTTAAGTATTGACAAGAGAACTGCCATTGTTTTCAATGGGTCTGTTCACATCTTTGTGTTGCATTAAATGTTGTCTTTAAAAATAGTATGTGATGCGTTTTTGGTGCGGCAAGGCAACTTTTTGGCCACATACACTTCAGTTGCAGTGCATGAAAATACATTTCACATGAATTTTAGCACATAACAAGTTCCCACCTCCTAGCAATCTCTACTTAATTCCAGTGGAGCAGCTAATAAGGGACTTTGGGTAGTGGGGTCCCCAAAAAGTTGCCTTGCCGCACCAAAAACGCATCATATACTATTTTTAAAGACAACATTTAAAGCCCCGACTCCCAATATGAGGACAGTAGGAGGCGTCAGAGGGCCTTGGAGAAAGTTTGCAGTGACCTTTTCACCAACTTGGAAAGAGATAATTTTATCAGTTGGTTTAGGACCTACTGTTATTGTTTATTGTAATAACTCCCTTAAACTTTTAAACTATGCTTGTAAAATTTTCTGCTGCCTTTTCTTATGGTGTACTTTCATGCAGGATACTTCCATTGTTCAATATTTTAATAGTTTAGCACAGACAGGTCTGGGAGAAGTTTGACTGATAATATAATCATATGAATAAAGGCTGTCAGGACTAAACATAAGCAAAGTGAATTTTTTTTTTCTTGTAAGCTAGGACATGCATTTGTTATGGTGGGTTGACGTTTGTTTTAAAAATTTGTAGCACATGTTTACGGTTACCATACATGTTACAATCTGAATGCACAAACCTTTTAGAACCAACTTTAGATTTAACAAAACAATGTAATGAGAGGACCTTCCTAAACTATCCAGTTTGTATTTTATTTGGCAGGCCCTTGCATTCCATACTGTAGGTGTTGGTAGATCTAAAAGAGATTGTAAAATCAGATTGTAAGAAGTATGGTAAGCTAGTTTATCTGTGTAGTGGTTGTGAAGCAAAGTGCTGGCTTGGTGCCCTGCAATAATGTCTGCAGGGCTTCAAGCCAGCACTTTGTATTCTAAACCATAGTAAAACCATTTAAATAAGTAAATAACTCTACATGAATAATTGAAAGGAATACAGATAATTATAAGTGCTTTATGCAATTTTTTTAACATAATTTTAAAATAACAAACAATAATTGGTAGTGATTAAACATATGTATATTTTTTTATTGAATGTGAAGTTTAGTGGGCTTCATTAAGGAAGTTCCGAAGGAGTACTTAGTAGGGATAGGGTTTGGTGTGATGTACTTCACTGCCTCTTCATGCCTTGTGCAGCGTCTGCCCCTTTTTCCACTGTTACTTTTCCCATTACACCTGAACCAACCCCACCTCTAGATACATACCCACCACAACCTACCCCAGCTGCATGAACATTTTCTCACCCACGATCCTTAATTTTAACCTCTCCCCACCTTTCTCATCCAGCTACCCATATTCTTCTGCTTAATACCGAGACCATCCCCCTGCTCAGCTATCTGGTCCCATTTCAGCCCACATCCCTTCAACCTTCCACATTGGTAACTTCCATGATCCAAAACCAGTATGCTTTTTCAACTACCACTTCCACTACATCTTCATTTTCCTCATAGTCTATACCACTACCGACAAAATTCTCCTTTTCCCTTTTCCTTCTGTAGTAGTTGTGCATAATAATAATAATCAATCAGCTTCTAGCTTAAGCATGTTCAGTCAAGCTTTGAAAATGAAAGCTAGAAACTGGTTGGTTGCCATGCACAGCTGCTCCAGATTCCGTCTGCTCCAGTCTTAGTAAATTCTCCTCTGCGACCTTCTACAAGCTGCATACAGTTACTACCATATGTGATCACAATTTTATGTTTTTTATATTCTGCATTGTCTAAATATATCAGATTTTTTTGGAATTTAACAAATATTCCAGTAAAATAAATTCTATCTATTACAAAAGTTACAAGATACAGTATGCACTATATATTGTTTTGGGTCATTGCTGGAATTTAAATAATAGTTCTTGAAAAAATGTATAACAAAGCTGAAAAAAGAATAAGTTAAAGTACAATCTATTTTATATCTACTGTATATGTATATTGTTTGAGATGTTGGAGAACTTGTCAGAAAGGAGAACTTTCAGAGAGGTAAATTTGCCTCAACGTGATGTTCTCTTGCTCCAACTGGCTAGAGAGTAAACCCTGCAACTCATCAGAACAGTGAAGAAAAAAATTGGACTTAGTGGTCACTACTGGTGCAGCTCTGCATAGAAACCAGTCAGCTTCCAGTTTTATTATCAAAGCTTAATTGAACAAGCTGAAGTTATAAGCTGATTGGCTACCATGCACAGCTCCACCAGATTCTGAGTGCTCCAGTTTTAGTAAATCTACCCTAATGCCACCTTGGACATGAGCCATTAGATGAGATAGTGTCACTTTTACTGGCATGTTCAAAGTGACCAGGTCTATTTAACTATAGTATTTTAGTGATATAAGGAGTATAATCACATACATTCCATTTTTTACTGACAATTGTATGTAACTGAGGAATTTTCCTTGTGCAGGGAGGTCATTATCCATGACCAAAAAAAATGGCCTCTCTCTTCTCTATTAGTGAAGTCTGCTCTCCAATTTCATCGAATGTGCAAATGACAATACCAGCTAACGCATTTAGGGGGACTGACCAATATCCTTAGAGCAGTGCTAGCATTAGCTGGTATTGTCATCCACACATTTGTTGAAATTCGAGAACGGACATCTGAATTCTGTGCTTTTATGTTATGTCATCATTCTTATTTGGCTCGTGAGTATAATATGTTTTCTTTTATCCTTTAATAAAGTGCTGGAGATAATGCACTAGACATTTGCGCCCTCTTTGTCTCTTGTTGTTAATTCTATATTTAGCATTCATTTCAGATTTAAGAAAAACTTCCAAGACATACAGTGCTGTGAAAAAGTGTTTGCCCTCTTCCTGATTTTTGTTTTTTGCATATTTGTTACACTTAAATGATTCAGATCATCAAACAAATTTTAATATTACAAGAAGGTAACCCAAGTAAATACAAAATGCAGCTTTTAAATGATGAAGGGAATGAAGGGAAAAAAAAGCTGTCTAAACCTGTCTGGCCCTGTGTAAAAAAATAATTACTCCCCACCTTTGCTAAATCGTTAATGAACTAAAATGAACCACATTTTTTGGAAAGCTGAGGTAAATTCCACTTACCACACCAAGGCCTGATTACTGCCAGACCTGTTGAATCAATAAATCACCTAAATAGAAGCTGTTTTCTGAAGCACGTTAAAAGATCTCTAACAGCAAAACATCATGCCACGATCTAAAAAAATTCAGGGACAGATGGGAAACAGAGTAATTGACATGTATCAGTCTGGAAAGGGTTACAAAGCCATTTCTAAGGCTTTGGGACTCCAACGAACCACAGAGAGCCATTATGCACAAATAGAGAAAACGTGGAACAGTGGTGAATTTCCAGTAGTGGCTGACCTTCCAAAATTAATTCAAGAGCACGACGATGTCTTAAAAGAGCCCAGAACAACATCTAAAGAACTGCAGGCCTCACTTGCCTCAGTTATGGTCAGTGTTCATGATTCAGCAATAAGAAATAGACTGGGCAAAAATGGCATCCATAGGAGAGTTCTAAGGCCGCTGCTGACCAAAAAAGAACACAAAGGCTCCTCTCACATTTGCCAAAAAAAATCTTTATTATCCCCAAGACTTTTGGGAAAATATTCTGTGGACTGATGAGATAATAGTTAAACTTTTTGGACAGTGTGCGTCCCATTACATCTGGCATAAAACGAACACAGCATGTCATAAAAAGAATATCATGCCAATGGTCAAACGTGGTGGTGGTAGTGTGATGGTCTGGGGCTGCTTTGCAGCTTCAGGACCCGGTTGACTTGCCATAAGTGATGAAACCATGAATTCTGCTCTCTACCAGAAAATCCTGAAGGAGAATGTGCGGCTGTCAGTTTGTGACCTCAAGCTCAATCGCACTTGGGTTAGGTAGCAGGGGGATTAGGGGGCAATTACTTTTTCACATAGGGCTAGGCAGGTTTGGACAGCTTTTTTTCTCTTAATAAGTGAAATCATAATTTAAAAACTGCATTTTATATTTACTTTTTGTTATTTTTGTGTAATATTCAAATTTGTTTGATGATTTAAAATATGTATGACAAATATGCAAAATAAAATCAGGAAGGGGCAAATACTTTTTTACAGCACTGTATAACCCCATATTAGATTAAGTCACTGTTAATTTTAGTCTGTACTCAGTTGTCCTTTAGTATTACTATATACTGTATAACATATCATTCCATTCATACATGTTTAGTAGTTATCTACAAATGTGAAATATTAAAATATTGATTTGTTTTGTTTTAGTTCACTGTTCACAAAGCCTTAGAAGAAATAAAGACAACAGGATCCTTTATTGCCCAGTCGGCCCCAAAACTGCCCTGTCTGGACATTCCAGTTGAATTTCTGGATCCTCTTTCAAGGATGAGAAACTCTGATATCATCTGCTCTGTTGACCCATCAGATGGAGGGAAAAGTGGTACCGATATGGATCTTTCAAACGTGAGTGCTGGAAAATTGGTAAGAACATTTTATGTGCTCTTTAAATGTTTTATATCTTTATAGGACTCTAAATTTCAGCATTTTCCTGGTTAAATATGAGTGTGTAATAACTGCTGATTGGATGCTGTTCAAATTGTATGGTATGAAGCTTGGGTATGATGAAGATGTGATCAACGTAGTATTAGTGCAAGGAGGTAAATTGGTATGTAGGGAATGATGGCCTAGTGGATAAATATGATTTTGTTTTCACAAAATGCAACTAAATTAGCAAATAAGCCAGTCAGCTTAAAAAACTAGATAGATAATACAGTTACCTTCTTTCTTCCAGCCTGGCTGCTGTGGGTTAGTTAAATTTGTAGCTGTCACCTAACATGGCTGTTTGTACTATCCACGTGTCATATTTAAAACAATTATTTGCAGTTTTGAGGTAGATTTATGAATCTACAAATCTCGAACCCCCATTTTCCCTTCCAGGTTTTTTTGGAGACTACAGAATGTTTAGGGTCTCTATTATTTTAGTCACCTATCTAAATAGAGGTAGTCCATCCAAACTGGTAGCCGTTAAGGACCATCTAGTACCTTGTTTAGCATATTGAAATTTTGTCTTAACAAACCCTAGTGAGAACAGAGTATACCTTTCTTGGTTTATGAAGGACAGCAGTCAAAACAAGGAAAATTAGTGTGTATTTATCTTTTTTTATTGCTCAGGTCAGTCTTTTCTAAATATAGATTTTAAAGTTGGTAGATATAAAGATACCGCAGCAGTTGGTGGGTGCCAAGAGTGAATGCTGGATGATGACTATTTGCTTTTTTTCTTGGTGGCAGAATGTTGTTTGTCAAAAACGTTGGGGTTCCCCTAACCCCTTACAGTATGATGCGAGTGTCAGCTATTTAATGGAAGCAAATCTTAACAATGTCTCTCTTTTATCTAATTGTTTCTTCTCATGGTGTACTTGTTCAGAACAGGTAAACTCTTCTCATCACTCTGCAGTTCTGTTACAGATGTTTAGGATGAATGGTTCAATAATACAAACAACCATTTTGTTATATTGTGGCATTGCATGTTAATTTGTGCTCTGTCCTTTACTAAACAAATGCATGTGAGAATGTGCGATGTAAAAGGAAGCTCAGAGTGTGAGCTGCCTAGCTTTTTCAGCCTACGCATTTGCTTTTTATATACTGTATATATTGTCTTTGTGTGAAGAGAAAAATGATTTATATCTACATACATCTCAGCAATACATGTGCATTTCCCCATGTTTCCTGCATGTACAGAAAAATACTTGGTGATCCCGTCAGAAATGAAAGTTCCTATTGATATAGGCATGCCCACAGCATTACATCTTCCAAAACACTTTCCTGCACATGGAGTGTGGGCAGGCTGTTGGAAGTCGAGAATAGTATGGTTTTGCTGGGAAGGAAATCAGTGTATGTATATGGAGGGGAGCGGGAATACACAGATCTATTAGTCCAACAGAGGAGAAATAAGGCATGGCTGATTACACTGCTTGGGATATCAATACAGCAGAGACACTGTTGTTATCTCACTACAGGTTTAGGAGCTCACTAGATGATTTCAGGCAGAATCTGCAGGTATTTTTCTGTACTTAAAGCATGACAAAACATAGGGAAGCATGTATGTATTGAAGATGCTATATGTACTTAATTTGTTTTTAATTTTCTGTAGACATACACTTTAAGCAGTGAGATGAAGTGATTGTAGTGGTTAATCTATTTCTTACACCTAATCTACTATTTGCTACATTTAATGCCATAGCAAAATAAATGAAAGAGTAATCATATAACAGTGTAAAAAACACAGCAGAAATGTCTTTGAAGTAAAATACTACTCTAATAACTCAAAGTATTTGCACACGTATACTTTCCCTTTAAAAGGACTGAACACTGTACCTTGTTTCTGCCGTTTGTCAGTGCCCCTGTCTGCATACAGATCCCCACTTTGCCCAGCTAGCGCTTTCCTAATAGTACCAGTATGCCATTAAATTCAGAAAACCCCATAGCTTCAAAAGGTAAGTGTTAGAGTGCTAATTTTATCAGTTTAGGTTAGAGAGTAGAGGAGGGGGTGGTAGACTAGCTAAACGTGATTTAAGGGTTTAGATCTACTTTAAAAGGAGGGTTCATTCAAGGATAACATTTCAATCGATGTCTCTGGTGGGTTGATTAGCCACTTTCTGTTGGTTCCAGTGGCAGCAATCCCTTCCAGGGTCCTTCATTTTGCTTCAACCAATAGCAATTTGACTCATCCCATTTCTGTATTCCCCTATTAGATACTGTAGTTGAGTAAGTGAGGAATACATTGGATATCCACTAAACTAAAGCCAGCCATAAATGGATCGAAATTCGTCCAGTTCAGCAGGGACCAGCTGAGATTCGATCCATGTTTCGGCAGGCTTGGGCACAAGCTGCCTGTTGGATTTTTCACATTCGGTTATTGCCAGCGACTATAGCCACTAGTAGTAATCATTGTGTACTGCTGGCCAGGAAGGCTCCCTGTGCCTCTCCCTGTTGGCAGAACACAACAGCTCTTTGGAAGGCACAGTCAACGTTGACGGGGGAATCAACTAGATTTTCTTCCTTCCACCCATGGTGGAAAGAAAGAAATTCCAGTCATCTTTGGGCTACTTAAAACTGGCCATACATGGCTCAGATTTCAGATGATTTCTGTGAATTGGCTGATATTCAGGTTTTGAATGGCCCTGCTGACACCACCCAGTTCGACAAACCTCTCGAGAAATTGAAGGGTGGAAAAAAAACTTAGCCAATCAGCTGCAGTTACTGTTTGGGTTTTCTGACAGCTGAGGGTGTTGGCTATCAGAATACAATAGCCTGCAGGTAAGATTAGTCTATCTGTGCTGTTGAGTGTGGATGAATGAATCTGGAGTTCTGTCATTCCACCTGCTGGGCTGAACAAGAGAAAGCTTTGTGGAAGCTCAAGACCTCTTCCTAATATCAGCAATATGGGAAACATAGATGTATAGGTTGTTGCTGGCAGCTTCTCTAGAGATAAAAGTGCAATGCAGAGTGAAACACTCTCCCACTCAACCCACCCAATAATTAAAACACTGTTTTGAGTGGACCTAGCATTAAAAGCTCATATCCTGCCAAAACGTTTTTTTTCAATTTTGGATAGAGTTGGGAACTATTCAACAGCAACTCCGGCAGACATAAAATGTTTCTATTTAATAGGGTAGGGCTAAATCCCCTGTCTGGTTTTTATTACTGTCCGTGTGCCTGTTGCAGATTTTCTCTCACTTCCTGTTTGAGGAAAATGTCAGCAGGGCAGAAAGTGAGAGTAAATCTCTCTAACAGTGCCCCAGATAGCAGTAACAACTACAACATGAATTCTTTAAGTCTAAATTCTTTGCTAATGTGCCATTTTCTCCACAGTTTTGTTTGCTACATTGTAATTGCTGCTAACCAAACTGGACATTTCTAAATGCATAACTTAAAAAATAATGATATTGAGATGTTAATTCTTAATTTATGAGCAGTTTATAAGAATTACATTTTTGGACCATAAAACAATGCATGATTTTCCCCCAGCATGAATGGCAGTAATTATGTTATACCTCCGCATGTGTTGTAGAATTGTGCATGCAGGTCACATGAATGTGTTTAAATATTCTAGTAGGACTCATTTAAAGAGTAACTACTTGAAATACAATTAAGGTGAACCTTTTGTCAGGCTATATTTACATATTCTAACTAGCAGTAAATGCACTTTAAAACAAGCTCTGCTAAAATAGGCACTGTGGAACAATTCAGGCTCAATGTTCACTGCAGAAGCATGGAAATTACATTAGTATTATAATAATATATAAAGGATTTATATAGCGCGAATAGTTTGCACAAGACTTTACAATATAAAGGGAGACAGTACAATTACAATACAATTCAGTACAGAAGGAATAGTAGGGCCCTGCTCATGGAGCTTACAATCTAAAGGAAAGGGGGAGGTGGTAAAAAAAAGGTGACATCTGGTCTTCCCTTGCTTTCTCTTGCAGCAGGGACTTTGCAGTCTGCCAGCCTTCCTATGTAAACAGTTGATGCTGTAAACTGTCCAGAAAATTGCTGCAACCAGATTTCAGATTCTGTTGTTTTCTTTGAGGTTGAATTACTTTACAGTGCCAGCAACTGCAGAGCTCAGGTGTGGTTTGCTTTAAAACGTTTAATGCTTATTATAAATGTGTACGTAATTTAATGTCCAAGGTCTGGTCACAGGTTGACTTTAAGGTTAATACAGCTTGCATAACATTTTCTCTAGAACATCTTGTGGTCCGTGAAAGCTTTGCATTTGATCTACTTTTCATAGATGAACTTGACAATGTACAGGAACCATCGTATGGAAGACAGTAGGCTTGGGGAACACATGTCCTTTAGTACCTTAGTATTTTCAAGGATTGCATTAGAAATACATTTAAAGCAGAGGAGCTTAGTGATTAGTAAACTACAGACCTTTCACAGTTCTACTAATTGAAAGAAGGATGTTTAAAATGAAGGACATCTTTGTTGGGACAGCTCTGTCGACCTGAAAAACACAGATTCGATTTTCTTGTAATTAGGGAATTTTGTTACTATTACTGGAGCATATGTATTTTTTCTTATGTTTTGCTGTCTGTGGCATGTAATATTTGTCATGTGCCTGATTTCTAACACTCTGCCTATTGTTTTCCTTCAGTCCATGGCAGAGGTACTTGCCAAAAAAGAAGAGCTTGCAGACCGCCTAGAGAAAGCTAATGAAGAAGCCATAGCAAGTGCTATAGCAGAGGAAGAGCAGTTAACCAGAGAAATTGAAGCAGAGGAAAATGACATTGAAATAGATAATGAAAGTGATTTCTCTGTAAGTCTGTGGTGTGTTTTTGTATGTTGACTGATCCTAACTTAGTTTTCATAGTTAAACCACTTAAGCAAATTTTAAAACCACAATTACATTAATGACAGTTGTTTGAGCAGTGCCAGGAACCTTTTGATGTAACTTGTTTGATATTCCTTTTAAAAATCTTGAAAGTTTTAAAAGTGAAACTCAGGATTTAAAAAAAACATTCATACTCGCCTATGTGGCTGCAGCATCAATCCAACCCTGCAGCTGTCCTCCACTGGCTTTAAGACCGAGAACCAAGCGATCATGTGATCGTTGATCACTCGGTTCTCTGTCTTCACTGAACAGAGAATGGTGACTGTCAGTCACTGGCTTGCTGCTCTGCCCCTTCAGCGCCCACTTTAATGCTAGACTGTGGAGGGGTTAGGAGTGGCTGGCTCAGTCTCACAGTAGTGTGCTGAGGGGCTGAGCCAGCGGCCGATCAGGCATCTGGGTGGATACAAAAATTAAAGTCAGGATCCTTGCAGAGATTGGACTGGATCTGTGACATCAACTGACAGTAGACTTTAGTCTGAATCTGGATCACAGGAGTGGACTTCTGTGACCCACATGAGAAGCGGGGCCTTTAAATCCTAGAAGTCTGTTGTTTATAGAAAATTCTTGTAGTGTTTCAGCACTGAACATTCTGCAGGTTACCTGTATTTTTAATAATTTCTTTTTTTTTCTTGCAGGCCAGTGTGGGCAGTGGTATGTCATTCAGTGGGATGTCTATGGATTGGAATGAGGTTTTAGCAGATTATGAAGGTAATATGCTCTGGGGAAAAAGCAGTGATGCTGTTATGTGAAAAAGTGATCTCCATTTACTGATTTTATGTTTAGAAAATCCATGTTGTTTACCATATTTAGCAGTTGTCACCCTAGGACAGGGAGTGTTTTAGACTACAAAACAACCTCCATCTCTTCCCCATAACAGGGCAGGTAATTTGTAAACTATGGAGTTAGCAGAAGTTCACATTTTGTGAACTTCTAGAGGCAAAAAGTACTGGAAGTTCACAAAATGTCTGGCTGAATAAACAGCTACTTTTTTTTTGCACTTATCAAACATATATAATAAAACACTTTCAATTATATATTTAATAGATCAAAAGGAATAAATAAGTTAAATATATTGTTAGAGTTTACTTACATCTTAAAGCTCGATTCTAGGAAAATTTAAAACTCTCCTTTGCAGTATGGCTGCACCCGCACTGCAAAGGTTAACTGCTTGTTTATTCTAGGGTAGAATAAAAGTATTTACGTGACCCTATGCTCCCCCTGACAGACAGCGCTCCATACCCCTGCGGTGGACTGTCCTTGCATTGGTCTTGATATCATCAGGACCTTAGACTGCTGGAATATGGGGAATAGGCCACTGCGGGGACTGATCTCGCAGAATGGGGGATAGGCTAAGTAAATCTTCCACTCTATGCACCCTAGAATTAAACAGGCAGTTAACCGTTGCAGTGCAGGTGCAACTCCACTGCAATGGAAAATGTCCAAGTTTCTCAGGGTTGGGCTTTAACTCAGTCAGTGAATATAGTCTTTGCAGAACATAGACTTTTTTTTGTTTGCAACATCCAAGACTAAATTATAGTATCTATCTTATATAATGAAATAAAATAAAAAATATTGTGTAGCATTTAATTGTGAAAAACCTTATCTAAGACAGAAAAAACATAACTGTTCCTTGTTTACCTGATGCATGCTTGATCTTGTAGCTCGTGAGTCGTGGAGACAGAATACATCCTGGGGAGATATTGTAGAAGAGGAACCTTCAAGACCACCGGGGCATGGAATCCACATGCATGAAAAGCTGTCTTCACCTTCCAGGAAAAGGTCAGGCATTCAGTCTTTTGATATGATTTTTTTTAATGGTTTATCTAAAGTTGTGTTCTCAGGAACCAAACATTTTCCTAACTGCCAAGTGTATATTTACCTGTAAAAAAAAAATTAAAATACATTTTGTTTCTGTAGTCATTTCCTCTCACATTCCAAAGGCGTGCTAGTGGGTTAATGCACTAGGCTAAGACAAATTTTTCTTGCAAATTGAAGAGCCTATTTTCCTTTAGTATGTCAACCCCACTGGGTAATCTATTAACCATTTCAATACCGTGCAATTTTAAACCTTCCTGCCCAGGCCATTTTTCAGGTTTCAGCGCTCTCACACTTTGAATGACAATTGCGCGGTCATACAACATTGCACCCAAACTAAAATTTTATCATTTTCTTCACACAACTAGAGCTTTCTTTTGGTGGTATTTAATCACTGCTGGGGTTTTTATTTTTTGCTAAATTAACAAAAAAAGACCAAAAATTTTGAAAAAAAAAAATTTTTTCTTTGTTTCTGTTATAAAAGTTTACAAATAAATAATTGTTCTTCATAAATTTAGGCCGAGATGTATTCTGCTACATGTCTTTGGTGAAAATAACCCAAATTAGGATGTATTATTTAGTTTGTAGGAAAGTTATAGAGTTCACAAACTATGGTAGAGATCTGAAAATTGATCAATCCTGAAGTACTGACAGCCAATCTAATTTCTTGAGTTCCAAGAATGTCAGAATAGTACAGATATCCCCAAATGACCCCTTTTTGCAGAGTAGACAGTCCGACGTACTTCATAAGAGGCATGGCGAGTTTTTTGAAGTTGTATTTTTTTTGTCATAATTTTTCGGAAAATGAAAAAATTCAAAAAATTATTTTCACTATTTTTGTTTTTACATACTGTCACCAGTGCAGTACAGCGTCATCATATAACTGGCATGGCGGTGAACAGGGACACTGACTGGTGACAGTATGAAAAAAAATATATATATATATATATTTTTTTTTTTTTATTATTTTTAATTTTTTATTACTTTTTTTTATTTTTTTTAAGATTTTTTTTTCATATTTTACTATGACCAAAGTAGTACAATGTTACCATAGTAACATTGTACTACTTTGGGGAAGTGATCAGTATTTTTTTTTTTTTTTTCTTACACAATTTGCTTATAGCAAAGAATTACTTTGCTATAAGCAAGCATTTACCTGAATGAAATCGATTCATTCAGCTTTTTTTTTTCTTTTTTTTTTTTGTGCTTAGCTGTGATTTGGTCACAGCTAATCACATGACATGTGCATGTGATTAGCTTTGACCATTCACAGCTAGGCACTAGTATACAATGGATGGCATGAATGAAGCCATCCATTGTATACAACTGTCATGTGACCTGCTGTGATTGGTCACAGCAGGTCACATGGTACCAGCAACGGGAGCTGGTACTCGGATCTGTCATCGGCCGTGTCCGAGGTACACGGCCTGTGACAGATCGCGCTGCTGCGCCACTCTGCATTAGCGCAAACTGCGCATGTGCGAGAGCACACCAAATGACGTGCACCCGGAATGCAGCAACACTTTTGAAGCCGCCAAACGGCCATTGGCCGGGCGGCTAATGGTTAAAGTCAGGTTGTGTGACTTAGAGTGCTGTGATTGGAGTACATTTAATTTCATCATGTTATGAGTGGAGTGCATTTTATTTCATCATATTAAAGTAGCATTCCAGCCAAATCCTAACTGAACCTAAACCTGTTCCCACCCCCATTCTAAGCCTATTCTAACTACCCTGTACCAGGTAAGATATGTATACTTATCCTTAGGCCCCAACCTGAGAAGGGGTAGAAAAAAAAAGGGGGGAATGCTGTAATGAGCAAGTAGATATACTGTATATGTAATTACCCATAAGTTTACGTCCAAGAGAGGGAGGGGTAATGTTCAGAAATAAAAATCAATCTTAATAAAGGGGGGCATTAAGTCTCCTAAGTTAGTTTGTTTATATTTGGATGTGCATTTAAAGTTGATTTGGCCATACTTCTGCTTTTAGTTCTGGTAGGGATCCTGACAATAATGTTCGGATGTGCCCAGATGCCTGACCAGCAGCTTGCTCATTCTCTCAGGGCTCCGCTGAGAGCCTGAACCAGCCGCTCTCAGCCCCTCCACAGCCCGTTGCTCTAGTGAGCGCTGGTAAGCCAGAGCACAAAGCGATGACTGACAATTAGTACGAAAAAGATAAGGAACATTGCATAGCACAAGCATCTTGACAAACTCCCTCAAAGGATGACAGTTTTCTCAGAAAATGGTGAGTTTAGGCAAGGAATGCAAAAAATGTGATAATTGGTGTTGGCATTAAGCGTTAAGCTCAGGGACGTTGTAAGAACTAGAATTAGACGGAAAATTATTCTATTTGTGTACTGATAAGAATTCTTGGCTGCCCTCAGAACCCCTCATTCAACCCACTTGCAGAAAACTGTATCCGACCCCTTCCCCTCTTATTTCCTGATAAGACATATTGTGTGGAGGCACGCTGCACATGCTCAGTTTGGTGTGTATTTCTAGAAAGGTTTTATTTTTTTTGGGGGGGGAGAGTGCATGTGATCAGCACAGGGCCAATCAGCACTTTCCAGACAGAGGTCAGGGGTTCTGCATCCTCCTAGAGTAGAAAGAAAACTCCTCCTAAAAGCTTTAACCTGTGCTCTGCTGAACACTGATAGAAGTCACTGATGTCAGAAGACCGCTCTAACTGCTGAAGAAAATGTATTTATCGGTTTATATTTACTGAAATAATTGCATTTCCATGTAGTGTGTTCTGTGGGAGACCAGATAGCGTAAAGGCAGGGTCCTGGGTTTAGTAACACTTTCATGGTTGCTTGCTCAAAGATTTGGGCAAATGTTGGCCTGTCCATGGCACCCCATCTAGCTGGACTGGAGAGTAAACCTCCTCAAAGGAAACCCATCATTTGAACTTAATACGTTGTAACAATCTATGCCATGCCATATGGACCACAGTGTAGTAGTATGCAGGATCTGGCAGTCACATTCCTCCCCTCACTTTTGGCCTGACCAATACATTTAGTCTAATGTGAGTTGCTTTGTCCCACCATAAAAATCTGATGAACTCTGACCTCACTGAACAGAAGGCAGGTGGGGCATGAACTGGTAATGTCTTAAACTATTATAGTAGCAGAGACATCACATTCATTTTTTAAACATTACATCTCCCAAACCAAGAGAAGACAAAATTGGTTCTGTCACCTAGATCTCTTCGTAGAGAGTATGAAAGTAGGAGGAAATTCAATTGGAATATCAAACTAGGATCGTCAGGTACTATATATGAATGCTTTATAGACTGGGAAAGGAAGTTAGGACAGAGGGTTTTTAAGATGGGTTTATCTAAGGATACATTTAAAGCTTCAAATTTTTGTAAATTGACTCTAAAGTTTGACAGCGCGCCGTACAGGCGGAGTTCCTGCAGGAGCAGTAGAGAAATAATTGTATTGGTAATATAAAAAGAAGGTCGTCCGCATAAGCTGCGACCTTGTGGTGGTAACCCCAGGCAGATAAGCCAGAGATGTTTTGGTTGTTACGGACATGATAAGAAGGGTTCAAGGGTTAAAGGATAAGTTCACCTTTGGGGACATGTTACATATTTCACCCGTTTTTAGGGTGGAACATGTAACATGTTCCCACTCCTGCAGCTGCCGCCCGCTCAGCTACAGCTAGTGACAGCGAGCAGGAGATCTTCTTCCCCTGCTAGCTGTCACTGTTTTAAAATAAAGGTTACAGTTTCCCATTTACAGAGCTCTGTGAAACTACAAGTACAGCCTTTGTGCTGTGGTAGTTCATTGTCTCTTTCTGTCAGTGTGTATCTGCCTACCCGTACGAGGTATGAGCACACAGATATACTGACTGCAGGAGTCCTGCATGTAACCTGCGATCTGCAAAAAGATGTGCATTTATTATTTTTTTTAGGTGAACTTATTCTGCAAGATATAGGTCAGGGGCCCTGTCTAGACCTGTTATGAATAGTGAAGGGAGAAGAATCAACATAATTAATCCTGAGAGTCACCGAGGGTGTGGAACATAAGGCTTTTATCCAAGCAAGCATGGGTTCTGGAACCCCTTTATGGGCTAAGATACAATGCAAGTCCAATCATCTTTATCAAAAGCTTTTACTGCATCTGTAGACAACAGGAGTAGAAAATTTCTGGCTTTGGAGGACCAGTGCCTCTAAAAATGTTTTGTACTATACAACACTCATGCTTTTTTTTTGTATTAGAACTGTGAAATTCTTTGCATAAATAGGTAAAAAAATATTATTGTATGAAATTTGGATATGCATGCATTATTATCTTTATTTACTTTGCCCAGAACAATTGCTGAGTCCAAAAAGAAGCATGAAGAGAAGCAGCTAAAAGCACAGCAACTGAGGGAGAAGCTAAGGGAAGAGAAAGCTCTAAAGCTTCAGAAATTACTGGAAAGGGTGAGTTATGTTTCTGTAGGGGTTCAAGGGTGCAGCAACTTTTGGAACTTTATTACCCACACAAACATTCAGCATAGAGAAAATACTGTTTCATTATTCTTCTCTCTTTCCCCAAGATCTCTTTAGCCAGCTTGTTTAATATTCATCTATCAGGTTTTACACTTTTTTCAGTGTATAACCCTGATAGGACAATTTATAGACTGGCATATAACACGAGCCACCAATGATTTTCTTTTAGGACTTATATAATTCTAACATAACTGACCTAAATATGTTTCATATTGGTGGTTTTTCAGTTTGTGGCATGCAGAAAAAGCTGTGTGAGTATTTTGGATTTGTGACACTATCCATTTTTTCGGGTTCTTGGTATTAACTTTCCCTTGCAAACAAAATGAAGTATCTTCATAGATGGCTTTATGTTACAGGAGAAGGAGGTAAGAAAGTGGAAAGAGGAATTACTCGAACAGAGGCGCAAAATGATGGATGAGAAGCTGCTCCATGCAGAATTTAAAAGGGAGGTTCAGTTACAAGCCATTGTGAAGAAGGCACAAGAAGAGGAAGCTAAGGTTTGTGTGTACATGCACCAGGAGTATAAAATGCACATATTTGTATAATTTATGGAATGAAATATGTGGATCAGAATGTAAAAGGTGAGCAATCGCTATTTAAGCATTAGATGTACAGAAACATGATTTCTTGTAGTTTTCTGTTTTCCATATTGCAAGGTCTAATTTTCCAGTGCAGATTAATATGGGCATAATAGACACATTTTTCCAGTTTCATTATATGTAATATGCAAGTTATATATAAATTAAATGTAAATATATAAAAGTGTGTTAAAACACTGGACTGACTTTTTCTCATGATACAGGTAAATGAGATCGCATTCATCAACACCTTGGAAGCTCAAAACAAGCGTCATGATGTATTGGCCAAGCTGAAAGAGTATGAGCAAAGGCTCAATGAGCTGCAGGAGGAAAGACAGCGACGACAGGAGGAGAAACAAGCACGAGATGAAGCTGTACAGGTATTAACTCTGTACTGGTGGAATAGAAACTCCTATTATTTAAAGTGACACTAAAGCTTCAGTTTTTTCTATTGTTTTGGGTTTTTTTTAAAATAACAAACATGTCTATACTTATCTGCTCTGTGCAGTGGTTTAGCACAGAGCAGCCTCTATCCTCTTCTTTTCCCTGCTGGCGCATCTGGCTCCTCCCCCTTAAGCAGTGCCCCCAGGGAAAGCCGTTCGCCCTAGGGGCACCACTTCGTGCTCATCCCTGAGCTGCTGTTCTATGCTTTCATAAGGCAAATAGAGCCATGACTTGGCCCCACTCCCCGCTCTCTCCTCATTGGGGAGCAGAGGCTTTCGAGAACGTCGTTGGATTGGAGAATACATGAAGGTAAAAAAACTTGAGCCTGTAAAACCACTTTAAACATGCATTGTACTATTACTTTCAAGTAGGGTTGCATTGAAACTGGTATTGGTGCCGATACTAAGCATTTGCACAAGTATCGATACATGTGCAAATGCTCAGATACCTTCATGCTCGATTCTTTCTGCTATCAGCGGGATTCTCCCACTGACAGCTGGAATGTAAACAAAGAAAAAAGCTGGAAAAAACAAAAAAAGCTGAGAATTACTGGTTGTTAGGGAGTGGGTCCACCACGTCCTTAACACCCAATGACCCATGCAGCTGTCCCCTGTTTATAGCTGAAGTGTAAACAAAAGAAATGTCACAGAGCTGTCAAAAAAAAAAAAAAAAAGCAGCCTGACAATGTTTATCAACAGTATTGCCCAGCCACTAAACCAGAAAGATAAAAAGAAACATTATTTAATTTTGTATCTTTCTGTTTATTCATCTCAAGATCAAGAAAGGGATGATCTTCCATCTCTAGATGAAGTCAGTTTAAAAGCAAGTAGTTTTTTTTTTTTTTTTTTAAATGTTCCTCTGTTTAACCCTTATTAACTCTTAATTTACTCTATTAAGCCCTAATTAACTCCTTATTCTCCTGCTCCTATTTAATTATTATTTTCATGCTACATTTTTTTTGTTTATTTCTATTTTATAAGCTATTAATAATTAAGCCTTTTTTTTTTTTTTTGTTTGCTTTGTTCGTTAACATTTTTACACCTTTAACATATATTTACACGTTTCACATTGAAAAAAAGCGCAAAATTGAAAAAAAAATATTTCATTTGTAAATAACTTTGAAAAGCTTTGTACCAGAATCATAATTTGAATGCCATTTTAAACAGGACAAACTGCAGAATAAAATGCACACTTTTTATGTGCAATAACACTATTTATTTTTAAACTACCACTGCTCAAAAAAAGAAAAAGTGCATTTTTTTTAATTTTATTACATTTAGTTGTCTAAGGATTGTGAAAAAAATATTGCTGTAAGACAATATTCACAAAAGGAAATCCTTGTTTGTCCTTACAAAAACAATATATGTATTATTTGGTTATCTTAAGTAATGATAAAGTTATTGCCAAATAAACAGGTGCATAGCAGAGATGTAAAAATTGCTCTGGTCCATGGGGGTTGAACAGCTGTGTGAGCTGAAGTAGTTAAGGAGGGGGGCCGCCTCATCCTCAACAACCGATCATTCATTCAGCTGTCAGTGGGTTTCCCCTGCTGACAGCTGAATTGTAAATTAAACATTTGTGAGCTGGTATCCGTAATTGGTATCGGCGAGCACCAAAAAAAAGTATCGGTACTTGTACTCGCTGTACTAGAGTAAAAACTGTATCGGTGCACTCCTACTTTCAAGGGAAAGTGTCCCCAGAGCATTTGGATACACAGCAATTCACTAGTTGTAGAAAGTTGCTTGTCATCTTATTGAATAAATATCTGTTGTGTCCTGGGATAGAACAGTGCTCAACGTTCTGTTAAAGGCCTTTATGTTTAAATAAAAAGGTAAAAAAACATTGATTGATTCACTGCTTACTACTCAGTAATGACAGGATGAAATTAAAAGGTACAGGTGACATTTGGGAGCAGGAACCAGTAACATTCCAGGCTAGCAGCTCAGGTTATTCAGTAACCAAGCTCCTCCCCCTGAAGTCTCTGAGCTGCCAGGACTATAGTCTTCGCATTGGAAAATGCAGCTCTGGCTGCCTCTGCCTATGAGCCAAAAGTAAAAAAGTCCATCACTGCTACTACATCTTGGGCCCCTCTGCTTGAAATAATGGGGCCCAAGGAAATGTTAAGGACCAGTTTTTACTTACTCCATGTTTGCCTTTTGTGTCAGGGCACAGTGGGCCCCCCCTTCCCTGGGGGGTCCATATTCTCTGCACACTCTGCACACATAGCTGATATGCTACTGGCTAGTACCCAATGTGGATGGTGTGTGAATAAGGTGCCTATGTCCTGTACTGTACTCCAAGATATGGAATTTAAAGATAAGTCAAAATTCGTATTTGTTTTTTTTGTTTAAGGCACTATAATCTTGTTTTACTTAACAGATTTGCCTTAATGTGTATCTAAACTCAAAACCAAAAATGTGATATATTATGGCTAGTTTTATTTTTTCAAGCTTTTTCCCTTTATTTTCACTTGGTAATCCTGCTAGTAACATACTCCCAGCCTTAGGATGACAACACTCATTCATCCATCAGGACAACAGAAAAAAAATAAGACTAGGAAACCCGCCCCTCTCCTATTGTCCATAACATTGAGGGACATGGTTCTGTAGTTCTTAGAGATAACGTAGGCAGGCCATAGATTATACAGGCCATAGATTACACAGTTCTCTTTTCTTCCACCACGGGTCAATTGTGTTGATGTGAGAATCCCTCCTGCAGCACTATTATTATTATTATACAGGATTTATATAGCACCAACATTTTGCTCAGCGCTTTACAATGTAACGGGAGACAATACAGCAACAATACAGTTCAATACAAGAGGATTAGGAGGACCCTGCTCCTTGAAGCTTACAATCTAAGAGGGAGGGGCTAGTGGTACAAAAGGTAATAACTGTGGGGGATGGACTGGTAGGAGGAATAGAAGATTCTATTATTAGCTAAGGGCAGGATTGGCTTCCCTGAAGAGATAGGTTTTCAGAGATCGCCTAAAAGTGAGCAGAGTAGGTGATAGTCTGATAAATTGGGGTAGGGAGTTCCAGAGGATGAGGGAAGCTCTGGAGAAGTCCTGGAGATGAGCATGGGAGGAGGAGACAAGGGAGCTAGACAGCAGGAGGTTGTGCGAGGAGGGGAGAATACAGTTTGGGTGATATTTGGAGACAAGATTGGTGATGTAATTTGGGGCAGAGTTATAAATGGCTTTTATGTTATTGTTAATGTTTTGAATTTTATCCGTTGGGCAATGGGAATGTGTTCTGCCGGTGGGCAGCCTTCCCTGCCGCTACAATCCAATGATTAGTGTTGCCGGCTATAACTGGCAGCATTAATCATTCAGGAAAAATACCAACAAGCTGCTTGCACACAAATCGATCAACAGATTATTGTTATTATTATACAGGATTTATATAGCGCAAACAGTTTGCTCAGCGCTTCACAATATAACGGGAGACAATACAGCAACAATACAGTTCAATACAAGAGGGTTAGGATTGACTTGTGTACACCCAGGCTGCTCATACATGGATCAAAACTTGGCCAGTCCCTACTGAACTGGTTGAATTTCGATCCATGTGTAGCCGGCTTAAGATCAATGTAAATAGTCATCATAAGCAGAGAGTACAGGAGGTTATCAGCTCACTAGAATCCTGGTAAGATCAGCGGGTGTTTTTTGAGCTTAGCAAAACAACTCAACTGTATATATAGGAGACCAAAAAGGTGCACATAAGAGAAGTCAATTGTTAGGGTTTAAATACTCTTTAATAAAGTCCCATGAGAATTTAATGGCACTTTACCAGGGTAAGTGTTCAGGTAATAATTACAGGTGTGTTACTTCTATGCTATGTGTAGGAACGCAAAAGAGTGCTGGAAGCAGAACGCCAGGCCCGGGTTGAGGAGCTACTGATGAAGAGAAAGGAGCAGGAAGCTCGTATAGAAATGCTGAGACAAGAAAAAGAGCGTGCAAGGGAGGATGCAGCACGCGAGAGAGCCAGGTATGTAGCTACATCATATAGGTATTGGAGAGCCACTCACTTGTGAATATGTAAAGTAAAAGTATTGTTTAGAACTGTTTTTATGCTTCTTCAGAGAAAAATTATTGGGTGAGCATATTTTTAAATTCTCCTTGAATGTACAGTTTTTGCTGCTCAAGTGATGATTGTAAGACCTATAAATGATACAGTGTGGTGAAATATTGCCTGGAGCTGGTAAGAACTTGAGTCGTGGATTTTTATTTGGCTTTAAGTAACCATTTGAAAACACAAACACCAATCTTTGTATGGAAAATATGATGTCTTACAGGCATTAATATAAAATGCAATAATTGTTTTGCAAATCCATAAATCTCTTCCCTGGGTGTAAATAATTTATAAGTTGGGGAAATTGTTGTCTGTTTCTGTTAATAGCACCAGTGTTTGATTACCTATGTTTAGGTTTGTTTGAGATTAAAATGGAAAGTATTTGATAAAGAATTGGGTGATACATTGGCTTCCATGCTTTACCAATCTGGTACACAAAGGGTAAATGCAGTTATTGCATGTTTGTAGTCCATTGAAATTTCTGGTGCTGCAACTTCTGCAACAAATACACCACGCCAATTTTCAAAAGCCAACAGCTAAAAACGAGACACAAACAACAATACGAGCTTGACAGCTTTCCCAGCTTATCCGCACTTTATTCAAAGCCAGAATACGTTTTGGGTAAAATCCTACTTTAAGATAGCCATAAATACAAACATATCTTGGTAATTGGCACCTCACTATACTATAATTTTTAGAATTACCCAGAAATGTTTTGTGTTTATGGCCTTCTTGAATGGCATTTTACCTAAACTTTATTCTGGTTTTGAATAAAGTGTGAATAAGCTGGGACCACTGTCTAGTTTTTGTTGTTGCTTGTGTCCCTGTTGAAGAAATTGGATATTTTTGCAAAGTTACATTGCTTCAGCTTCTGCCATACCTAGCCATTTCCCATGGACACATCAGAGTCCCATGCCGAGCAGTTACCCTTCTGCTGAGTGAATACAGGAGGTCACTCGCTTGGCATGGGCACCATTCAGAGAACACTTTCTATTTTCTCAGCAAATGCTAAGCATCCTCTGATTGGACAAGGTGGAGAAGAGGGGCTGTGGCGTACTGATTGCCATCTCTTCCAGTCAAGAGATGGCTTTGCATTCATTGGGTTTTCTTTCTGGGAAAGGGTTTTCTGAATGGTGCCAGTGTTGGAAAAATAGCTTTTGTGTTTGTCCTAAGTAGCAGAGCAGCCACTTGGCACAGGACCTGGAAGCTAGCAGTGATAACTGTAGTAGTGGTGCCTACTACAGTGATTTCCAGCATCAATGGGGATCGGACAGATATGGCACATGCGTATTTACATAGGTCAAAGCTGGACCAATGCAACTGTGCAAAAATATGCATTTCTAAACTTCAGTTTTAGTTCCTGTTCCAGATGACACCATTAACTGGGACAGTAAGGGAAATCTTCCAACAGGATCACAGACAGCATAAAAACCTGCCAAAGGTTCTTACTATACCCCACTTTGTTAATTTCCCTTCACTTCCTGTCCGTGGTGACACCAACCACTCCCCAGGGGGGCACAGACAGCAATAGAAGCTGTCCTTTCCACAATTTGTCCCAAAATAGCAGCTTTAAATCATCCCGTTTCCTCTGAAATAACTGAATCCAAAACACCCATGGGAAATAAGAAGCTTCATACTTAACCTCGCTTGTTGGCAGTGGTAAGAGTTCATGTACACTGCAGCTAGTAAACTCGCGTTTTTTTCAGCAGCCCCTGAACGCACCCTAATGTTTTCCTATGTGTCCATGTACACATCTTTGTTTACAGTCGTTTACAAACAGTTGAGTTTACAGTCGTTTTTTCGAACGCAAGAAACTTGCGCTCAGACGTCGATTCTATCAGCGTTTCAAACGCAATATGCGGCTAAACGTGGCAAATCGCGTTTATAAGCGTTTGCGGTTGAAATATTTTTTTTAACTCTTCCAGTTCCCAATGCTGTCCAGAGCCTTTTTTCATCATGAAAAATTTATGCAAAGAGTTTTCAAGGTGCTCAGATGGACAAAACACTGAACACAGGATGTTCCTACCAAGCTTGTCACACATTGTAATGACCAATTCAAACCTCAGACCTCTCCCACCCTTGGAAACAAAAAATATGTTAATGCCCATTCACACCTCAAATTCCTCATGAAGACCCCCTGCCAGGTGGCCTTAATGACTCACTCCAGTAGACACCTGTCCTACCCTTGGAAACAAAAGAATTGTTAATGAGCAACTCACACCTAATTATCTCAACACATACTTCTGTGTCTGCTTCTACTCTGTGTATTTCTCTGAAACAGTCTGAAATAGTTAATAATTTACCACTTTTCAGTGCATTCTGGGCATTTGGGAGGTTCTCCTGTGCTTATCTTTAAAAAACGCTTCTGAACGCAAATGTGGTATGCAAACGCTGCAAAACGAAAAAATTTTTAAGCTGCGTTTTCCTGCTGTCAATTTCCAGCTTTCAGAAGTGTTCTCCAAATGTCCCGTGTACATGAGCCCTAGCACTTTACTTTCACGAAGAGCTAGCTGTTGGTGTCACTGCTATCTGATGCTTCCGGGTGTGTTGAATAACCTGTCCCTTGCCGACCTCTACCCTCTCCTTATAGTTATGTAGGGGTCAACAAGAGAACACAGTGCCCAGCAAGGGACATACTGTACTATACAGCACAACCAAAATCGTGATACAGCAGCACCAACTGGAGATCTTCAAGAGAGTTAAATGTAAACATATATTCTGCCAGAGAGGCTAGTATAAAGCTATTTGTTTCACAGGGTTCTTTGGCTTTCAGCTTTTTTCCCCCAATGGCAACAGGGCCGCTTTAAGGAGACTTTCAGTTCAAAACAATCTTAATAGCTTCTGATACTCACAGCAAATGTAGAGCGTACATAAATATATTTCTAAGTAACTGTCTTCCAGCTTGCAGAAAGAAACTTATAAATAATACAATATAGTTCTAAGTACTACTCTTTTTTTAACTGCTACTAGCATTGAGAACCAGTAAAACGACACTCTAAAATAATGGGAAATTTCTAGTACTTCATCCCACTGGTTCCACAGTCCCTATCTCATCAAATAGTTTTTGCATTATTTTATCCAGTTTTGTTTGCATGTTTCTTTTAAAATATTTTGACCGAAATAAAATATACTATGTGTGTGTATGTATATGTGTGTGTATATATATATATATATATATATATATATATATATATATTCCCAAAAATTTGAATGATTATAAAGTTAGTATTTATTACCATACAGTTCACTTTCAGATTTTTCAAATAAATACATAAATGTACTTTTTACCTGCTCTCAAAATAATAACCATTCTGGTCCAGGCATTGCTAATAATGGGAAGCATAAATGGGCCTGAGGTCTGGTGAATGCGGAGGGTATGCTGCTGAACCTGTTTGCCTGATCCATCTGTTTGGTAGATTCTCATAGATAGGCTCATATAAGATAGACCCTTACATCACGATGGTAGTGTAGAGGCGCCCATCCAATTAAACCATGCGCTGACAGGCTGCACAACACCGTCACTCCTGGTAAATTAACATAATCCCACATAATGTGCGGAATCTGAGATGCCTAGTGAGCGCAATTGTTGCAGTTAATTGAATAAGGTGCTAAGTATAAAAGTACATTTATATATTTTTTGGTTAAGCTGTGAACGTGTATGGTATAATCATTCAAATTGTGTATACATTATCTCCCTCTCGCTCTCCCATATTCTCTCTCTCTCTCTCTCATATTCTCTCTCTCTCTCACTCTGCATATATATATATATATATATATATATATCTGTCTCTCTTAAAATCCATTAATCGATGATCTGTATCACTTCTTGGTTAAAGGGACAGAGAAGAAAGGTTGGCTGCCCTGACAGCAGCACAGCAAGAGGCAGTGGAGGAGCTGCAAAAGAAAATCCAGCAAAAGGTTGGTACAGTAGTCTCACAAACTGCAAGCACTGTGGGATGACATGTCTGCTATGGCAAGCCAAAATGATGACTTGGCTTCGATGGAGTTAAATTAAGCTACCTATGTTTTCTATTTAGTCAGAAATTAAGGCCCGAGGACTTTTTCGTATTTATTATATAGGAGGGAAAACATTCCCTTACCTAATTTCATAGCGTAGAAAGCAAGATATTGGGAACAGATAAGCTACATCCAGCCCACCTAGTTTGCGAAGGAAGGACAGGACATATCATTTAGTACACTGGAGTAAACCACCTCAGAGACTTGAAGCTTTTATTTGGAGCCCCTCCCAAAATGATCCCCATGCCTCAGGCCAGTCTTTCCCTCTCTAGATGTTATCTGTATGTGTCTGTGCACAGAGCGCTCTCCAGCAGACTCCTGTGTTACTGCTTCACCGCATCCTGGCTTTAGAATCAATTAGCATTGTTAGACTGCAGATTACCGCATGACCTCTCAAGTACTACTCACTTTTCAAAACTACAAACCCCCTTTATGCCATCAGAAGAGATTTCTGGTTGTGATTAGGGGGATTGGGGTACTGTGGAGTGCTGTGGAGGCAGTCTGTCTGTTTGAAAGCTTGGACACACAATTGTTGTGACAACAGGGCTGGTATGAAGCTGAAGCAATTTTACTTCTAGCACCTTGCACTGGCTGCTATGGCTTCAATCCATTTCACTTTTAGTGTGCAAAATTTGTACAGTCCACATAATTACTCAAAGCTAAAAGTATGACAATGTATTTAACACTTTGTAATTCTGCCACATGCATATTCAAGTGTGTTTTCTTTTTTCATTAGCAGTTTCAGTATTGCTAAGGGAGAAGTATACATGCTCCCCTCCATGCTGCAGCATAATGTGATGCTGCAGCTGTCCCACGTCGGCTGTAAGACCAAGAACTGAGCAATCACATGATATCTGATTACTTGGTCTGCTCCAAGCAGAGCACTCACTGGAGCTGCTGGCATGGCTGGCTCCGGTACTTAGCTGCGTGCTGAAAGGTGGAGCCAGCTGTCAATAAGGCAGTGGGTGGATCCCGACAACATTGCTGGCATCCTTTCAGAACCTGGAGCGGTTCTGCCCCATTAGCAATAGCCCGCTGTCCTCTGGCTCTGGGTCACAGGAGAACAAAAGTAATTGTACTCCTGCGATCCAAAAACTTTGGCCACACTTCTCTTTTAATGCAAGCATATTTAAAGGGTGCATTTATAAAAAATTTGCAGAGCTATTCTTCCTGTAAAACTGCATGTACATTCATTCTTTGCAAATGGGGGCAAAATCAAATGTTACTATTCTCTCTCCAGGATGAATGTTATTCATTCTAGCCACTGAATGTAGCTGATGACCATATTAAAAAATACTTATTTAATGTGATCATCAAGTCCATCTAGTGGCAATAATGCTGTATTTACTTGATTCACTCTTTTTTGTTTGAATAAAAAACATTCGACCTACAGAGAAAATAGTCTAATAATATTTGTTTTTTGTTCCTATTCACACTGGATAAATGTACATGCAATTTGACAGGACGAATAGCTCTTTCAAATTTTTTAGAAGTATGCTGAAATGTATTTTGCCCTTTTCATGAAATTTTAACTTTGTGTCTTCATGCAACATAATTTTAATATAGAATTATGGCACGCAGCGTTGCATTATATGTACATATGCACTTACAGCTTTCTCTTAGTCCCCCTGCATGAGCAGTGTGATTGTCAGCATTGTCACTGCTGATTCACAAGCCTGGCCACACCTAGTCCTGCCCATTGCTTTGGTGCATTCTGAAGTCAGCGTGGTCATTATAGAGCTTGCTGTATGACAGCCACTCAGTAAACTGGGCTGTCTCATGCAAAATGCAGTAAACGTTGAAGGCTACAGAAACTTTGTGGACCTGCTAGACTGTTTGATTGGTTGACTAGTGATAGTATGACAGCTGACAACACATCTGAACCAGTCATCTACACATGATCCAAATAAACTAATAAGATGACAAGATGATAAGATGATTGCTGGCTGGTAAGGCAACCTACCTTCCACTGGTAAAGTGCTACCTGCATATATTTAAATAATATTCATTTAGTGACATCTCATAATGACATTAGTGGTGATGGACACCTGGAAAGAAAGGTAAGTATACTGGTTTGTTTTTTGTTTTTGAAAGGGCCAGGGGTGTTCCAATAGGGAACTGGGATGAGGGGCAAATCCTAGGCCCAGAGTTGAGTGTTAACAAGAATCTACTGAAAAATTAGCAATGGTTCAGTAATGTGATGGGATACTTTTGCAAGGCTTGTTGGGACTGCTTTCCCCACAGAAAGATGTGTAAACCAAGATAATTCACAATAATATAGCTTTTACATGCAGCCCCTTGCTACATGCAAGTTACTGGGTTGGAAATCAGCCATGTATTGAAAAATGCTACTTTTCATTTCACTTTAATACTCTGATAATCTCTTGAACCCTTATTTTTTCATAAATGTTACTTAAACATCTTTTACATAAATTATAGGCATGGTTGGCCATTAACATGTACTTTTATTCAGGGATGTTAGATCCCTATCCCTCGACATCCGGGATATGTAGTTCTGGGCGCCGGACAGGTAGATTTTTTTCTACCTTTTGCCCTGCAAGCAGCAGGGCTCACCTGTCAGGTGAAGCAATCAGCGGCTTCCAGACAGTTCCAGCCTCTATGCCCCCCCCCCCCCCGTGAGGCTAGAGGGGAGGGAGAAGAGCCACTCCCTTCCTGTGCTGACCCGGAAGTGACATTACGAATAGTGAAACAACCAACCATTATTTTATTCTCTAGGGTCTCTGCTTTCAGAAAATATATAATGTTTGGGGGTTTTATGTAATCTTCAGGCCTAAAATTATTTTTTAAACATGTGCAAAAAACGCAAAAACGGCTCTGGCAGTGAAAACGCAAAAACGGCTCTGGCAGTGACAGGGATAAAGTATAAGCCCTGATTCACCCTTTCCTGACGAGCAGCCAATCGTTGTTCATCGCACTGCAAGGTCTCTCCCCTCCCTGCTAGTCCCCGGGTGCGGTGCAGGAGACAGGCGGGGAGGGGAGGAGGAGATAAACAGCGCAATGTTAAAAATATTACACGTTTAAGTCGCCATAAAGCTTCTTTTGTTTTTAAAAGCCCCGACATTCCTAAAATCACCTCCGATTTAAATACTGTTTTGGTTAAAAAAAAAAAAAATTTTTATCTGGACAAGTAGATTGTCATGAGGGACAAGTAGATTGGGGCCCCCGATTTAGTCCCTGGACAAGTAGTTTTTTCAAAATGTCCAAACCCCTGACTTTTGCTATCATCTTCCAGGTTATTTGCCTTACCATACAGCAGTGGATCTCTATGCCAGAGGTCCCTGGTGATGCTGGAAACTTCAATGTCCTTCATTTGTCAGTAGTCAAGGTCTTATGAATAGTGTATCCCAACACCACACCACTAAGTTTCTGTGCCATTTTACTGGTGTCTGCATTTGAATTAGACACTCATAATGGAAGGTGAGGAAATACATTCAGTGAGTGTCTGAACAGTAAAACGGAACCATAAACCATTTCACTTACAGTAAAAATGACTTTGATCATTTAAAGTAGAAGTAAATATACTGTGTGTTTACTGCTTTATATACCCAATGATTTCTCTTAGTAGGGATGATTGCTCTGCTACCCTGGTTTTGCTGCAAAGCTTTCTAAGTCAGCTTAGGCTCACTGGGGCAGAGGCGATGATGCTGATTGACTTTCCAGTGAAAAGTTCGGAGGCAGAGAGGTGCCATAGGAAGTTGAACTCATTGACTATAAAGATGATTTGCTTAAAGCAGTATCAAAGTCAAAAATTGAAAAACTGCTGACAACCAGGGTTTTTATAACAGAAGAGATATTATGGCATAAACCACCTGGGGGCCCTTTAAAAAAAAAAATAAACTAGCACAGTTTAATACCACTTTAAGGTGCAGTGTATATACAAAACAGGTTGTAAGAACATAAGATATGTTAGACGCAGTGTAAAAACATTACGTGGCAAAATGTCTTACAAATGGCTGGTCATAATGTAAAAGCATTCATGTGCTCTTTTTATAGGCATACCTTGGTTGAGTTCTTAATTTTCTTTACAACAAAATTGTTGATCTTAATCATACAGTACAGGACCCCAAAAGACCATGGGTTGTATGCCGCAACCTGCAGGTGACTGGATGCTGGCAAAGCTTTGCTGAGAATATCCCCTAGAGTATCCTTAAAACCCTGCCCACTCAGTGAGGCTAAAAGCATTCTTTACACCCCGGTCACACTGATTCAACTTTGAAATTGTGCGACTTCTAGTGAAGTTGCACGATTTCAAAGTTGGATGTTATGCCGATTTTAGGTGTGATTTGCAAGACATCTAACACAGATGTCTATGCAAATCGCACAGAAAGTAGTGCATGCACTATTTAGAAATCAGTGGGGCTCTGACCAAGTTGGAACCGCACCGATAGGACCGCTGTAATTGCAAACAATAGGGTGCAACTTGCCATGCGGTTTTTTCGCTTGCCAAGTCGCCCCCGGTGTGACCGGGTTCTTAAAGAAGCTTTGCCGTTATTTTTTTATCTTCACACATTTTTTGAGTTTTTAATTTTTTTTACAGCAAAATTGCTTTTTAGGGAGCATTGATAGTCTTTAGTATTTGCAACTAGGGTTATGGTGGCCCCAAGACCAACTAGGTGTGTCTTTCTTTCACTTGTATACACTAGTTTATTGTATTCTTACTGCTTCCTATACTGTAAATATCATTGTAGTAATGTAATGTGCGATAAGCTTGGTGGGTCACAATTTTTATCATTATGTTTCTGTACAGCACGATGAGAGTGTTCGAAGACACCTGGAACAGATTGAACAGCGGAAAGAGAAGGCAGCAGAGCTGAGCAGTGGCAGACATGCAAACACAGACTATGCTCCTAAACTCACCCCATATGAGCGAAAAAAGCAATGCATGCTCTGTAGTGTAATGGTGAGTGATAACCAGATTATTCCATAATAAATCTTGTGTCACCCAGGTTTTATTGCATCCAAATATTCCTTTATCATTGATCACTACCTGATCAAAGTTTGTTTTCTATGCTTTTTTAATATTGGACTTT
The DNA here is from genome assembly GCF_062004578.1 of Staurois parvus. Lineage (NCBI taxonomy): Eukaryota > Metazoa > Chordata > Amphibia > Anura > Ranidae > Staurois > Staurois parvus. The sequence continues at coordinate 1,747,203 of NW_028318628.1, forward strand.
TTCCCTGACGCTTGCAGAATTGTTTGTTTTTTACCTCAGCTTCTACCCATATTTTTCAAAGTTTTTGTAAGATATATAGAGGTTGCAGTTGTGTGTGGTAGCCAATCAGCTTCTAAATTCTGCTTGTTCAATTAAGCTTTGGCAGCTTAAAAAACCTGGAAACTGGTTTCTATGCACAGCTGCACCAAACTTTACACTCTGTAGTTTTAGTAAATCAACCCTATAGTGTATTTAAAAGTTAGCTTGATGTAAATAACGTTATCAGTGTGTTATTTAAGTATAATTTGTAATTATATGTGTATATGTGGTTGCTATACATGCTTTTTACATACTAAGGCAGCTCAACTTTCTACATCACTTCCTAAAGGTTAGATTGCATTGCTCCTTGCCTGTATTGTCCATTGGAACACACAGAATCCAAATTAGTACCTTGGGTCATACACCTACACAATGAAATATAATATATATCATATGATTTGAAGAAAGCCAGCCTAGAAAAGACACCTATTACAGCCATCGCATCTGCAATATAATATATTTTTTTGGTGGGGGGGGTTATTACCACTTTAAAGTATAACTAAAAGCAAAACTTTGTTTTGAACTTTGAAGTGGAGATGGATTAGAACACCTGTTTTTTTATTGCTTCCTCTGCCCTCCTTAACCTTTCTGTTTGTTTTGTTTACCATTATCATCAAAAGTGAGAATAAAAGAAAATCCCAAATTTTGGGTTGTACCCAGAACAGTAATAGAAGGCAAATTTTCCATTGGGGACAATAGTTCTGGTGACCTGGGGGCCCCTAAAGGATCCCCATAATTTGCAGGGATTTCCTCTCACTTCCTGTTTGGGCTATGGGACAGGAAGTGAAGGTAAATCTCCACAATGGGACACAGATGGACTTAAAAAAACAACAGGGGTTATAACCCTCTGTTACTCTATCCAAAATGAAAAAAAAGTTTCGCCTATAGTCCTACTTTAATCTGTTTCCTTATTTTGAAATTCTTCTTTTGATTCTTCTGTTTTGGATTCTTCAATAAACTGTTAAATTCCTTCTACTATAATATTAGATGCAATCCATCTAGATTGGTGTAACTTCAGTAATGCCTTGGTAACCGTACCCAGACCCCTGCGAATGGCCTGCGAGTGATCTTGCTTCAGGTACTGGATCCTGCTTGGGCACTCACAAAAAGTGGAATGCATGTAATCAGTCACAGGGTCCTGTACAGGTTCAGGGCCATGGTCCCCAGACCCTGAAGACTTCTCCAGAGGTATGCTGACCATGATAACTGAAGCCTGGACTTGAATTGGGTCCAGTGACTAGGACAGGTTTGTCTTGTTTTCAGGTCATTACTGTAGCCCTTACAGCAAGCATGAGAACTAATATCTACATTACTTGGAGTACACTTATTTAATTGTCTCCTGAATAGTATTAGCCTTGTGGAAAAAATGGTAATGTGTTTGAGTTTATTAACATAACAAACGTTTAAACGTTCAAACTTGTTGGTAACAATTCCACTATTCAGAGCTTTGACTCTGGTGGATGACTAGATGTTACGTCACACAACAAGTTTCACTTTTACCACCACTTTCATTGAGAGCTTTTATAAGTTACTCAGGCACTACAGGACAGTTGACACCTGGGTTGTTGTGCATTCTTCTCTGGACATGCCTATTCCATTTCCACATCCTACTCCATGAGTATACCACAGGGTAATACCCTCATTGATAGGGTGGTGGAAACCAGCCAGAAGGTATCCGTGGCAAAAGATCAGGTAAATACTTGCTCTGCTGAAGGTTACAAGACACTCAAACCGCTTCAAAATGCTTCCCTTGTACTGGAGCATGACCCAATTTTAACACTGTGTATCTGATTCCAGTTCTATCTCAGGTACGCAACTAGTGGCCTGTCTGTTCAAGACCTGTTTCACACAGGTTTCAGCTTGTATAAGAGTAGTGTGAACTGCAAGCTTTTATAAGACTTTCAGCAAGCATTTGCAAAGCTTTTGGCAAGCTTTGTACAGCTTTCTCTAAGCCTTTAAAGTGCCCTTTCAGCTCCTGTTTGGAAATGTAATACACAGATCTTAATGGAAGTGCTGATCATCACTTTAAACAAACTGCTAGCAGGCTTTCAACAAGATTCAAGTAGTGCCCGAAGTCTGCTAGGAGCTTATTTAAAGTCTCAGTCGGCACTTCCATTTGGATCTGTGTTCAACATTTACAAACAGAAGCTGAATGGTATTTTAAAAGCTTCAACAAAGCTTGCTGAAAGCTCTGCAAATGCTTTGTAAAAGCTTGCTGTACACACAAGCCCCTGTGTGAAACAGGCACAAGACATATTTCTTTGCTAGGCAGTTAACAGCCTAGTAAGTATTAAGGCAGTCAACAGCCTTAATACAGTCATCCCTGTCCAGAGCTCAAAAGCATCAGCTCCTCCTCCATCCTCACCTTCTCTACCTAAGTTGGAAGTGAATGTACTTGCTCTATAGGTGCTAAAAACAGAGAAGATTGAGAAGGACTTCTTACCCCCAGGATCCTATACAAATGATACCCTGGCTTCACACAAAAGGTTTGCCAGTACAGACATGCTCACTTCTGCTGTACGCAAAACCCTTGGCATAATTACACTTGAGTCTCCTCTGTCTTCTTGCTGTTCCCCTTTGTTTACTATGAGACCTACAAAGACTAAAAAGACATTCCCCGTTCATGAACAAATAGAATAGGCAATTTATGACAATTGTACTTTTGAAAAGATCTTCACTCCTTTGAAAATCATTCCTGAGCTATACCTAGTGGAAAAATAATTCACTAAAAAGTGGACTGTTCCAGTAATAATCCCTACCATCTCAAAGTCTTAAATAAACAACTTACTGTGCCTACAGAAAATGTTCCTTCACTTAAGGGTTCTGCAGAGAGAAAATTTGACATGCTCCTAAAGGTTCTTTTTGTTCTTGGAAGCCCAGCTATGCAACCAGCTATTGCTGCGATTGTTTGTCAAACTGCAGCTAGTTGGACTGGGGAAAAGAACAAACAACAGGATGCTATATTCCAGAATCAAGTTCTGGCAGGACACCTACAAATTTTACCTTCTGTTCTAATTTATTGTGTTGATGCCCTAGAACAAGTCACTAATTTCTAGAATGATTCTTATTTTTGTCTATATGTGCAAAATTTCGTGACTAAAAGTCTGGACAGCGAAATCTGCCTCTAAAAGACACCTCACTCGTATGCCCTTTGAAGGATGACGTATTTTTGGGTTTCATTGGGTGGTTTCAAATGGGTTACATAATAGAGTTTCAAATGCTAACCCTTTACCATGCTCTTCTCTCAAACCAGATAAAATCTGCCAAAGGACTGTCAGGTTTCACACTGCCCTCGACCATCTCTTGTCCCAGGAAGTGTCTGGTCACTTTAGAGGACTAGTTCAAAGTATTCTATTCAAACCTGTTCCTGGTACAGAAACCCAGTCAGGTTATTTGTCCTTATGTGGACCTAAAATCCATGAAAAACAAGTACCTGCTGTGGCAAATGCGGTGTCCGACCCCTGCTTTTCTCACTAACTCGTGACAAAGACTCGTAACGCCATTTTCATCTGTTTCCTGTTAGGTCGGTCAGTCACAGGTTCAGCTGATCCACCATAGTTGCAGCCAGGCGTCCTACTATAGCCAGCTGTACCCAAGAATGATGTAACCTGCTTTTTGGCCTGGGGAGTAGGGCAGGCCATAATTGCCTCAGCCTCCCCAGTTCCAGACCTCTGGGGGTCTTTTCTTACCTGTGGTTCCCAGTGCTGTACCTCTGACATGCCCATCTGACAGTTACAGTGTTTGACTATCAGACTAGGCACTGGCAGTTTGTTCATGACTGGTGATAGGAGTCCAAGCTTGCTCTTCCCAGACAGGGCTGAACACTTCAAGGCCCCTAAAGTAGGCAACTGCACACAGTTCCACTTCATACCGTAGGTCATTTATGACCCCCCCCGGAGAGGTGGCTGGTGCGTTCTCAACCCCAACTAGCTTTTCCGTAAATTCAGGCAAGCCATATGGGGTGGTGAAGGCTGACTTGTCCTGAGCTTCCCGTGTTAGAGAGGTTGGCCCATACCCTCTGTTCAGGTCCAAGATGGTTAGGCAGCGGGCACCTGCCAGCTGCACCACCACCTTATGGTTCTTGGGCATGGGGAAGGCCACAATCACAGGGCTGGCATTCAGTTTTCCAAGGTCCTTACAAAGCCTTGTCATCTGATTCCTTTTGGGGACCGGGACTGCTGGTGATGATCAGACCGGACTTCTGAACCCCTGACTGCGACATTCCCTCTGTCTGTTTGGCCCATTCTGTCTGCGCCTCCTTTGTGACAAAGTGGGCCGAAGACATGAAGAAAGGGTACACCCTGCCGTCTGCCTCATGAACAGCATGGTGTATCCTCCTAGGGTTTCCTCTCAGGGTTTCCCTGAGCCCAGACACTGTTTACCATAAGCACTGCCAGCAGCTGCTGTACCTGGATGGAAAAGAAGGGTCTTTGGATCTGAAGGCCTATGCTCCCTCCCTGAGGGCCGACTATCAACTCCAACAGGGTCCCTCGCACTTCCAATCCAGGTGTACTGCCACTGCCCATGACATGCTTTGTTGTGGTTGGTTTTGGGGGGGTGAATCTAAGCCAGAAGTAATTCTGTGTGACTTCCTCCCTGGCTTTAGGTTTTCCCCATAGACTTTGACAGGCCATATCAGGTAACACTCTTAATACATGTCCCCTAGGCTGACTGGAAGCAATGAGCAGCTGGTTAACTCTTCCAGTCCTCAAGTTCCCTGCCGGTAGTCTATTCATTCCTAGCTTCTCACTGTCCCAATCAAGCTATTGTTTATCTTTTTCAGCTGGGAAGCTCACTGGCTTAGTTGTGGGACTACAAGTACCACCCAGCTGTCCAGTACCATACAAAGACAACTGCTGGAGGGGTTATCGAGGCAGAATCCTCTGGGCTGGAGCAATGAAAGGGCCTATCCAGACCATCCCTTTTGTCAGCACCCAGAGACTGTACCTGTGCCCACTTCACAGCACTGTGGGTGACCCCCAACAATGAAAAAAACATCATCATTACATTCAGTAATTACATTGTTAACATCAATTACACATGCTTTTGATCCTGCACTAAGAGATGGAGAACTCTGCCTTGACACTCTCCTCACCCTACCTCTGTCCCTCCACAGGTTGCCCAGACTTTAACCCAACATCTGCACACAGTACCTTGGTATATCCAGAGAGTTTTGTGGGGGCATCCAGGTTGTTCTAAGCAAGAGCATAATAGGAACAAGAGTACTTAAATTGGCAGCCAACAGAACGGGTGTGGGGATTTCATCCAAGACTTCCACCTCTCTCATCCCACTTCCTGCACCCCAATCGATGAACATGTTAGCACGGGGTACGATTGAACGGGTTCCCCCAACTTCAGTGAGGGTAAAGAACTTTCCTAGGATGATGTCCTTTCTTTCTATCACCTCTGGTCTGATCAAAGTTACTTCCACCTCTGTGTCACAGAAACTAGTTACGGTCCGGTTACCCATTGTGACTGGCTGCAAGTTTGCGGTGGTTGCCCGAGTTCTTCTGCGGATGAACAGCACAGAAGAAGAGTTGCTGGCCTGCTGTTCAGGGCATGGCGTGCTGAGATTTTCAGGTTTCCCACAGGTGTAACATCTACGATGATCAGTCAGGGATGGCTTGGCCCCAAGTAATTGGGTTCCAGCCGCTGAGGGACTTGACTCACCATCGTAGGAGGGGTTGCTATGGGTTATTTCCCTCCTTTCCAGCCATTTGGAGGAGTCTTGTGGTCAGATACCCGAGTGTTGACATAGGTATCTGCCAGTTCTGCTTCTGCTTTGGCAGATGCTGGTCCTTTCTGCAACACAAACTGTCTGACGTCAGCTGGACAGAGGTGCAGCAGCTGATCTTGGATCATGAGATCCTGCAGGGATCGAAGAAGTCAGCTTTCAGGCCTCTGGTCTACTGCCAGAATGTGCTGCGTAAGCGACTTACCACATCCTTAAAAGAGTCCTCAGGTCTCCTTTGCAAGGACCTAAATCATGTCTGGTACACTTCCGGGTTTAGCTGATACTTCTAGACAATTGCGTCCTTTAGAGCTTCATAGTTCGTCGTCTTAAGCATCCAGGGCCTTGCCACACAGTCCTTTTGTCAGGTACCGAGTCCATTGTGCTTGGGGCAGATGGTACTGATGGCAAGTTTTTTCAAATGACAGTAAATACACATCAACGTCACTGTCCTTTTCCATTACCGGAAACTTTACTGCTGGGTCCACGGGCAAGGAGGCATCCCTGTGCTCTAGGTACCTGAGGTTCTGAGCCTGTCGCTGTGGCTGGAGCCTAGCCATCTCTGGTTCGTGCCGTCAATCAGCCTCCCTCTGCAGAGTCTCTCTGTCAGCCACAGCCCTGTGCTCCTCTCTCTCAGCCTGGCGTTCCTCTCCCTCAGCCTCTGCCTGGTGTTCTGCAGCCTCTCTCTCAGCCGCTGCTTGGCGTTCAAAAAAATGAGGTGTTGAAGGGAAAGGGTTATCTCTGACCCCATTATTCCTGCCTTACTCCAGGAGGTGCTGTGCCTGGAAATCTAGCTTTGCTTGGTGTGAACACAGGGTCTTCAACCCCAGAGATTACTCTGTACCTCGCATTAAGTACTCATATGGGTCAGGTTTTGGCCTTTTCCATCTTATTCTAGAAGTCTCTGACCTCACTTTCCCTTGGCAGAACCTTTATTCAAATTCATGGACCCCTATTACAGCAGCCTGTGCTTACTTGGGATCTCAATTTGATTCTCTATGTACTGCATAAATCCAGAAGATAGCAGCCTGTAACTCGGGGTCTATAAATATCCAGCCTGTGTCCTGTACTGTACTCCAGGATATGGAATTTAAAGGTAAGATAAAATTCCTTTTTTTCTCTTGTCCACTGAGGGACACAGGAAGTCTTTAATCATCAGATTTTTCTGCCATCTACAGCAGAATTGGGCTCTAGAAAATAGATCAGCCATGGGGTAATGCCTCCTACTACCACAATGCCTCAGTTTTTGTTAGTGTCTTAAAATGATGGATGTCTTTTACTAGCTCTGCTGATTTGAGTTTTAACCTTTTTTTTTTTCAAAGCAGCCTTTTTTTTTTTTCAATTAAAAATCATCTTTCTGTAGCTGCAGGAGATCTTTTCGCCTTATCGCAGCTGCCATGTGCAGTTGTCCCCAGTCTCAACATTTGGCCTTATTGTGACTGGACTCCACTGGAGCGGACATTGCGGGGTGTCTCACACACACTAGGCTCTACTTGAATGCATTACAGACTGATCCTGGTTAGGTTAGATGTGGAGCACTTTCCAGGCCCAGAGCTGTTGGCATTGCCTCTGTGCTGGCTCTGTGCCTGAAGACTTAATTATGTGAGTAGGCTTTTCAGGCTGGGCACTACAAGCTCCCTTATTTTTATTAGTTGATGAGTTCCTAATTGGTATACTCCTTTTTCCTGCTGGCTTTCCTTTGAAGGCATTAATGCTGTGGGACTGAGCACTGACATTATTCTCCTGGGTGGAATGATGTGTGCCAGACAGCATCGTGGAAGCATCTCTTCTGCTCCTGCTACAAGAGCTACATGAAACTTTGAACCCTGCCTGCAGTGATACTTTCGCCAGTCAACCCATCAGTCTTGATCATAGTCTGCTTACTAACACCAGCCTAGGTTCCATGAGTAATAGAGACCTAGTCTTTTACCTTGAGCCATAATGGGGAGTCATGTTGCCCATTGGTGTTAGAGTGTAGAGTCTTCTGCTATTACTTCTAAGTTGAAAGAGACTTTTTGGACCTTATTGATGCAGTGTGCTACACCCTTAAACTAAACTCTCTCAATCAGCATTAACCATATTTAATCCTTATGCTGCTAACATTTGTAAATAGGTAGGAAGGTTTATTATATGTGCTTGTTTTAAACTTTTTTTTACATTCCTTCAGTTTCTTCCTAGTTTTTGGCTTAGGCCAAAATTATATCATACATCCCATAACTATTCATGGAAGTTTTTTTTTTACTTTCATCTGGAGGAGGGGTTTTCTCAGCTGCACACACCCTCCTTCATTGATGACTGAGCTAAGGGATGGAATCCAGGAAGTAAATGCTACATGAATCATCTGCCCTTATTCAAGATGAACATTGCTAGAAATGATAGAAAGTGTTTTTCATAGTGGTTTCTCAACAAAATGAAGAATGGAGACATGGATGTATAGGTGAGTGTGCTTTGATTATTCAAAGTGAACTAAATAGTCTATTCATTGTGTGGTGAAAAGAAACACACATTACGTTTAGTAATCTCTGGTCAAATAAGAAAAACCCTCCCTCCTCACACCAACCTTTTCGCAAATATTTTTTTTAAACCTATAAAAACGTTTTCACTGTCACATGTCTTTCACTGACACCTCTTCTAGGAGTGGAGATCAGTGATGCAGCATTGTGGTCTCATTCCACTGTCAAATGGTGCCCTTATTGCTGCAGTCTCCTGGAACCTGAGGGAACAGCAATGATTAGTTAGAGGGGGGTTAAAATCCTAGTTATTGTCCAAATTATAACAGTCGCTAACATGTATATAGATTTTTGTCTGCTTACCTGTCAGCTTTGATACCTTGACATAACGGACTCCCATGTTTCATGTATTTTATGAAACTCTGTATCCTTGTACCTGGTTTCCTTGTAGGTTTTATGTGCAATCCCATGATCTCCTGCTTACAATTTCTTTGCTCCCTAGAGCTGCAAATAGATACACATCCCCCAGCTTTATATCTCTTGTTTAATACATTCATAATGCTGCATTAAAATATAAATTTTTTACTTTCCGCAGTAATAAAATGTTTTAAACTCGTGCAAAGAACAGAGAACTATGATATTGTTCTGCATCCCATTTCCCAGCTCCTCTGCTTACCTTTACCTAATAAGTTTACAGCACAAAACAGCACAGCAAAAGACATTTTTTCTGTTACCCAAACAGTTGCTAGAAAAAAAACAGTAAAGATATATATACAGTTGTGTTCAAAATAATAGCAGTCAGACATCACTAACCTGATCAATCACTGTTTTTGGTAGAAATGATATTTCTATATGGCAAATAATTTACTAGCAGGTGCAGTAGAGTAATAGAAATCCAACAGACCCAACAGTTATGACATGCATGCTGCTGATTCTGTGTAATTGAATCACTAATTGAAAGGGGCATGTTCAAAATAATAGCAGTATGGAGTTCTATTAGTGAGGTCATTCATTCTTTGAAAAACAGGTGGCAATTATTGCCCTTATTTAAGGAAGGAAGGCAGCAAATGTTGTACATGCTGGTTACAGTGCATTTCTCTCTGAAATTCTGAGGAAAATGGGTTGTTCCAGACATTGTTCACAAGAACAGTGTACCTTGACTAAAAAGTTGATTGGAGAGGGGAAAACATATAAAGAAGTGCATAAAATGATAGGCTGCTCAGCTAAAATGATCGCAAATGCTTTAAAATGGCAACCAAAACCTGAAAGACGAGGAAGAAAGCGAAAAACTACCATTTGAATTGATAGAAGAATAGCCAAAATGGCAAGGACTCAGCCAACAATCAGCTCCAGGAAGATCAAAGAAGGTGTAAAGTTACCTGTGAGTACTGTTACAATTAGAAGACGCCTATGTGAAGCCAAGCTATCTGCAAGAAGCCCCGCAAAGTCCCACTGTTGAAAAAAAGACGTGCTGAAGAGGTTACAATTTGCCAAAGAGCACATTGACTGGCCTAAAGAGAAATGAGGCAACATTTTGTGGACTGATGAAAGTAAGATTGTTCTTTTTGGGTCTAGTGGCTGGAGACAGTTTGTCAGACGACCCCCAAACACTGAATTCAAGCCACAGTACACTGTGAAGACAGTGAAGCATGGTTGCGCAAGCATCATGATATGGGGATGTCATACTACGGTGTTGGGTCTATTTATCGCATACCAGGGATCATGGATCAGTTTGAATACATCAGAATACTTGAAGAGGTCATGCTGCCTTATGCTGAAGAGGAAATGCCCCTGAAATGGGTGTTCCAACAAGACAACGACCCCAAACACACCAGTAAATGTGCATTATCTTGGTTCCAGACCAACAAGATTGACGTTATAGAGCGGCCAGCCCAATCCCCGGATCTTAATCCAATAGAAAACTTGTGGGGTGACATCAAAAATGCAGTTTCTGAGGCAAAACCAAAAAATAGAGAAGAACTGTGGAATGTAGTCCAATCATCCTGGGCTGGAATACCTGTTCACAGGTGCCAGAAGTTGGTTGACTCCATGCAACACAGATGTACAGCAGTTCTCAGAAACAGTGCTTATACAACTAAATATTAAGTGATTCAAAGGAAAGCAAAATCTTCAAACATTTTTCAGTTTATATAGTGAATGTTTGAGTTTGTAAAGAAGAATACAAACACTGCTATTTTTTTGAACAGTCTAATATTCACTTTTCTTCAATTTTTTTTAGAGGAACAACACAAATTTGATATATTTTTCTTCATGTTTTGATTGGAATAGAATGTGTAGTGTTCCCAATGCATTTGTGTGTATGGAAATAAAAGCTATTAGAAGGATTTTGAGCTTTATTCACTTTTTTCAACACACTGCTATTATTTCGAACACAGCTGTATATATATTCTGTACTGTGTTAGACTAGAGCAGAAGTAAGAAATAAATCCTTGGTGCTAGTGATGAATTTTATATATTTTACCTCACGTTTGTGTGCTTTTTTTTTTTGCAGAGCATGTTAAAGGTTGTGTTTATTAGGCCCCTTTCACATTGACAGTCGAATCGGGTCTGCCTATCAGTTTTTCAGGCAGACCTGATTAGAACATCCATAGCCCTCTATGGACCAGTGGACCTCGGCAGACATTCAGTTAGATCTTGTATGCTAAAAACAGACGGATGGGATTCACACTGGATGATAGTGGTGGAAAATGACAGGTGGTCTGTTTCCATCTGACCACCCCATAGAAAACAGTGGGTTGTGTCTGTGTCCACTCTTCAGCAGCGGAGCGGACACAGACCTGTCATCCACTTGCTCAGCGGGGATCAGCGTAGAGATCCCCTGCCGGGCAAGTGGATCCACTGATGGGTCCGCCCCATCTGAAAGCGGCCTTAGACCTACCAACCAGCCTATTTAATAGCTGGTCCCTCCTTACATGTCAGGGTGCTAGGTATAATCCTAGATTCTGAACTCCCCTTCAGCCCCCACATCTAATCACTGGTTAAATCTTGCTGCCTTAACCTCAACAACATTCCTTCCTGACTAACAACTCACCAAAACAGCTTATTCACTCCTTGGTTATTTTCCGCCTTGACTACTGCAACTCTCTCCTCACTGGCCTACCCCTGCACAGGCTACCCCTCTGTCAGTCTATTATTAATGCTGCTGCTAGACTAATACACCTTGCTAACCAATCCGTGACCTCTGCCCCTCTTTGCCAATCTCTTCACTGGCTTACATACAAAATATAACATATAAAACCAACATATAAAATTCAGAATACTAACCACAAGGTACAAAGACATCCACAACACCACCCCCAGCTACATCACCAATCTCATCTGCAAATATCGGCCAAATGTCCTCTCCGCTCCTCCCAAGACCTCCTGCTCTCCAATTCCTCTGTTACCTCCTCCCATGCTCGCCACCAGGACCTCTCCATAGTCTCTCCCATCCTCTGGAACTCCCTGCCCTAGTATGTCTGGTCAGCACCTACCCTGACCACCTTTAGGCAATCCTTGAAAACTCATTTATTCAAGGAAGCCTACCCCACCTCCACCTAAGAACTGTACTTGAGTCACTTCCATCAGATCATCCCCTGCCGCTATTACCTTTTTGTACCACCTCCCTCTAGGTGTAAGCTCCATGAGCAGGGCCTTCTTATTCCTTCTGTATTGAACTGTATTGTAATCGTACTGTCCCCCTTTATATTGTACTGTATTGTATTTTACTGTGTAAACTGTTGGTGCTATATAAATCGTGTATAATAATAACTAAGATTTTTTTCCTAAGCATTGTAGAATCACAATATATTTCCTGTTTTTGTTTATTTAGTACATTGTTGTTAGCAAATAAAGGGTTAACCTGGGAGTGGTCTGGGACTGAACTCAACTAACACATAGAAAGCATCAGTGATGCTGTGGCACCATGCGGTTTGGCACTTGTGATAATGCCAGTGTTTGCAGGTGTGTGGGGGGTGCCATTAATAATTAATGGCACTGTTGCTCATCTATTAAAGTGCAGTGTGTTTTTGTGTGTGTTCCCAGCACACAAGACCTGAACCTAACCGTACTCTTTTCTGGACATGCAAAATTTCTTAATATTTCTCAAAGACCAACTAAACGATATATGCCCTTTAAAATCTCAGTTTAAAACTATTTTCAGACTTTTATTGTTTTTTTTTTTTTTTCAAAGGTCTAACCTACTCTTTCATAACATACTTCTTTAACACTCACACTGCTGCATCTTTTCTCAGCTTTTATTATACATTTTTTATGTGGTAGTTATTATTTAATTGGTAATTTTAAACTAATAGATTGGATCTTCTTTTACGACAGATTTCTTCTGAGGTTTACCTGTTCAGTCATATTAAAGGAAAGAAACACCAGCTAGCAGTACGAGAGAACAGCAGCATCCAGGGCCGGGAACTGTCAGATGAAGAAGTGGTGAGTGCCGAAACAAATGTTATATTTTGAAAGAGTTCCAACATCATACCATTGACTTGCTAATATGCCTAATATGATATTCCTCAATAGCTCTTCATACTTTTTCTCACTGCAATCTTTAATTTTCCTATCAGATTATATTCAAAGATTTTATCCTTAAATGTTTGTTCTGTATAACTTAAGTTTTGTTCAATGCAAGCACAGTGACAGTAAAATGAAAGTAGCAAGATACAATTTCTCCCTTCAGCTCATGCTCTGCTCACTGTCTACTCTGCTTGGTGTAGTTCTTTTCCCATTGTATTCAGCCCTGCTTTAGTAGAATTGCAGCTGAACTGTTTATCTTGCAGTGTACAGTACTCTGATCAGATGAACAAATGTGTTACCCATTGCGCGATTTAGCTTCAAATGCAGAACTTGTAATGAGGCAGTCCACGTGTCACGCCAGCTTTAGGGCTTCCTGCTCTAGTCTGAAGCTGGCCATAGATGGATCAAATCTCAGCTGGTTCAACAGGGACCGGCTGAGATTTGATCCATGTATGGGCAGACTGGTTGTACTGAAGTCAATACATCAAATTTTCCAGCGACATATAGCCGCCAGCAGTTATCACTGTGTTCTGCTGGTAGAGAAAGCTCCCCGCACACAATAGCACTGCGGGAGGCATTCTTCCATCAACACTGACTGTGTTGATGGGGGGAATCTAGGAATTTACTCTCCTTCCACCCCTTGGTGGAAGGAAAGAAAAATTGCATAATCTATGGACTTCTTGATCCTAAACCCCACTCCTCCCCCCCAGACTAACAATGCTGCTGTCCAAAGGTGTCTGCTTTTCTAATTCTTCCATAAAATATGAGTCGTAAGACAGGAAGTGTGTTACTGGCAGGATCACAAGGTGAAATAAAAAAAAAAAACACCACACCTAAGAATTGGTAAGCTACAATATATTACATGTTTGTTTTGGGGTTTTAATACCATTTTAAGTTGGTCATACACAAAAAGATTTTTTTCTTTCAGCATGTAGCTGAAATCTAATTCCTCCATCCATGCAAAACAACGTGGATGGACAAAACTCCTGCTGAGGCTGTTGTATTCTAATAGCTAATTCTAATATCACCAGGTGTGAGATTTTTTTTTGAATAGTGCCTAGAGCTGATTGGATTCTGGCACAGCTCATCCAACAATCATCTGCCCGACTCCTTCGATTTTTCAGTCTAAGAATGATGGGCAGTGTGCTGATTACAGGAACACATTTTGTCCAGCTGTATAGGAACTGGATGAAAGTTGCTCAGTATATTGCCAGCTATAGTATCTTTCACTGGACCTTGCCAAAATCATCTCTCAGCCTGTCACTTACCACATTTTCACAGGGACAGACACTGCTTCTGTCTCACTAAGGAGAGACAAATTTTTTTTTAAATGTATCTTATTTTTTTTTGGGCCCCATTCACACTTTGTGTGGTGGGAATACGCATTCCCGCTCGCAGTTTCTCATGCTTTTTCACGTGTCACACATAGGGCAGCCCATTCGCATGAATGGGCTTCCCTATATGCAGTGAATGCATGCATGAAGCCCCCACACCTTTTCAGATGTGGTGTATTGCGTGTTATCACATGTTTTGCCATGTGAAAGTGCAGCAAAATTGCGCCACATTTGTGGAGTCTTAAGAAATAATGTCACTGCAAGCACATCTCACATTTTTCTGCATTTCTGAAAACACGTTTTAGAAAAAAAGCGTTTTCAGTCCGGTCAAGTGTGAATGAGGCCTTACATTTTTTATAATTAGAGTTATTTGTATAAATTTGACAAATGCCTCCTTGCTTTCATTGAAAGGCTAAGTCCATGTTTGTGTAGGGTTCGGGAATGCATGCATGTTATAGTCATGCTTAGATGAAACGTGAAGTGTGATCGTATTCTATTACGTGAATCCCAGGGTGCTTCTCTTTTCAGAAATCTGGTAATTTTTTAGTTTAACATGGCTGTGCATGACTCCCCCCACACAGCTGCATCATCTAGCCCGGGAATGTAAACAAACAATTACTACAGTTCCCATCTGCCTCCCTGGTAGAGGGATTAACACAGCATTGGCGATCTCTCCTCCTGCCCTCTCTGCTGTAATTCAAGCTGCACTTCTGTATGGAGGCTGTGGAAGAATTTGCAAGAGTTTTTGTATTGTATCCACAATGCACTGTCCATGGTGTATGTATATTATATAGGGCGCGCTTGTTGGAGCCCAACCTCTGTAGCTGTAAGATAAAGGTGCCAGATGGATATCAGTGATGGATGGATGGGAACAGTAACACTGAGGTAGTTCTTCTTAGAGTGGAAGCAAGGCTCTAATGCAGTAACAAGAAAAAGAGAGGAAGGCACCTCTAAGTGCAGTATTGACAATTTATTTAGTAAACAATGGAAAAGTTGCACTTACAAGATAAACGGTTAAAAAGACTCATCGTGTGGTAAATAGATCCTGGTAGGACATCCAGCCGTCCAGCAGCAAACTATGTCTATAGGATCAGGAAGTAGAGTCCAGGATGTGACTGTGCATCAAAAATGAAGCTTGTAGAGCAGAGTCAGATGTAGCAGGTGAAGGGGGCGGTAATGCATTTCAGAGCATGCTCAATAGGCTCCTTCTTCAGACCTCCTTAAAGAGGAAGAAGGAGCCTATTGAGCATGCTCCGAAAAGCATTACCGCCCCCTTCATCTGCTACATTTGACTCTGCTGTACAAGCTTCATTTTTGATGCACAGGCACATCCTGGACTCTACTTCCTGATCCTATAGACATAGTTTGCTGCTGGACGGCTGGATGTGCCACCGGGATCTAATTACCACACGATGAGTCTTTTTAACCGTTTATCTTGTAAGTGCAAATTTTCCATTGTTTACTAAATAAATTGTCAATACTGCACTTAGAGGCGCCTTCCTCTCTTTTTCTTGTCACTGTCCATGGTGCAATGCTGTGCAGGCTTCATTGCAAAAAAAAAAAAATAGTAAATGCATATTGATCATGAAATCAATACTGCACTTGCTAATTATTGCCAAAGAAGATTTCTAACTCTGTTTTTGTTATCGTACACATAAACAATATCTGTTTTTTCCTATGTTGTCCTTTGTATTTTATATCCTTGCTAGTGTGTATATCTGGGTTGCTGCCATTGTGCTGAAGCCTCCCCATCAGCATACAAATAACTTTTTTTTTTTTCTTAGTCTATCGCCATACAAACATTTAAGATGTCAGTTAGGATTTAAACTTCATTTATGATTTTAAGATTAAACAGCAGTGCATGCTATAAAAGATAATTGGAAAATAGAAAAATGAAAGCCTTTTCCAAATGAACTTAAAAATATGCTGAAACATGCAGAGTCCTGTAGACTGCCCTCCAGGTAATAGAGCAAATGTTGGCACATATAAAAGAGCACCACACCAATCAAATATCTCAAATTCAGCTTTCAATAAACAATTCATTTGATCAGTGACATAATTATGCTTCCGTCTTTATACAAATCCCAATTAAAATGTCAATTGTGCTTGTTCTGTAGGTACATAGAATATCTCAGTGTTTAAAACTATACATTTAAATGTCTAAAATTAAAGTGGGTGTGGAAGGATTGGATTCTGTAGTCACTTTTTGACCCCTTTCTTTTATGAAATAGCAAAGCTGTCACCTACATTGAAAAACTCACAAAACCCATGTCTGAACAGACATAGTGCATGTGCTGTAAGTAAGCATTTATTATGCTGTCTTTTTTACAGATACTTACTGTCCCTAAAGGTGGCAATAAACATTTTTGTCATTGGACATATTAAATTGTATCTACGGTCAACATTTAAAATCATATATTCATTTCAACATTGTACTGTATTTCAGTTATTTCTAGCCTACTCTTATTAATCTGAACGATCTTGTAATATGTAAACTTACTTTGTAAAGATCCCCACACATTTACTTCCCAGATTTCTGTGACACCTCTTCACTATGTCCTGTGAGTAGGCACTGCCGTATCACACTTTTCACAAAGCCTGCCTTCTAAACTACAGAGGTGCTGAGAAGAGGAGTTTCAGAGTCAGTACAGGAATCACTGCTTGCAGAGGCAGCAAGGTACCATGGGATATGTAGACATTAGAAACTGAAAGTAAACCGCACGTCGGGTCCATAGATTGATGGACGGGTCCCCTAATTCACTTCTGCGGGCTGAAACACAATGGAAATGTTGCATATAAGAATGTATAGCATTGTACTAATTGCCTATTGATATCCGTTTATCATGTGTGTTGTTTTGCGCTGTTTTGTATTATCTTTGTAATATAAAAACTTTAATATAAACAATTGGAAAATAGAGTAAACCACACAAGAGGAGCTGCAAAACATGCACTGACTTCAGGAAGTTGTGGAAAGAGATGGCCAGCAAACAGGCAGCACTCACAACATAAAAGGATATTTTTCATTGAATTGTTAAAAGTAGCTATTGTTTGTATTGCTATTACAATGCTGATGTTATAAAATGAAACTCAAATAACTTATTTCCTTTAAGTTATTTTAGATTGAATCTTTTACTGACTTGACTTTGCGTAACATTTACTTGTTTCAAGAGTACTTAATATGCGCTTGGCTATCCAACAGCCAGGATGAAAGATGAGATTGTACCAAAGTTGTAGAGGTGCACTCAAAGTGAATGTCAGGGCAAAAAAAACTATTCAGTACATCTTTAGAGAATATGCACATCTCGTATAGTTTTATGCCTTGAAAAATGCTGCGAGTACAGAAAAATACCTGTAGATCCACCTGAAATGTACTCCTAAACTCCTGTTTGGGTTGACAACATAGTGGTGTTTGCTGCATTAAAATCATAAGCAGAGTTGTCAGTTTTCCTTGGTGTGGACAGCAGAGCTTTACCGGTCCCTTCCCTATTTGTTCCTCTTCTGGAGTAGGAACCAGATTTTGGTCAATGACTAGAAATACACTTACAGAGCTTCGTCTGTACCTTCCCTCTATGTTTCTATTCTCGTGGACCAGGGACTTAAAGGTAAATTTGAGTCAATGCATGGACATACACTTACAGAGCTTTGCCTACACCTTCCCTCTATGTTCCTATTCTCGGGGACCGGGAGCTTGAAAGTAAAATTGTGTCAATGCCTAGACAGGAAAGGTAGTTTCTGTTCATCTCATGTTGCTGTCCCCTAAATAATTGACATTAGTGCCACTGAGGATAGCCAAACCTTGTACAGATTTGAATACCTGTGTTCACCGTGTTCAAATTAAGATTCCATTATTTGTTTCTGTGAACATTTCTGACACCTGTAGAAATTTCCCAGCATACACTACACATTCCCTTATAGCTCACATGATATAGTCCTTGCTGTGGCATTTCAAACAGCTTTTAGATGTTTGTCTTTCTTTTATTGCTTAAGATACATGAAGCAGTTTAAGTAGAAGTTTAATAGTAATTTTTTTTTTAAATTTAGCTCTATATTTCTTGCTACTGCAGTAACCTATAACCAAAGAACAACCCAAAATAATTTCTCCTGCTCCTGATGATCACAGTGATACCACATGTGTGTATGTTAGTTGTTGTTTGTACCCATAGTACAACCCAGAAAAAATAGTGCGAAATTAGCGCTTTTTTTTTTTTTATCCTGCCGCTGACACTGATACTAATTTAAAAATCAACCCCTTGACACCGACGTAACACAAATATGCGGCCTCACAGAGCTGGGCTTCTTTTCTTGGGGCCGCATATTTGCGTATCTGTCTTTGTGCTGGGAGCGCGCCGCACTGCGTGTCACTGAGAGCCCCGGATCCCGTTCTAATAATCGGGACCCGGGACTCCCGATTCCGGTCACATGTTCGCTGTGATAGCCTCTGATTGGCTATCACAGTGATCAGTCACTGTACAGCTCGGACCCCTTGTTTTTTTTTCTCTCTCTATGAACGGAGGAGAGATACATTGTATCTCTCTAACTCCTGGCATAGAGGGGGAAAAAATGTTTGTTAAAAAAAAAAAAGAAAAAGATAAATAACTATTAAAAAATAAAATAAAAAATAATCATGGTTTGATCTAGTTCAGGGTAAGTGGGTCATGGTCAAAGATCAGGATTTTTTTTTTTTTTAATTGGTTTTACTGTCAGTGTGTTTTAGGTAAACAAAAAAAAATGCGCACTATTGTTTCAGGGCTGTACTACTTGTACAAACAATAAATAACATACACAGATATGGTATCGCTGCAATACGGCGTGCTCCCAGCACAAAGGCAGGAACGCAAATTAGCGGCCCCACGTAAAGAATCCCAGTTATGTGAGGCGCTAATTTGCGTATGGTCAGCGTCAAAGGGTTAACTGGATCTGTGTGCGGTGCTTATAAATAAAGCAGACATGGAAGGGGAGTAAAAGGAGGAATAAATCACTCCCACCTCAAATGACTCATTCAGCTGTAATTTGGCTTGAGCTTTTGAGTTTTGTAAATAACAGTTTTTTTCAGCAAAGCAGTTAAAGCTGAACTTTGGGACCTCCCACCCCCTTTAGCTAATTGATGAGTTCGTAAAAAAAATTCTATGATTCTAAAATACTCATCTTAATCTGCTGTCACCTGATACTCCAGGTTCCAAGTCTTCCATCTTCCTAACTGAAGGGGAGAAGGATCCTTCTTCATACATTCACTTAACTGTGTGGGAAAATGTAGACACTTCCTTCTGGATGGCCAGTAGCAGGGCAGGGATATGCACATCATATCGCCCAATACCCAGGACATGCAGTTTTGGGCACCGGGCAGGCGTGCTTTTGTTTTACATTTAGCCCAGTGGCGGACAAGCAGCAGGGTTTATTTCATGCAGTGCAATTTTCATTTCAGTGGAATTGTCAAATATAGTTGTTCAGGGGTTACTCTTCTCTACAAAATTGCCTTCCATCCACTTCTATGCAAATCTGTCTCCTAGCCACGTGTATGCAAATCTGTCTTCTATCCACCTCTATGCAAAACTGCCTCCAGCCACTTGTATGCAAAATCGGCTATGAATCACATTCTATGATATCTGATGATGACATTCTGAGGTATCTCTGGATGCCACTAAACTGCTGTGCGAGTGTGGAACACATAGCTCCAAACTCGCATAGGACCCTTTTTTGAACCAGATCAAAATTGCACCACTGAATCTTTCATAGAAAACAATGTATTCTCAGATGCCATCCAAATTTTTGCGTTTTGGATTGCATCTGATCTGCATAAATCTCAAAATGCACTACAGTTGCAAAGGTTGTTCAGGTGCTATTCTTTTCAGTAGCACCTAGAAAGCAGTGCGGTTTTGTCTCAATTTATCGTGGCAAAACGCATTGTGTAAAGGTTGTAGCCCAAAAAAGGAACAGGAACGTCTTTTGGGCAACAAGCTCCACGTGATGAGATTACTGTACTATTAATCACGCGACAACCATGGCAATATCACACTTCTTTTTAGATATCATTGAAAATAATGGCACCTGAACCTCCATTTTGCTATTCTAGTGCATTTTGAAATCACGGGGCAGAAACACAGCGATTCTGCAGCAATCCCAAAATGCCCAGGTGTGACTGGAGATTAATGGAGTGGACACCAGAGCTTGATTTGGCTGTTCAGCATGTTCTTGTATTGAGCACCCGATTGCTTCCATGTTTGAGAGTAACCTGGAGGATTAACTTTTTTTTTCTCATTGGGGCCAGCACCTCATTTACTTGCTTAGCATTTGCGCTTCTGCTGAGCTTTAACGGAGCCCGACATTCCCCTTTCCTGACGAGCACTCAATCAATGCTTGCCACACTGCAAAGTCTCTCCCCTTCTTTTTAGTCCCCAATTACGGTGCACCAGGAACTTAAATGGCAGACTTAGGTAAGTATTAAAACAGCTTCAGAAGGTATCTACTATGTTAACAACTGTGGAATAAGTGACAGGGAAGGTGTGAAATATAATACTGTCCAGAGATTGTCTTTAACCACTTGCCTACCGGGCACTTATACCCCCTTCTTTACCAGGCCAATTTTCAGCTTTCAGCGCTGTCACACTTTGATTGACAATTGTGCGGTCATGCAAGATTCTACCCATATGAAATTTTTATAATTTTTTTGTCACAAATAGCTTTCTTTTGGTGGTATTTAATCGCCGCTGGGCGCTTTACTTTTTGCACTATAAACAAAAAGTGTGCAAAAAATTTGAAAAAAAAAGTTTCTTTGTTTCTATTATAAAATTTTTCAAACAGATAATTTTTCTCCTTCACTGATGTGCGTTGATGAGGCAGCACTGATGGGCACTGATAGGCGGCACTGATAGGCAGCACTAATGAGGTGTCACGGATAGGCGGCACTGATAGGCGGCACTGATGATGGGTACTGATAGACAGCACTGATAGGTGGTACTGACTGGCATCACTGCTGGGCACTGACTGGTGGCACTGCTAGGCCTTGACTGGCGCAACTGCTGGGCACTGACTGGCACAACCGCTGGGCACTGACTGGTGGCAGCACTGCTGGGCTGCATTGATGGGCACTGGTGGGTGGCACTAGTGGGCACAGGTGGGTGGCACTGCTGGGCACAGGTGGGTGGCACTGGTGGGCACTGCTGAGCACAGGTGGGTGCACTGCTAGGCACAGGTGGGTGCACTGCTGGCACAGGTGGGCGGAGCTAGTGGACAGCACTGCTGGGCTACATGTGGGCGGAACTGGTGGGTGGCGCTGCTGGGCACCGATCATCAGGGCACTAATCATCAGTGCCCTGATGATCGGTGCCGATCCCTGCTCTTGACAACTGCCGGTTCTTGGCAGTACTTTCCTCATGCTCTGACAGCATGAGGAAAGTGCAGCCGAGAACCGGCAATTGCATTTCCCGGTGATCAGCGTGTCATTGGACACAGCTGATCACGTGGTAAAAGGCCACTGTGATTGGCCTTTTACCACATCATGTGATCAGCTGTGTCCGTAGGACACAGCGATCACGGAGATCACCAGGAGATCAGCAGGAGAGCGCGTTCTGGGAGGATGTCATATGACGCCCTCCCAGAACTAGCCGGCCGCAGTGTAGCCGTCATTTGGCTCTCTGCGGTTGGCAAATAGTTAAATTAGCTTGGGAAGTCCTCAGGGAAGGCAATTTACTTTACTTTATCAAACTCATATCTGGACGCTCATGCCACCAGCTTGTCTTGTCAAAAAGTTTTGAGACATTTCTCACCCTGTTTAAACAGCCTGTACCATGTGTTGTTATACTTGTTGATATGTACGCTATTTCTCTTTTTGTCATGTTTGACTTGCATCTTATACCATACTGGTTTATGTGTTTGAAATTTGCTCTGTAAAACTTTCAATAAAATATTTTAACAACTTAGCTTGGTAAGCATGTGAAAATATGCCCACAGCTCCACCTGTTGCTTGGAATAGGAAAGAATGAAATGTTCATATGCAACATTTCATATTTACCATGCTAAAAATTCTAAACATATTTTAAAGTTTTATTATTTCATTCCTGACCATAATCGCATAAAAAAGAAAATCCTATACTTGAACACAAATCCTTAGTGCAAGGATAAAATAACTCTCATCTGCATAAGAGTTAAGTCATCCTGGGCTGGCCAGTCATGATAGCAGAAGGTGGCAAACCTGGAAGAAGACTGGACGAAGTTATTGACACTGGCAAGGAACCTCACATACGTTGCCTTGCTAGCAGAAAGGTAAGTACAAGTGGACTCTAGTTCTGCTTTAAAGAGGAACTTAACTCTGGAATTGAGTTAAAAAAAGGCAGGTAGGAGGCAAAAGGCTAGTCACCAGTTTTGCTTGTGGTCTCCCTACTGACCCCATTATTGACTTGCCCTGATTTGTTCTGTACTGCGTATCTGTGTGGAGGCAGTCATCTTGGTAATGGCACGGCTTAGCTTCCTCATGTCAGAGCCCTCAGCAAAGGAGAGCAGTGAGCAGCACAGTACCAAACTGCACTGAGACTAGCAGTCAGAGACAGCGGTGCCTTAGATCTCACACTGCAGATATACAACTATGAGGCTGTTAACACAGGAGTGCCTCAGCACATTTGCATACAGCACAAGGTAGTGCGTTACTATTTTTCAGGAGGAGTTAGAGACAAAGGGTATATTTAAGGCAGTACCCATCACAAATAGAAAAAAGTCAGTGGTAAAACATTTGTTTTCATAACAGCCCACAATAGAGAGTTCAAGACACAGCTGTCATTGGAAATTGATAAATATGGTATTACACAGACATTGGAACCATGACATATTTACAGCCTACCAACATGTTTCAAGATATTAATTGCCTCTAGGACCAGTTCCATACCTTTAATTTTAACTCTTAACACATTAAGATATTAGTGAAAATTCTGTATATATATGCATTTGCTTAATAATTTTATTTTTTATTGATGGCCTTGAATAACAGTTTTGAGATGGAGAACATCGCAAGGTTCTTTAAAATGATCAACACAAGTTTTCCTCATTTAACTCGGCCTATACATTTTTGTCTTTGGATATAGAATTAATTATTGTGTACATTTATCATCATAGCACTTTTTAAGCATTGGGGGGTATGTCCTTGGGAAACAAAATCGCTTGTGGCTGTAATAAACATACATCTTCAATGGTAGCATTAGAGCTGTATTATTCAGTTGAAGCTCAATCAGAGAATGTAAGTACTCAGGGTTATTAGTTTGTATGCAGAATGTCTTGTACATGATATATACGTCTCTGGTGATCTCACACACGAGTTGGCTCCTTGATAATAAACACCTCTCCTGTGAACTCACACAGCTGCCGTTCTGACCTCACACACTTGACTTTTTATACAGCTGTCCTGCTGACATATTCTCTACTGATGCCTAGGAGATAATGCTGGGGTAAATGGCTGATCAGCAAAGACATGATTTTCTAGTGTCTATCTCATGAGCATCTACAGCAAGTCTGTATATTTATTGCTAATTTTGGCAATTTTGTTAATACAGTCTTTTTTATACTTATTTTATTTGGGTTTTCAAAGACAAAGTTGTTGCAGTGGAAGAAAGCATGTGAATGTACATAGTCATGTAGTTTAAATTGTTACGTACCATTTAAATAGTTGAATAGACATTGATATGTTTAGTTAGTTTTTGCATGTTGTATGTACTTTGATGTGGTAATCCATGGTATTTTGTTTCTTTCATACCATATCCATTGGCCTGTGTTAATCTGCACAGATCAATGCAGGCTCAACAATTGGGCACATATAAAACAATTGTTTTCTGTGTTCCCTGTTCCCGCCACACCAGAGAAGAAATCTTTTTGCTGGTTTCCCCTGTCCTGTAGAGTGATCACTACCTCCTTGACTGGATATACTTTACTTCTTGTTGCATCCAGGCATCTACAAAAATACAAAAAGTGCAGATATATACTATATATATATATATATATATATATATATATATATATATATATATATACACACACACACACACACACACACAGTGGGGAAAGTAATTATCTTGATTCCCTGCAGATTTTGTAAGTTTGCCCACTTACAAAGAAGAAGTGAAGGGTCTATAATTGTTGTCATAGGTGTATTTTAAATGATAGAGACGAAATATTAACCAAAAATCCAGAAAAACACATGATGCAAATGTTATAAATTGAGTTGCAGTTCAGTGAGTAAAATAAGTATTTGATCCCCTACCAACCAACAATAATTCTGGCTCTCACAGACTGGCTATGTGCTCATGTGAAACACAGATTAGTCCTATCAATTTAAGAAGCTGCTCTTAATGACAACTCATTATGTGTATAAAAGACACCTGTCTATAGAATCTCTTTCTTGGGCACCACCATAGGCAAGACCAAAGAGCTGTAAAGCGACCTCAGGGACAAAATTGTAGACTTGCACAAGGCTGGAATGGGCTACAAGACCATCAGCAAGAAGCTTGATGAAAAGGAGACAACTGCTGGAGCGATTATTCACAAATGGAAGATATTAAAAATAACCATCAATTGCCCAGGGTCTGGAGCTCCATGCAAGATTTCACCTCATGCGGTAAGGATGATCATGAGAAAAGTGAGGAATCAGCCCAGAACTACACGGGAACAGCTTGTGAATGATCTCAAGGTAGTTAGGACCACAGTCGCCAAATAAACCATTGGTAACACAATACACCACCATGGATTGAAATCCTGCAGCGCCAGCAAGGTCCCCCTCCTCAAGAAGGCACATGTACAGGCCTGTCTGAAGTTTGCCAATGAACTTCTAAATGATTCAGAAAGAGATTGGGAGAAAGTGCAGTGGTCAGAAGAGGCCATAATTGAGCTCTTTGGAATTAACTCGACTCACCGTGTTTGAAGGAAGAAAAATGCCGACTATGACCCTAAGAACACCATCCCCACAGTCAAGCACAGAGGTGGAAACATTATGCTTTGGGGCTGTTTTTCTGCTAAAGGTACTGGCTGACTTTGCTGCATTGGGGGGCCAATGGATGGGGCCATATATTGTAAAATCTTGGATGAGAACCTTCTTCCTTCAGCCAGAACATTAAGGTCATGGAGCGGCCCAGCCAGTCTCCAGGCCTTAATCCTATAGAAAAAATGTATGGAAGGAGCTGAAACTTCGAGTTACCAAGCGAGAGCCAAGAAACCTTAAGGATTTAGAGAAGATCTGTAAAGAATAGTGGGCCAAAATCCCTTCTGAGATGTGTGCAAACACATCTCATGTATACAGTTAGGTCCATATATATTTGGACACAGGCACAATATTAGTTTTTTCAGATATTTACCAGAACATATTCAGGCTATAGTTATATAATGGATATGGGCTGAAAGCGCATACTCTCAGGTTTAATTTGTGGGTATGTACATCCAAATTGGAGGAATCATTGTCCATCTGTACTGTTCAGCGCCGTCCAATCAACTTTGCTGCATTTGGCTGAATCTGGGCTGACTGTATATCTCTAAACACTGCAGAATTCATCCTGCTGCTTCTGTCTTCTGTCACATCATCAATAAACACCAATGACCCAGTGCCACTGGAAGCCATGCATGCCCATGCCATCACAGTGCCTCCACCATGTTTTACAGATGACATAGTGTGCTTTGAATCATGAACTGTTCCAAGCCTTCTCCACACTTTTTTCTTCCCGTCATTCTGGTTCAGATTAATCTTAGTTTGATCCGTCCAAAGAATGCTTTTCCAGAACTGTTCTGGCTTTTTTAGAATTTTTTTTGGCAAAGTCTAATCTGACCTTTCTATTCTTCAGGTTTATGAATGGTTTGCACCTTTAGTGAACTTCTGTGAACCCTCTGTATTTGCTCTCATGAAGTCTTCTCTTGATTGTAGACTTTGACAATGATACGCCCACCTCCTGGAGAGTGTCCTTCACTTGTCTGGATGTTGTGAATGGGTTTTTCTTTATCACAGAGTAGATCCTGCGATCATCCACCACTGTTGTTTTCCATGGACGTCCATGCCTTTTTATGTTGCTGAGCTCACCAGTGCATTCTTCTTTCCTCAGAATGTACCAAACTGTTGCTTCGGCCACTTCTAATGTTGCTGCTATCTCTCTGATGGATTTGTTTAGTTTTTAAAGCCTTACAATGGCTTGTTTTATTTGCATGGACAGCTCATTTGAATGCATGATGTAGATTCACATCAATAGATTCCAAATGCAAATACAACACTTAGAATAAACGCTAGACCTTTTACCTGCTTAATTGGTGAAGAAATAACAAAAGAGTAGCCAACACCTGGCCATGAAACAACTTTTGATTCAATTGTCCAATTACTTTTGGTCCCTTGAAAAAAGGGGGGATGGCTACTCTTAAGAGCTGTAATTCCTAAACCCATCCTCCAATTTGGATGTACATACCCTCAAATTAAACCTGAGAGTGTGCACTTTTAGCCCATATCCATTATATAACTATAGCTTGAATATGTTTTGGTAAATACCTGAAAAAATCTAAAATTGTGTCTGTATCCAAATATATATGGACCTAACTGTATATATACACACACACATACACGAAATTGCCAAAAGTATTAAAACATCCCTCCAAATCTTTGGATTCAGGTGTTCCCATAACTTCCATGGCCACAGGTGCATCAAATCAAGCACCAAGGCATGCAGACTGCTTCTACAAATATTTGTGAAAGAATGGGTTGATCTCAGGAGCTCAGTGAATTCAAGTGTTGTAACCTGATAGGTTGCCACCTGTGCAATAAGTCCATCCGTGAAATTTCCTTGCTACTAAATATTCAATGGTCAACTGTTAGTGGTATTATAACAAAGTGGAAGTAACTGGGAACAACAGCAACTCATCCAGAAAGCGGTAAGTCATGTAAAATGACAGAGCGGTGTCAGCACAAGCTGAAGCGCACAGTGCGCAGAAGTCGCCAACTGTTTGCAGAGTCAATTGCAAAAGACATCCAAACTTCATGTGGCTTTTAGATTAACACAACAGTATGTAGAGAGATTCATGGAATGGGTTTCCATGGCCAAGCAGCTTAATCCAAACCTTACATCACCAAGTACAATGCAAAGCGTTGGATGCAGTGGTGTAAAGCATGCCGCCACTGGACTCCAGAGCAGTGGAGATGTGTTCTCTGGAGTGACAAGTCACGCTTCTCTATCTGGCAATGCGATGGAAGTGTCTGGGTTTGGCATTTGTCAGGAGAACGGTACTTGCCTGACTGCATTGTGCCAAGTGTACAGTTTGATGGAGGGGGGATTATGGTGTGGGGTTGTTTTATAGGGGTTGGGCTTGGCCCCTTAATTCCAGTGAAGGGACCTCTTAAGGCGTCAGCATACTAAAAAATGTTGGACAGTTTCATGTTCCTAACTTTGGGAACAGTCTAAGGATGGCCCCTTCCTGTTCCAAGATGACTGCACACCAGTGCACAAAGCAAGGCCCATAAAGATGAAAAGGGATGGCGATACTTTACTGGCCTGCACGTAATCCTGACCTCATCCAGATAGAACACTTTTGGGATGAATAGAGTGGAGGTTACGAACCAGGCCTTCTCGTCCGACATCAGTGCCTGACCTCACAAATGCTCTTCTGGAAGAATGGTCAAACATTCCCACAAACATACTACTAAAGCTTGCGGACAGCCTTCCCAGAATAGTTGAAGCTGTTATAGCTGCAAAGGGTGGGCCAACTCAATATTGAACCCTACGGACTAAGACTGGGATGCCATTAAAGCGCATGTGCGTGTAAAAGCAGGCATCCCAATACTCTATAATAATAATAATACTTTTGGCAGTATAGTGTGTGTGTGTATATATATATATATATATATATATATATATATATATACATATACTGCTCAAAAAAATTAAATAAACCCTTTTTAATCAGAGTATAGCATCAAGTATCCTCCTGGGATATTGGTCTGGTCAGTTAAGTAGCAGAGGGGGTTGTTAATCAGTTTCAGCTGCTTTAGTGTTAATGAAAACAGTGAGACAACCTCCAAAACAGGAATGGTTTTACAGCTGGAAGCCACTGACATTTTTTCCCTACTTATCTTTTCTGACTGTTTTTCACTAGTTTTGCATTTGGCTAGGGTCAGTGTCACTACTGGTAGCAAGAGGCGATACCTGGACCCTACAGAGGTTGCACAGGCAGTCCAACTCCTCCAGGATGGCACATCAATACATGCCATTGCCAGAAGGTTTGCTGTGCCTCCCAGCACAGTCTCAAGAGCATGGAGGAGATTCCAGGAGACAGGTTACTTTAGGAGAGCTGTATAGGGCCATAGAAGGTCCCTAACCTATCAGCAGGACCGGTATCTGCTCCTTTGTTCAAGGAGGAACAGGATGAGCACTGCTAGAGCCTTACAAAATTACCTCCAGCAGGCCACTGGTGTGAATGTCTCTGACCAATCAGAAACAGACTTCATGAGGGTGGTCTGAGAGCCCAATGTCCTCTAGTGGGCCCTGTGCTCACTGCCTGGCAGCATTTGCCATTGAACATCAGAATTGGCAGGTTCGCAACTGGCGCCGTGTGCTTTTCACAGATGAGAACAGGTTCATCCTGAGCACGTGACAGACGTAAAAGGGTCTGGAGAAGCCATGGAGAACGTTATGCTGCCTGTAACATCATTCAGCATGACCATTTTGGTGGTGGGTCAGTGATGGTCTGGGGAAGCATATCCATGGAAGGACGCACAGACCTCTACAGCCAAGACAATGGCACCCTGACTGCTATTTGGTATTGGGATTAAATCCTTGGACCCATTGTCACATCCTACGCTGGTGCAGCAGTGGGCCCTGGGTTCCTCCTGCTGCACGGCAATGTTCGGCCTCATGTGGCAAGAGTATACAGGCAATTCCTGGAAGATGAAGGAATTGATACAATTGAATGGCCTCCTCACTCGCCTGACTTAAATCCAATAGAAGACTTCTGAGTTATCATGTTTCGGTCTATCCAATGCCAGAAGAGAGGATATATATGGGACAGACACAGCTGGAGGTATACATATATACAGTATATACACACTGTGTATATTTATGTATATATATTTTACACACAGACTTAACTTAATCATTTAGTACAGTGCAAAACTCTCCCCTATATCCATACAACCGCAGAAATGGACTGTTCTCACCATGGACCTTTCCATTTTTTCATTAAATAATCATTCTACTGTTTCCATTGAGGGCATTCCTTTCATTTAGAATTCAGTTGATAGGTGTTTGGAGACTCTTTTGAGGTTCTACTTTGCTTTGGCAGGTCCTGTCATGCAACCGGCTATTGCCACTTTGTCATTTGTACATGTTATGGTGAACTGGACTGGAGAAATTAACACTGAGCTTTCTCTGATTATAGATGATCCAAATATTGCTGCAAGATTACAGCTCTTGCTCTCAGCACTACTCGTTTGTGTAGATTCCATAGAGAATGTAATTTGTCATATCTCCAGAATGTCCTTAATTTCTGTGCATATGCACAGAATTTTTTGGCCATCTGCTTGGTCGGCAGACCACCCTCATGAAAGGTGCCTTCTGCACATGCCCTAGGATGCGAACCCCTCTCTGGAATTTCCCTTCAGGAATACATGGAGGTGGCTAATGAGGAAAGGGGCTTCCTACCCCACTATCCACAATTATCTGTCCATAATGAATGGGATATTTACACCCTATGGATATGATCCATTTCCCTACACAAGCCCTCATCAACTGCAGGTCCTTCTCCTCAGTCCTGCTCATAACTCTTCTGCACAATGAAGGTATACCATCACTCCTGGAGAGAGGGAAAGAGATGTGTATCTTCTATAGACATGCTTCTATATCTCTAATATGAGAGATTCTCTAACTTTGACTACATATGCAATGCAAGGGATTTTTATTCCCCATCTTTTTACATTTTAGTGTTGCCTTTATGTTGCTGAACTCGCCACACCCTGTGGTGCTTTATCATTAGACCCTTAATCAATCCTAAGCCTTTGTATCCCATGGTACTTTGGAGACCCCTTTCTCATAAAACCTCCTCAGTCACGTCTTTGAACCATAGGACTAACTCACTTACCCCTGCAGTTGCTACTACACCCTTCTCGGGCACCTGCACTCACCTACCCCTGCAGTTGCTACCACATCATTCTTGGGTACCTCCCCCTACCTTATACTACTTCTACAGACTTCTTTTGGACAGCTAGGGCCAGGGTTCTTCTTAAAGATCACTGAAATTCTTCTCCTCACAATGCAGGGAGGTTAGCTCCATTACATGTCCTACTCCTTTTAGTTTTTACACAAGTTTCTCTGGTCTATAATTCTTAGACTCTGCTATGAGTTTGAGATGTCCTTCCCTCTAGTATTAGTGCCAAGTATCATCGGAATACCCTTTTTTATGAGATCGGAAGCCTTTCTGCTCTAGCCTCTTTAAAGACCTCGCCTTTGGCTCCAGTCAACTTTCTTTGCCAGATTAGTAGTGGTAAAGGTCACACTGGCCGTTTTCATTACTCTCCTTATGTGTTGGTTTTTGCCTCCATGTGATGCCTATAATTGCCCCAACACTTACCTGACTCTCTCACCAAATATCTCCAGTTATGTATCTTTTCCACAGACTCTCACCCAGAGATCTCCAAATATTTCTAATTTCCTGATCTTCACCAGTTAGGAAATTCCAACCTCTAGGTTGTGTCCTCTACGCTGTGTAATCTGCCATGTGAGGTAGTTCTCACCTACTGGTATAATAGGGAACACCATCTTAGCATTTGTCCCCATTCCTCACCTGGCAATTTGTTCTGTTCGGAAACACTAAACACCTAGCCCTTGGTATCCTGCAGGTCTTGGTTCTTCCTAACACCTTGGTTTTCACACTTTTTTATGCACTTCCTTTTGCCTTCTCCAGGTACTTCCAAGTAGAGCCCTCCATTAGTGATCAAGGGGGTTACTCCCTTAAATGGGCCTCTTGACTCAGCAGCTATAGTGCTGCTGTGACTCCCCGTGAGTTATTCCTGGAGTTGTCTTTTCTTACACTACATGGGGACAAAGCATACTGGAAGTCAGCCTTCCTTGCTTCCCTTGGACTCCGCTTATTGCAGGGCATGAGGAGGGGAATGTCTTTCTCCCTTATGCTCTGTGTTGAAGGCATGCCGGGCACTTATATTCAACCTTACATGTGGTAAGGACTTTCATCTGTGGCCACCTGCCAAGTAATCCTTGCCAAATGAGCCCTCTTCTGTTCCTCACAGGGCAGTCCTTCTGTGAGTTTTCCCTGCCTCTTCCAGTTGGTTTGTGGGATTTTTAGAGCTCATAGGTTCTTTACAGCATCTAGCATTGGTCATTTTCAAAGGTGGCAGTGCCTACAAGTATTCTCCTTCTACTGTCAACTGTCTATTTGGGTCCATAGACCTTTCTTGATTTTTCCTGGTGGCCTGTTGCTGTTGTTTTGGCTGCTTTGTTACCTCGATTTGTTGCTTGGGGACATTCAATGGTCTATTAATAATCAATTTCTGTGTCCTATATTGTGCTTATTAAGATAATGATGATATTTGATGTACCTGTAATTCCATATCTTGGAGTACAGTACAGGGCACTGGTCTAGCCCCTCTTTCCTCTTTAATCTCCTTACTGCTTGCTAAAAATCTGGAGCCTCACAGGCTGGGCGGTTTTATACGGGTCACAAGAAGTTCTTCCCAGCAAAGCTTTTGCCAGTATTCAATCACCTGAAGCTATTGGCACATAACACGTGGCCTAAAAACCAATTCCTGTGTCCTGTATTGCACTCCAAAATATGGAATTTACAGGTATGTCAAAATTCCTGTTTTTCAGTGATGCTTGCCTGAAATATGTCACCTAGAATTTATTTTTAGTAAATGAAAAGGGGTCCTTGTGCATTTTTATTATTTTCCTCTTTATTCTGTTAATGATTTTTGAATTCATTTATTTTTAATGTATGTTCTTTAAAAATATTACGTAATTAACGATGTGGCTAATCTAATCAGAATATGATAATAGTTTGCTGCTAATCCTTGTCTTTAGCAATGATAGCGTGTAATTTATGACTCCCCAGGAAAATATTTTAACTTTCATTACATCAGGAATAAAATGTCAGCGTTGTTACAAGAGGTCATGTTTTATGGCTGAAAGTCTCAACTCAAATATGTTTACATAAGCTGTTTACAATTACACTTTCTGGATTAATAGGCTTGCCACAAATTATGTCTCTCATATAGCTGGCTCAGATTCTGCTACACTAATTAATTCATGTATAGGTACCTAAGATTGGAATGCAAAAATTGGACAGGTTCCAGAGGACAGGTAAGCCTGAAGCATAAATACATACTATAGACATCCAAGTTTTATACCTTTATATGTTTTTGTAAGGAAAAGGACAATCACTGTGGACTTATTTATGTCAGACACTTTAAGGAGTCTTTGACACACAGTTGCATTTAGTAAAGTCTTGTTATCCATAAATGCAGTAACAAATAGAAACCAATCAGAATTTAAAGTGATACTAAAGCTTTTTATTTTTCTTCTTAAAATAAAAAAGATGTTATACTTACCTCTTCTTTCGCAGTCCCCTGCTGTTTCTGTCCATTCCTCCTTCTTCTAATTGTCCTCTTAGCAAACTGGCTGCCAAGAGGACACTCTTGCCCATTTGCTCTCGAGCCAGGTTGTATACATACATAAACACACACATCACCAGCAAGCCACGACCTCTGCTTCCTCTTCACAAGTGTTTGACTGGCAGCAGCGTGAGCCTATAGCTCCCACTGTTATGAGTCTCCTGTGAATCCAGGAAGAGAGGAGAGCAGTGCTGCAGCCAGAGCAGTGCAGTATTGATGAGAAAAGCCAGGTAAGTGTTGGGAACAGTTAGTGGGGTGCTTTCTGCCTTAATGCAGAGAATGCATTAAAAGAGAAGTATGGGCTATATATTTTCAAAGCCTGGACTGGCTCTGTGATGTCAGCCGACAGCGGATTTTAGTCCGCTGTTGGCTGAAAACGGGTCACAGGAGTGCAGAATGAACTGCACTCCTGTGATCCATAGAAGAAGTACTGCCAGAAATGTTTTGGCTATACGTCTCCTTTAAAATTGAAAGTCTGGGCTAATACTGTCTATGTTTAAAGTGGTTGTTTTTTTACCTTCATTCTATTCATGAAGGTAAAAACCTTATGTGTGCAGCAGCCCCTCCAGTGCCCCCCCCCCATAATACTTACCTGAGTCCCATTGCGATCCAGTGATATGCACGAGAGCCTCAGCTCTCTTGGGTCTCTCTCTCCTCATTGGCTGAGACAATGTGTGAACGGAAATGTAGAGCAGCAGATTGAGAGTGAGCCTGCTTGGGTGCCCCCATAGCAAGCTACTTGCTCTTAAAGCATTTGGCAGGAGGGAGGGGCCTGGAGCATCGGCAGGGGACCCAAGAAGAGAAGGAACAGGGCTGCTCTGTGCAAAACCTCCTGGCCATCGGGAGGGGGGAAGACCCTCTTTTTTTTTTCCTGTGTTGAGGATTATATTTTCTTCAATTAATATTTCCAACTTGCATTCTCCAGGTTTCGAATCATGGTACAGCCTCTGGTGTGACTCTGTGCTGAAAACCTTCCTTGTGGGTAGACCATGTAGGCTGAGCACCAGGAACTACCTTGATTATTACAACAATTTGGCACCATTATTATCTCTAATTTCCATTAGATTACTAAGGAAAGGGTTAAAACACAGAGGGACTGTGTGTTGCATCACTAGGTGGAGTTTTGCGTGTCTCACTCCATTTTATTGTTTCTTGAGACACACGGTTTAACATCAGTTAGCTTTGCTGCTGCCTTCAAGGGAATGGACTAGGTACATGAGAAGGGATCCAGCTTTCCTCCACACAGATCATCTAGCCATAGAATGTTTAGAGACCAGTGCTGACAACACTGAGCTATTGTATGGATGGATTAACGGCCATCTCCGGTCTTATTTCCTGTATGAAATTTCTGTCAGTGAACATGGTTGAAATAGTGTGCTGCATTGTCGGCATGCAAAAGCATTTGCAGTGCATGCCTTTTGAAGTGTCTCTTCAGAACTGCCTTGGACACATTCATCAAGGATATCACTGGGGGTAAGAGTGCTTATTTATCCCAACAGAAGGAATTTATACCTTAGGCTAAAAATACTCTCCACCTTTCCCCTTCCCCCTCTGAGGCCATGAAGAGTTCCTTTCATTATTCCCAGGCCTCAACTTTTAAAGTCGCTTCCAAACCTGCCGGCAAAGGTGGGACACCCCCACTTTCCAAAGTTGTGCATTTGTGGATACCTGGACTGACAGCATCTCAGATCCTACAGTATGAGAGGTAGTTTACAGCAACTACAATCTAGAGTTCTGCTCTTCTCCCCCCTCCCTGATTAATGTCTTCCAACCTGCCTCTTTTACTGTACAGATTATCATATCTCTGGGCAACTCCTGAAAGTCTTTTGTATCAAAGAGCTATTGCCCCAGTTTCTGGAGCAAAAAGGTTTCAAGAGCTTTGCTTCAACCTTTTGCCTGTCCCCAAACTCAAAGAGGAAATCCACCACTTCTTGGATCTCAAGGCCCTAAATATCTGTATGAAATCCCCCAGGCTTGTTATAGTCTCTCTCCATCAAGGAGACTATTTTGCCTTTGTGGACATTATGGTACATTCTTGCATGTTTCCAGTTTTCCTGCAAATCAATTACTTTGCTATGGGTTCCCTGCACTTCCAGTTTGCGGCCTTGTCATTTAGCCTGTCCCCTGTACACTGGGATTTCTGCAAGGCTCTAGCACATATGTTAGACTTGTTGCGCTTAAAGGGCAACCCATTGTGGGATATATAGACAACCCCCTATAGAAGAAAGAGTTAGCCCAAGTTTTGGCCATCAATGTGGCAAGGACAGTTCAGACCTTGAAATTGTTTGGTTGGACTCAGAACCTTCAGATATCTGCTTTGGAGCTGACTTATCACTTGGAATGCTATCTTAGGCACAGCTCAAGCAAAGTTTTTTTTCTTCCCCAAGAGAAACTTCGGACTGTGTGCTCCCAGACTTAGGCTCTTGGAGACGACTTACTCTTTGCTCCTGCATGAGAGTGATTGGGTTGATTGTAGCCTCCTACATGGCAGTTCCAGTTGCCATCCAGACCCTTACAACTCAACATCTTGTCATCAAGATGGTTCAGACAGTACAGAATTGGTGCAATCCCTGGACAGATCAATTCACCTGACAGCAAACGACCAGATTGCCTGTGGTCTGGTGGTGTAGGAACCCAGCCCTGGAGTTGGGAAAATCCTTACTCTTTGAGAATCCTCACAACATATGTCAGCCTTAACAATGGAGGAATCCTATCTCCAAGCATTTTGGTTGTCTCTAAATTGCAGGACATCACAACATAATCCACGGCAGTAGTGCGCATAAACCATCA
Organism: Staurois parvus; assembly: GCF_062004578.1. NCBI lineage: Eukaryota > Metazoa > Chordata > Amphibia > Anura > Ranidae > Staurois > Staurois parvus. The sequence goes on from NW_028318628.1 coordinate 1,782,732, forward strand.
GGGAAGTACTATAAGTATTTCCACATAAAGAGAGGTAGAAAGGATTGTGTGCTGTGAAGAACTTCATGTTCAAGCTTTGGCCACTGTTTACACCCCAGGAGTGGACAATTGGCATGCAGACTTTCTCAACAACACCTGGATCCAGGGGATTGGGCACCTCACCCAGAGGTGTTTTTGAGGTGCTTTGCCCTGGGGGGGGGATGCCATTTGTGGACATTTGGACCTCCAAGTTTAAAAGAGAAGTATGGGCATTTTTTTTCTCCCCAATTATACTTTCCTAGGTGGATGCAGCATCTGTCCCCCGCCAGCTCTAAGTGTGAAAACTCAGCGATCACATGGCCTGTGAGTTCTCACAGCCATTCTTAGCAGAAAGTGGTGACTGTCAGTCACCAATATTTGCTCATCCTTCAGGAACTGCCTGCATACTCCCACCACATGAGGCCAGCCATTGTCGTGCACCAGTAGGAACCCAGGACCCACTGTACCAGCGTAGGGTCTGACAAATGGTCCAAAGATTTCATCACGATACCTAATGACAGTCAGGGTGCCATTGTCTAGCCTATAGAGGCCTGTGCGTCCCTCCATGGATATGCCTCCACAGACCATCACTGACCCACCACCAAAATGGTCATGCTGAATGATGTTAAAGGCAGCATAGCGTTCTCCATGGCTTCTCGAGACCCTTTTACGTCTGTCACATCTGCTCAGGGTAAACCTGCTCTCATCTTTGAAAAGCACAGGGCACCAGTGGCAGACCTGCCAATTCAGGTGTTCAGTGGCAAATGCCAATCAAGCTCTATGGTGGCGGGCAGTGAGCACAGGGCCCACTAGAGGATGTCGCACCCTCAGGCCACCCTCATGAAGTCTGGTTCTGATTCTTTGCACAGAGACATTCACACCAGTGGCATACTGGAGGTCATTTTGTAGGGCTCTGGCATTGCTCATCCTGTTCCTCCTTGCACAAAGGATTATCTACCGGTCCTGCTGATGGGTTAAGGACCTTCTACGGCCCTGTCCAACTTTCCTAGAATAACTGTCTGTCTCCTGGAATCTCCTCCATGCTCTTAAGACTGTGTTTGCTGGGAGACACAGCAAACCTTCTGGAAATGGCACATATTGATGTGCCATCCTGGAGGAGTTGGACTGCCTGTGCAACCTCTGTAGGATCCAGGTATCGCCTCATGCAACCAGTAGTGACACTGACCCTAGTCAAATGCAAAACTAGTAAAAAACAGTCAGAAAAGATGAGCAGGGGAAAAATCATGAAGTCTGTTTCTGATTGCTTGGTCAGAGACATTCACACCAGTGGCCTGCTGGAGATAATTTTATAGGGCTCTGGCAGTGCTCATCTTGTTCCTTCTTGCACAGAGGAGCAGAAACTGTTCCTGCTGATGGGTTCAAGGATCTTCTACGGCCTTGTCCAGCTCTCCTATAGTAACTGTCTGTCTCCTGGAATCTCCTCCATGCTTTTGAGACTGTGCTGGGAGACACAGAAAACCTTATGGCAATGGCAAGTATTAATGTGCCATCCTGGAGGAGTTGGACTGCCTGTGCAACCTGTAGGATCCAGGTATCGCCTCATGCTACCAGAAGTGACACTGAGCCTAGCCAAATGTAAAATTAGTAAAAAAACAGTCAGAAACGTTGAGTAGGGGAAAAAATGTCAGTGGCCTCCACCTGTAAAACCATTCCTGTTTTGGTGGTCATCTCATTGTTGCCCATCTAGTGCACCTGTTGTTAATTTCATTAACACCAAATCAGCTGAAACTGATTAACAATCCCCTCTGTACTTAACTGACCAGATCAATATCCCAGGAGTTTAATTGACTTGATGCTATACTTTGATTAAAAAGTGTTTCTTTTTTTGAGGATGCAGAAAGAAAATTGGATTTTTATACTCATAGTAAAATATTTTCTTAGAGTTTATTCAGAGGCACAGGTCCAACCCTCCATGTATACTATCTTGCTCTCAATTCTGCTTTGCTACAAAACTGAGGCATGCAGCGAGTGGGATGGGTAATTCCTGGTTGTTCACTGTTTTTTCTATGTCAGTGTCCCATCCCTCCTGTAGGTGGCAGTCTCTGAATCCTGTGTCCCTCAATGAACACTAAAAAAGCATTTTTCAGTAGGTACAAAAATCATTTTTCACAGCTATCATGAAAAAAAAAAAACATTATTACCTCACTCTTTTATTGATCACCTTCTTGAAATAAAATAGTATAGTATTTGTATGAAAGTAAATGCTGTCAGGTGCTGTAGCTTAGAAAGCGAAGGATTTCATTTTATGGTACACTGCCCTAGTGGCACTATGCCCATTCTGTATCTACCAGATTATAATTCTGGTGTGTGCAGAACCACTAGAGGATAGAGGTCATGGTAACATTACCAGCTCTCACAGGCTCAGCTTTCTAGGTTTCTTTTGTTTTTATTTTTTTTCTACAACGCCCTAAATTCTCTCTTTGGGAAGAATACGTTTTTTTTTCTTTTGATTATATGTTCTATTAATGGAGTTTTTATAAAGATTAATTTCACAGAATTAAACCCTGATATTAACATTGCAGTGATGTTACTTAATATGGATCTTTTCCTCGACAATTATTTTGGAAATGGCATTAATCCTTTTTTTGATCTTCACCATATGTTAAACTGCTCCAATATTGACATTGCTGATATTCCATATGCTGTATTTCATGAGTTTTGATTGCAAATTTTAGATTAGTCCATCCTTCTCTTTTCTGAAAGTTAAGAAGTGTGGGAAATGGGCAAAATACAGTATGTCCAGGTTCTCTACCAGGTTGTTTAGTAAATGACCCAGCTTTCTGCATCAAAGAGACATGGGGGGGGGGGGGGGGGGGCAAAAAAACCCACTGCAGTTTTAAAGTGCCCATACATACCTGCATTAGTCTCCCAAACCATCCTGTCCTGGCTGACAGGTAAACCTCTCAAACATCTGGGTAGTGTGAGACACTTTTATTTACTGGTAGTATCCGAATGTGCCATTTATATTTACTGCAGTGCAGTGAATGGTTTCTGGTGCTCCTACTTGTCCTTCAGTTTTTTAGGCGTCTCAGTCTTGCCCTTGTTTTCCTCTTTCTCACACAACTGACGCCTGAAAAAAAACCCCAAAAAAAACATGCACTTATGTCTGGCAGTACTCATGTAATGATGTGTAATACTTCCTGAATGGTGAAAAACTACATTATATATCATGTCCTCTTTCTTTTAGGAGCATCTTTCTTTGAAGAAATATATTGTGGATATTATAGTGGAAACTGCAGCTTCTGTTGAACCTGTAAAGGAGGTTGAGGAGAAGCAAAAAAATAAAAAGAAAGCTAAAAAGTTGAAGACCCGCTTGAATTCCAGGTATGCCTCCTTATGGTTTTTAAACTTTCTCTTATCAGAAAAAAAAAGAAAATATTGTCACTTTTACAGTATATAGATGTCTAATAAAAGAATTATTATTATACAGGATTTATATGGCGCCAACAGTTTGCTCAGCGCTGTACAATATAACGGGAGACAATACAGCAACAATACAGTTCAATACAAGAGGGTTAGGAGGGCCCTGCTCCTTGGAGCTTACAATCTATTAGAGAATAACTATAGACATAGAAAAAGACCTTAAACCAGTACAAGGGGGCCCAAGCATTAGGGGAAGTCTCAAAGGGTTATTCACTAAAACTGAGGATTGCAAAAACTGGTGCAGCTCTGCATAGAAAACAATCAGCTTCCAGGTTTTATTGTCAAAGCTTAATTAAACAAGATGAAGTTAGAAGCTGATTGGCTACCATGCACAGCTCCACCAGACTCTGAGTTCTCCTGTTTTGGTAAACCCCCCCAAAAAATATCTGGCTACATTTCTGTTTGTCCAGGCCATAGTACAGCTCAATAGCTATAAAGGATTATTGCAGTAAATAATATAGAATCATAATTCTACTGTCAGCTGGATTCTGTCTCATAACTAAGAAACAGTGTACGTCTAAGGAACCAATTTATAGTTCCAGTCTTTCACCAAAAAGGAAACCATTTCAATTTTTCAATTCAACACTCTTTAATTCATTATATTGGCGATGCTGTTATCACTATTTATACAGTTGATTTAGTTTTTAGTATATTCTTTAACAAACTTGGCAAATCCATAATCCTTTTGAGATGTTTCAGTTTAAATGTCTTTTTCATTTGAACTCATATTTATGACACACACAATGTCTGATTTAAATGTATTTATTACTGTTTGTAATAATGTTAGAAGGGAAAATGGTGCATTTTAAACAATTATGGAGGGTCAAATTGTCCGTATTCATTCATAAGCACCAGAGCAGTCCGCAGAAAGGGATTTGGATCACATAAAAATGGACTCATACTGCCCATGTAGAAGCCAACTTTTTTCTCTGTTAGCTAGTTATATTCCACAACCTTGCTGGTGTGTTCTTATACAGATTTCTTTGCTAGGGAACCCTTACCTCATTGGCATGACCAAGTGGTAAATCACTGTAGACAAAACCATTTGGTGTGTTTTCATACTTGAGGTCCAAAGCAAAGTAGATTTACCAAATCCATGAATTGCGAGTCAACATCAAATTTGGCCACTAAAACTGTGGTATCTGATTATACTGTGTTTTTATTTCCTGGAATATCTTGCTGTCATTGGATGTTTTCAAAGACCAAATCCTTGGTATATTATTAGCAATATATTTGCTAGATAGTAAGACAGTTTCAGCTTCATGGAACAGCAGTGATATTACTTTGTTCAGTCTAATAGCTAAGATTTGTAGCTAAAATCATAAAATCTGCAGTAATCCTTGAGATAGGACTTGAGACAGCCTAACTCATACCTTGTAAAGCATAAAGTGTTATTAAACCTAAAATCAAACATTTATTATATTACAGCTTACCAATTCTTCAGTGTGGTGACTGTTTCTTTTCTTTTTTGGGCTTTTTTTTTCTTTTCACCTGGTGATTTGCCCAGTAAGTCTGTTGTTGTTCAACAGAACAAGCTGTCCTGCAGATGTAGCAGTTTAGAGGATTGAGAGGCATCCTGGTGCTTAAGTGGTTGTATCAAATGATGCCTGCAGCTACAGGCATCATCCTGGTACCAAACTTTTATACTGATAATAGTGCGTACGATGATCAATTTTTATTTACTTTTAAAATCTTTTTTCCGAAAGGCACAAAACTGTTAATGTAACTGCTTAAAAGGCGGGGGGTGTATGGGGGCAGAGTTTGGCTTCAATTTGTTTGTGTATTGAAATCTGCTAATGTATCTACAACTACCCTCCCCTTCGACTGACAATGTAGCTGTCCAAGAAAAAAAGCCTGAAAAAGAAAACTAATGAAATCATCATATCTAATGACTAGTAAGCTGCAATATATTACATTTTGGGTTTAATACCGCTTTAAGAAGTAAAACCCAAAAAACACCATTCATTGACTGAGCAAGGATACCCTCTTCAAAAGCAAACCACAAAACATATCATAGTGCATATAGGCAGAAAGAGAGAGTACACATTGCTAAATTCTGGACAACAGTTTATCACTTTCCTGTCGTAGAAACTGATTTTCAAGACCTTAGTCCCAGAATCATAATACATATACGAGGCAGCCCTGCTTGTTCTAATGAACATGACTTTCAATAACCCTTTTCATCCTGGAGGAAAACAACATCATGTAGGTTATTGCAAATATTGTTCAAGTGGTAAGTACTGAGACTTCTCACATTGGGTCACAGATTTGGCTGGCTGTTCCCACTCCATCATTATTTTTGAGACTGCTATACTGCTGGGATAACATTTTTCAGGAAGCTGTCCTCCAAGATTCATGTGTCTTGGGTGTCCTGTCCCCTCAACCCACCTTCCTGCAAAATTAACAATCTCTCCAAAGGAACAAGAAAAAAATTTATTCTGTAGCAATTTTTCATGCTCACCCAACCAGACAGTCCGTAAAGCACAAACAAAAAACACAATCTTTAGTCAGTTGCTAAGGGCAACAGCAGCATGAACTAGGCTAGGAAATACCAGACTACGAGCCCACCCCCCCAAGTGATGACCTCCAAAGGGGCCACTGGGTCCTTCCTCACTGGTTTATTGGCTGCCTGCCCTGTTTCCGATCAGAGAAGCACACCGACAAACTCAGGCTCCAGTCTAGAGGTCTTTTTATTATTTATTGGTTTCAGCAAAAAATACAGGGAGGAGGGTTAAGGGTACAGGAGGATACTCAAGGCACACACATTTTGGAGGACAGCTTCTTTTTTCAGCAGTATTAGTCGTAGGTATTTTAGCAGCAGCTTTGAAAATATTGCTAATGGAGAGGAGACAGCCAGGCAAATCTGTGACCCTATGACGGCAATCACAGTACCTAGTCTGTAGCACCTACTGGCGTCTCACCCTCAAGGAGTACTTCTATACTTGGAGCTATAGGGGAAAGGTCCCACCTTTTCAGTCCATCTCCCACACGTAAGTTTCCTAAGACCCCCAGCACAAAGCACCTGCTGAGGCGTAGTAGTTTGTTCTGTGGGGCACACATATTCTTCTTCCCAGGGGGAGGAGCCAGGAGAGAGAGAGCCTGATCAGATCCCTCCAAATATTTATCTTCTTCCTAGCCACACCTTCTGGGTCAGCCTCCCAAAGGATTGGCTAGGGTTCAATAAATATTCATTACCCCAGTTATTGATCCTCCCTCTTTAATTGCTGAAACATTCTTTCAGCAGCAGACAGGATCAATCAACCACCTGAGGAAAAAAACTGAGTACACCTAAACAATAAATTGCAGCTCAGCTGGCTACAGCAAAGCCATACCATTAAATTTAGCCAGTTCAGGCCGGGGGTACAACTCCTATTTGCCCTATTGCTAATTATATCAGTGAGCAGGGTGATCATCAATATATTCTTAAAAAGTTGAAATAAACCCACGATGATAGGCTGGCTATGCAAAGGCAATCCAATGATGGGGTTAAAAGGAGAATAACACAGTAATTGTTATCCAGTTGTTGCAATTAATGTGAATATTTGCAGTTAAAATGTTCTTTTCATTTGTGACATCCAAACAGTTGTCAGCCTCTTTTGGAATATGACTATAGATTAAGTGAGTTTCAGTTTCTAAGGATAAATTATGGTCTGTGATAGGTTCAGCATCTGTGGCCTGTTTATATTGTAAGTATAATCCTTGGTGCTGTATCCTCGAGCCTATTTAGTTATGTTCTGAAAGGCCAACTTTCCTTTAGCTCTTATATCTTTCAAAGCAATTTCAAAGATGCTTTTTGTGAATCTTCACAATAGATGTTACTCAAGGTCTCAGGAAAGGATTGGCTGAGTGTTCCAGCTCACTGACACAGCACAATGATTCAGGTGATCAACTCATATCTGGCTTATTTTTTACTCAACATGGCCATCATCATTGTTGATACATTTTTTTCAAGCCAATTCTCAAACTCTGGGAATACATTGCATCAGTGGGCTGAAATAGAAAACTAAACATAATCCTCCATACACAAAAACGAGGTGGATAGAGGAATCCCTCCACTTGGACATTGTATTCTGTATACAACTTAGTGCTATCAAAATGAACTGATCAGCAGCTGCAGCCACTGAACGACGAAGATTTTTCAACTTGTTCATTCAGCAGAAGATGATCTAAAGATGTAATTCTGAAGAACAGGGAGGACCTTTCACAGATCATAGTTTAGTTGGTCCCTGCGGATCCTGGCCAAATTTAAATCCTTCTTTGGCCAGCTTTAGAGCTGTAACTCAAGTGACCCTCTATAGTAGTCCCCCTTATGCCTCCCCAACCTACTACATAAAAGTGTTTGTAGGGAGGCATGGAGGAGCTCAGCCAGAACAGAGAATAATAAGACACTCTCAGAGGAGGATAGGACTATGATGTGCAAGGAGAAAGGGAACTGTGCTAGCGAATTGACTCCTCCTGGATTACTTTTTTTTTTTTAAACAAGTTCATTGGCACATTGCAAGTGAAAAAAATTATTTATGGAATGGAAAAACTCTACACGCAAACATTTAAAATACTTAATTTATCTGTAGTTTTACCTGAAATTTTTTACAATGGTGACAGAGTTTTTTTTTTAAAGCCTATGATTTTTGTATTGTCAGTTCTCTACCTTATGTACCGTGTGTACCAAAATGCATGCTTCAATATAAAATGAGTAACATGCTTAAAGGATAGGTTTACCTTCGTAACATCTTATACCCATAATCAGGGTGTAACATGTTAAGAACAGACCGGCCCCCCACTCCTCTCCACTCCCCATTGTGACAGCTAGCAGGAATCTTCTCCTCCCTGCTAGCTGTCACAATTTTTTAAAAACGCAGCCACATAGGCCAGTATTCTGTGAAGGAGAACACCACAAGTTCCAATAGCCTTTGCAAATACTGGCTTGTAGTTCACACTGAACTACCATGGTGCTGTGGAGTGCCATGGTAGTTCATTGAGCCTTTCTGTCAGTAGGTATTTGCTTGCCCGTACGATGTACAGGCACACAGATACACTGACAGGTCTGCAGGAGATCTGCATGGCAATGCTTTAGAGGCTCTAGAAACAAAAACATTATAAATGCACATTTTTTTTAACCTGCAAAAAAATGTGCATTTATAATTTTGTATAAAAAGGTGAACTTATGCTTTAATGAAGAGGTATTCCAAAATAATTTCTGTGATTACACTTGGGCCTAGCCAGCACATGCTATTCTTGCTGGAATTATTAAGGAGGGGGTCAAGGGGTCAGTGTGTTTGCTCATACTTGGCACTATTATGTTCTATTGTGCACTAGTGTTTATAAGCACTCATAGTGTAGTAGGTAGAAATTTTATTATAAACACTAGTGCACAATAGAACATAATAGTGCCAAGTATGAGCAAACACACTGACCCCTTGGAAATAAAGGTGGCCGCCGGGCCTCCACGTGGCACCGGCAGCTTAGTGTCAACGGCGTCCTGGGCTCCCGCTGACGCGTTTCGTGCGCACGCACTTCTTCAGGGGTAGAGCTGAAGAAGTGCGTGCACACGAAACGCGTCAGTGGAGCCCAGGACGCCGTTGACACTAAGCCGCCGGTGCCACGTGGAGGCCCGGCGGCCACCTTTATTTCCAAGGGGTCAGTGTGTTTGCTCATACTTGGCACTATTATGTTCTATTGTGCACTAGTGTTTATAATAAAATTTCTACCTACTACACTATGAGTGCTTCCATATGTCTCCTGTGAGGAGCTTTTTAACCCCTACAGCCCTAAGTGATCCCTGTGTCAGTTCCTGAGAAGGGGGAGGCTGATCTTGATTGATTCTTCTCTGACCTGCTGGACCTTTCTTTCACCACATGAGGGCGTAGGATCTCCATTTTTCCCAGCTACTTCCTTGACCAGACCAGAAAGGAGAGGGTGACCTTCAGGATATATGCTCACATGCGTATTACTTATACGCTTTCTGGTTAGTGTGTATTTCTACCATTTGCACTGGGAATCAAGGAGCACCTTTATCGGACTGTGTTTCATCATTATTTTAATGTTCTTTTTAAGCGCTGCATTCTGTCTATATATGAATTTTGGGGACTTTTTATGCGTTTTCCTTTAATGTTCAGCTGCTAGAAAATCTTGAATCTTCATCTTGAAAAGATATTTTGAATAGGCATTTTTTTCTTCTTGTTGTTCCTAATATTCAAGTTTGTTTTATTTGCATTGAATATTGTATTATGTATTTACTAAGGCTTTTTCACACTAGCCTGCTATTGCAGCGTTTTTCAACCACTGTGCCGTGGCACACTAGTGTGCCGTGAGATATTGTCTGGTGTGCCGTGGGAAAAATTGCAATTTCATCCGTAACATGTGGCCTCGGCTCACAAATAAAACAATCATTAGAACAGCAATGGGCAAACTACGGCCCGCGGGCCGTATACGGCCCGGCGGACCTTTTAATCCGGTCCGTGGAGCGTGATACTGTCAGGATGATCTGTCCCCCTCGACGTATCTGCGCATGTGCCGGAGATCGCCGATCGGCTGCTAATGCCTGAAACTGGCACATGCGCAGATACGTCGAGGGGGACAGATCCTCATAGGAGACAGATTTTCATGCTACACCGGAACGGCGAGAGGAACACGCGGAGCAAAGGTAAGTGAATTGACACAGGGGGGGCTTGGGGACTTAATATGGGGGATGAATTAATATGGGGGATGAATTACTATGGGGGATGAATTACTATATGGGGGATGAATTACTATGGGGGATGAATTACTATGGGGGATGAATTACTATAGGGGGGATGAATTACTATGGGGGATGAATTACTATATGGGGGATGAATTACTATGGGGGATGAATTACTATATGGGGGATTAATTACTATAGGGGGGATGAATTACTATGGGGGATGAATTACTATATGGGGGATGAATTACTATATGGGGGATGAATTACTATAGGGGGGATGAATTACTATATGGGGGTGAATTACTATGGGGGATGAATTACTATGGGGGATGAATTACTATGGGGGATGAATTACTATATGGGGGATGAATTACTATGGGGGATTAATTACTATATGGGGGATGAATTACTATGGGGGATGAATTACTATGGGGGATGAATTACTATATGGGGGATGAATTACTATGGGGGATGAATTACTATATGGGGGATTAATTACTATGGGGGATGAATTACTATATGGGGGATTAATTACTATGGGGGATGAATTACTATGGGGGATGAATTACTATATGGGGGATGAATTACTATGGGGGATGAATTACTATATGGGGGATGAATTACTATGGGGGATGAATTACTATATGGGGGATGAATTACTATGGGGGATGAATTACTATATGGGGGATGAATTACTATATGGGGGATGAATTACTATGGGGGATGAATTACTATATGGGGGATTAATTACTATGGGGGATGAATTACTATATGGGGGATTAATTACTATGGGGGATGAATTACTATGGGGGACGAATTACTATATGGGGGATTAATTACTATGGGGGATGAATTACTATATGGGGGATGAATTACTATGGGGGATGAATTACTATATGGGGGATTAATTACTATGCTTACTATGGGGGAATATTACTATACTTACTATGGATGACACATACACATCATTCATCTACTCTTGGTCCGGCCCCCGGGTCCAAATATAAAATACTTTATTATTTCATAATAAAGTAATTATAAAATAATTTCTTTGTGTTTGATTCCTATTCAAGAGAATTACTTTATATATAGTCAATATAGGCACAGAGGTAAATTTTTTTAACATTTTCTAATGGTGGTGTGCCTCGTGATTTTTTTCATGAAAAAAGTGTGCCTTTGCACAAAAAAGGTTGAAAAACACTGTGCTATTGTGAGGTCTTGCAGATGGGCAGTACAATGACTGTTTTAGCGCATCAAACTGTTTCCTTTTTTTTTTTTATAACTTTGATTAAAGTGTCATATAGTGAGCAGCATGTTTTCAGTGTGCTGACTTGCAGTTATCCAGTGTGGAAAAAACATGGGTCACTGTACAGTGTGAATGAGCCTGAATGGAACAGTTCAAAATCGTGTATATCACACTGCTGTTGATTTTTTCATATATTATATATTTTTTAGGTTTGACATCACTGAATCCTAAAAGGAGTAACCTCCAAAAAATAATGGACTTTTGAGGCACTGTGCTAAAGAACAAAACATGAATTGGATATAAAATTAAATTTATTAAAGTCCATTAAATTTATTAAAGTCCACCAAGTAGTAGACAGATATATTAAAACAACCAACAAATAACATGGTAAGGTTTGACAATTCAATATCCCGCTAGTAACGCCAACGCGTTTAACAGTCCACATCTCCTTCTTCAAAGGCTTTGCAGGGATCATCTACAAGGACATGTACATAACTTCACAGTAACAAATATATATATATATATATATATATACATACATGAAGATATTACAACCATTAATACACATTTCATAAATATTTTGTTGACGCTTACCAAAGTGTTCACTTAAATACCAGGATTTGTATTGGTTCAAAGAGATAATTTACATTGATGTCTGCTGCCAGGAACAGATGTCACATCACATAGGGGGAAGAAGGAGGGAATCTCTCTGATGAAGTCACATGGGCGTGATGTAATCCATAAGGGGCTTGGCTCTGGGCAGACATGAATAGATAGGAATGTGTGACCTCCATCACCCTTAAAGGGACTTATCCCTGGCTCTGGTTTGACAATCTATTGAAAGCTCAAAGGTGTTTGATTACTATCACATGGCTGTGAATTGAAAAAGTGAAGAATCCGTTTGCCTATTTGATATCATAAAGCGCATTTCCATGTGCTCTGAGGTGAGAGTTCTGTGAGCACTGAGGTGGCACTATATGTTATGTGCACTATTTTACTTGATGGTGTTTGGGATATCAGCACAAGAAGAAAACGCATGAATTATGGAAGAATCATTAATACAAATTGATTGACTTTACATATAAGGACTCATTATGGACGTTTTATTCAGTTATGTCACTCTTTTATTTTTTGTAACTATTATTTAGCAGCGCTACATCACTTATTTATTTTTAATATGTTTTAATACACCCTGTTCCAAATTATTATGCAAATGATATTTTTCTCATTTTCCTAAATAATTCATGTAAATAACAGTCAGCATAATTCTCATGTTATCAACTATTAAGAGTACAATTGAAATTTTATTGAACAAACCTCCTAATGATAACAGTATTTTTTTTTAAACATAAAAATTTTCCAATGCACTGTTCCAAATTATTACGCACAGTAAGTTTCAAAACACTTTATAGGTTGTAAAGAACTGAAAATTGTCATTTGTTGTGTTTGCAGCATATTTACTGAAATCAAAAGCTATTTCAGTCAAACCTTTAACAACATTTTAACTTTTTAAACATTTTAACAGGTCATGTTACATTGTAACATAGGACTCCTTATTTGATAGCAGCTTCACAAGTCTTTCATCCATTGAACGTGTGAGTTTTTGGACAGTTTCTGCTTGAATTTGTTTGCAAGATGTCAGAATAGCCTCCCAGAGCTGCTGTTTGGATGTAAACTGCCTCCCACCCTCATAGATCTTTTGCTTGAGGATGCTCCAAAGATTCTCAATAGGATTGAGGTCAGGGGAGGATGGAGGCCACACCATGACTTTCTCTCCTTTTATCCCCATAGCAGCCATTGATACAGAGGTATTCTTTGTAGCATGAGATGGTGCATTGTCATGCATGAAGATGATTTTATTACGGAAAGCATAGTTCTTCCTTCTGTACCAGGGAAGAAAGTGGTCAGTCATAAACTCCACATACTTTGCAGAGGTCATCTTTACACCTTCGGGGACCCTAAAGGGGCCAACCAGCTCTGTTCCCATGATTCCGGCCCAAAACATGACTCCACCACTGCCTTGCTGACATCGCAGCCTTGTTGGAACAGGGTGGCCGTCCACCAACCATCCACTACTCCATCCATCTGGACCATCCAGGGTTGCACGGCACTCATCAGTGAACAGGACTGTTTGAAAATTAGTCTTCATGTATTTTTCTGCCCAATGCAGCCGTTTCTGCTTGTGAACATTGGTTAGTGGTGGCCGAATAGAAGGTTTATGCACAGTTGCAAGACTCTGGAGGACTCTATGCCTTGATGTCCATGGGACTCCAGAGGCACCAGCAACTTCAAATATCTGTTTTCTGCTATGTAATGGTATTTTAGCAGCTGCTCTCTTGATCCGATGCATGGATCTGGCAGAAATCTTCCTCAATGTGCCTTTATATGCACGAACCCATCTGTGCTCTGAATCAGCCACAAATCTCTTAATCGTGCGATGATCACGCTTACGTTTTCGTGAAATATCTAATGTTTTCATACCTCATCCAAGGCATTGAACTATTTCACTCTTTTCGGCAGCAGAGAGATCCTTTTTCCTCCCCATATTGCTTGAAAATGGTGCTCTGCTTAATAATGTGGAACACCCTCCTTTAGTAGTTTTTCCTTAAATTGGGCTCACCTGCCAATCTAATTATCACAGGTGTCCGAGATTGTTTTCAGTGATCAAAAGAGCCCTGAGACACAATGCCATCCATGAGTTAAACTGAAAAACAAAATATTTAATCTTTGTGACACTTAAATAGAATTTGCATAATAATTTGGAACAGGGTGTATATCTGTCTACTAATTGGTAGGATAGATGGTCCATCATTTTAATGGACTTTAATAAATGTAATTTTATATCCAATTAATGTTTTGTTCTTTAGCACAGTGCCTCAAAAGTCCCCTTTTTTTTGGAGGTTACTCCTTTTAGGATTCAGTATTGTGGTTTGGGATGTGGCATTATGTGTTCATCCCCTGAGTGATAGGTTATGTCTTTTGGATTAGGTTTGACATAATTGTGCTCCAAATAAGTTAAACTTTTTCATATACTGTATGACCTCTACATTTTATTTTTGAGTATGTCAGATTTAGTTTTTCTGGGGATTCAGTGTTTGTTTGCATCACTTGTGTTATCATATTGTATTTGTATTATTTATAATAAACTGATATAGATATTGAGGCAGCTAACTCTTGCTTTGCGTACCAGTAAGCTGCTGTGTATCTGTGAATTAAATAATGTAAAGATTATTTGCAATGCATCTGTCTGGAGATTCCCAGAGATGAGCCTAATTTATTGCCACTTTCTCTGATTGAGCAAGAAAACTGAGTATTGATTTTCAAGATGAAGTTTCACCTGTTAAGAGCTTTTCCATAATTGGAAGAAGCTGTCGTGTGACTCTGTGGCTCTCATCCAGTTCACAATAGCCTGTTTCAGACTTGGTAAACCAGGCCGATTCTTCTCCGCTGCTATTGATTTTTAAATGAAGTATCAAAGAAAATCAATAATAATCAACAAATAGAAGGCGTCCGCCACTGGTGTCAAATCTCGGTACATGTTTAATCAATTTAGTGTTCTGTCACAACATGGGACAAACTAAAATATCATCCCATAGAAGGAGAGTGGTCAGGACTGCAGTTTATCACTGACATGTAAAATTACAAGATCCTAATGGACAAGCATGGCAATATTCTGTCAGGGACATTAGATCACCTCCATATCATACCACCTTTTCTAACACAAAATGTCACCTCTATTGAAAGTGGCTGAAGTCAACATGTTGGCTATAGATAAATATGAATAAATGCTATGTACAATAGAGTTACCCATAGCAAAAAGGTTTTACAAATGTTAAGAACGTTATTAGTTTAGGGACCTTAGTTGTAACCACACACCTTCCATTTTTTTCTTATGAATTTGACCCTCATTGCAAACTTTAGGAAATAATGTGTGGGTGTTTGTACAACATAAACATCCTTGTTAGGTGAAAAGATCAATGATCTACTAATTCCATTAAGCAAACACTACACTGTGCTAAACTTAAAAAAAACATTAAGTTCTCCTGGCAGATATAAATCTTCCACCCAGGGCTCTTTACCACCTATCTGCAAATTGTTTTTATTATTTACCCTACTCACCTGAAACTGTTTATGTGTGTAGAGCACTGAGTGATCCAGCACTACAGTAACTTTATTGTTGTAAAACATACTGATGGCATTGGTTACAGAAGGATTTCTAAACTTCTGAATGTTCCAGTGAACACTGTTGGGGTCATAATCCAGAAGTAGAAAGAACATCATTTCACCATAAACTGGCCACGACCAGATTTCTGACATAGGAGTGAAAAGAATTATCAGAAGAGTTGTCCAAGAGCCAAGGACCACTTGTGGAGAACTTCAGAAAGACCTGGAATTAACAGGTACTAGTGTTTCAAAGAAAACAGTATGTAATGCACTCAACTACTATGGCCTGTATGCAAGCTCACCACGCTAAACTCCATTGCTGAAGAAAAAGCTTCTTGAAGCTTGTTTAAAGTTTGCTGTACAACATTTAGACAAGCCTGTAAAATACTGGGAGAATATAGTCTAGTCAGATGAGACCAGAATTGAACTCTTTGGATGCCATAATACGTACCATGTTTGGAGGTCAAATGGCACTGCACATCACCCCAAAAACACCATACCAACAGTGAAGTTTGGAGGTGGAAACATCATGGTGGGGGGCTGTTTTTCAGCATACGGTATTGGCAAACTTCATATTTTTTAAGGATGAATGGAAAAATGTATCAATACAGTCTTGATAAAAATCTGCTACCATCTACCAGGATGATGAAGATGAAACAAGTGTGGACATTCCAGCAAGAGAATGATCCCAAACACAAAGCCAAGGAAACTCTCAATTGGTTTCAAGGAAAGAAAATAATGCTGCTAGAATGGCCCAGCCAATCACCTGACTTGAATCCAAAAGAAAATCTATGGAAAGAACTAAAATCAGAGGCCCACTGAACCCTCAATATTTGAAGACTGTTTGTTAGGAAGAATGGGCAAAAATCACACCTGAGGAATGCCTGCGACTAGTTTCTCCATACAGGAGGCATCTTGACGCTGTCATTACCAACAAAGGATTTTGTGTGAAGTATTAAATAAACTTCAGTTAGCATGGTCTGTACTTTTTCCCTGTATCATTCCATTTTATTACACATAGCTTAATTTCTGAACTTATTTGTTCTGATTTCTTTGTATGTATGGATTGCATGGGTTGTTACCAACATGTGTTGAAAATTTCATGTCAATAGCATCTTTAGAAATATATTTACTGATAAAAATGGTGAGGTGTTCAATACTTATTTTAACCGCTGTAAACAGAGACTGCAATGGAATATGTAAACAGTAATGTAACTTTGTAATTTGTAACTACAAATTAGAAGTTCCAACAAAGAGGAAACTTTAGTGACTTAGTAACACATAGGAGGGCATTAACATGTGGTCTTATGAGGCAGGGGGAGGGAAAGGTAATAGAAAAGGTACAGAGGAAGATGAATAAAGAAAAGGGAGTGTAGAATTAGTAGGCAGGGTAGAGGAGAAGAAGGTAGACTAATATTGTTGGGAGAGAGAAAGCAGAGGAAGTTTATGGGACAGGGAGTGGGGGTAAGGATCAGATGCAAAGGACATTTTAAACCCCATCCAAACAAAGTCAGTTGACCACTGTTAAGGGAGTCATCAGTAAAAGGGTAAGTGAGTGTTACTGGTATTTGCTAGATTGTATGCCGGACGAGGGTACGTATCTCTACGCACCATGTGGCCAATTGATGAATCTAAAATATAACCTTTATTCAGATATATAAAAAATGTATGCTCAGCTGTAATTAATGCCTATTGGAATAGAATGTACTGCGCACAACAAAATAACTGGATACCATTGCAATTATTTACTTTACATCCAAATGGTTAATAAGATCAGACCAAATCAAATACCATACCGTTTTAGATGAAGTGACAGCATAAAAAGAGACACTACCAAATTAAAAAAGAAAAAAGCGCCATTTACAAAAAGCACCAAAGTGTCAGTAGCATATCCCACCCAAAATAAATTTTGGCAACAATAATCCTAATTAAAAGGTATGCGCTAATAACAAACTTATACAAAGGTGTATATCATCATCCAAAAAAATGTTTAGTGTTTTAAATAAATAATTATAGTGTCCAAACATAAATTAGTGTCCAAAAAAAAGAATATATATATATATCTTCAGTGACTTGAACCAATTGTGAAAAATCCACCACCAAAGGAGATTAAATGAACTCACCAGAGCTAATGGCTGGTCAGAATATAAACCAGCAACAGCGCTTGTGCTCTGGGAGCAATGAACCCGATGTCCAAATAGATATGGTGATGTTTCAGATACTTCCAGATAATAATAATCACAGACAAACAACTTTGCAGCCCAAGCTATGATGAACTTCTCCACTTTCTCATATCTCCATGAGAGCATACAGTACACTCAGGGACAAAAAAGAGAACATAATGGTGCAATACGTTTTTTTTCATTTATCTCTTTAATAAAAAAGGTACAAGGAAACTCGCAAACAAGGTGTCCAACAGACACCAGCTTCAATCGCAAAACAAGGTGAGATACAGTTACCACTCATCTCTCCCATACAGCACAGAACAACAAGGCTCTCTAACGTCCACATCAAGTAGGCCACGCCCAACCGGTTTCGTCACACTGACGTCATCAAGGGGCGGTACAAATGGGAACGTCAGACAGCTCTCATAAATACCACCCTTCATCTACATAATTTTAACACCCAGCCAATCACTGCGTTCCTAGTCTCCTTAATCACGCCGGCTTGAACAGGTGTTTCCCAATTTAATTATACATATACACTCTACTACATAAAAAAAGGTAAATATATATACCCTGCAGGTTTGAGTCAGCGCAATACCGCTCTCCTTCAAAAATACCCACAAAAAAATATCTAAAATTATAGAAACATAAATATATGCAGAAAAGCAATATATACTCCATCCTGTGTATGGCTCTTCAAACCACAGAAAAACCCTTAAAGGGCCATGCACAGAACTTAAAGCACAACTCTTCTCAAAATCAAATCAAATTACAAACATTTATAAAAAATATAAACCAAATTAAAATACATTATATATAACAAAACACTATATGTATATCAATATTTAAAGCAGATAATAGATATCTTGATACTAAAGATTCCAATTAATATATCCAAAAAGTCTCCTTTTTTGATATTTCTTTAATCATATCTAAATAACTCCAATGACTTTTTACTCTTTCAATTCCAGAAAATTTTTTTAAAGATTCACATCTTTAAATTTCAGTCTCAACCATTTTTTTAAAAACATCTAGATATACATTCCCTATATTTTTAGGATTAAACGTAGAAGAGTTCTTCAGATTACTATGCATGTAGACCTTTGCAGGTACTTTAATAATCCCCTCTTTCTTATTATCTTTAGTTTTCTCAAAAAAAACATTTTTTTAAAAACTTTTTTTTTTTTTTATGATCAGCTTTAACGAATTTTTGCAGATCGATAAAAACATCGAATTTATTTACATTTTTTCTGGGTATATATTTTAGCCCTAAATCTAAAACTTTTAACTCTTTTTTCAGTAAGACAAACATCACTTAAATTAAAAATTCCAGTGCCTATAGATCTCTTATCCTTTTCTTTTCGTTTTAAAGTAATACGGGTACACTCATCCACGGGTCTAAATGTCCGCCTCTCATGGACAAGCCCTATACATCACCATATCCAATCAAAAATACCTCACTGTCTTGAGGAATGCAACTGATGCACTGTAAAGCGCAGTACAGACCTCTCCAAAAAAAGGGGGGAGAGAAGTAATTACCATGTGCATTCAAAAAGTGCTCCCAAAGAAAGACCCTGAAAAAAAAAGACACTCTACATGTTTTGCTCCAAAAAACAGAGCTTCGTCAGGAGTATAAAGAATTCAAAGAATTAAAAAAGGTCACATAGTGGCTGGAAGTTGTGCTTAGCTTCACATGATGGCAAAATGGCACCTATAGTTTGTTTCATCTCTATATACAGTGAGGAACAGAAGTATTTGAACACCCTGCGATTTTGCAAGTTCTCCCACTTAGAAATCATGGAGGGGTCTGAAATTCACATTGTAGGTGCATTCCCACTCTGAGAGACAGAATTAAAAAAAAAATTCAGGAAATCACATTGTATGATTTTTAAAAAATGATTTGTCTTGCACTGCTGAACATCACTGCATGATGTCTATGCGTTCCAGACTTCAGGCTGTAATTGACTGCAAAGGATTTGCAACCAAGTATTAAAAAGTGAAAGTTTTGCTTATGATTATTATTCTGTCCCATTACTTTTGGTCCCTTAACAAGTGGGAGGCACATATGCAAACTGTTGTAATTCCTACACCGTTCACCTGATTTGGATGTAAATACCCTCAAATTAAAGCTGACAGTCTGCAGTTAAAGCACATCTTGTTCGTTTCATTTCAAATCCATTGTGGTGGTGTATAGAGCCAAAAATGTTAGAATCGTGTTGATGTCCCAATATTTATGGACCTGACTGTAAGTATTTGAACACCTGAGAAAATCAGTGTTAATATCTGGTACAGAAGCCTTTGTTTGCAATTACAGAGGTCAAACGTTTCCTGTAGTTCTTGACCAGGTTTGCACACACTGCAACAGGGATTTTGGCCCACTCCTCCACACAGATCTCCTCTAGATCTGTCAGGTTTCGGGGCTGTCGCTGAGCAACACGGAGTTTCAGCTCCCTCCAAAAATGTTCTATTGAATTTAGGTCTGGAGACTGGCTAGGCCACTCCAGAACCTTGATATGCTTCTTATGGAGCCACTCCTTGGTTATCCTGGCTGTGTGCTTTGGGTCGTTGTCATGTTGGAAGACCCAGCCATGACCCATCTTCAATGCTCTGACTGAGGGATGGAGGTTGTTGCTCAAAATCTCACAATAAATGGCCCCATTCATCCTCTCCTTAATACAGTGCAGTCGTCCTGCCCCCTTCGCAGAAAAGCACCCCCAAAGCATGATGTTACCACCCCCATGCTTCACAGTAGGGATGGTGTTTTTGGGATGCAACTCATCCTTCTTTTTCCTCCAAACACGACGAGTAAAGTTTAGACCAAAAAGTTCTACTTTGGTCTCATCTGACCACATGACTTTCTCCCATGCCTCCTCTGGATCATCCAGATGGTCATTGGCAAACTTCAGACGGGCCTGGACATATGATGACTTGAGCAGGGGAACCTTCCGTGCAATGCATGATTTGAAGCCATGACGGCTTAGTGTGCTACTGACAGTGACCTTTGAAACTGCGGTCCCAGCTCTCTTCATGTCATTGACCAGCTCCTCCCTTGTAGTTCTGGGCTGATTACTCACCTTTCTTATCATCAGTGATACCCCACGAGGTGAAATCTTGCATGGAGCCCCAGTCCGAGGGAGACTGACAGTTGTCTTTAGCCTCTTCCATTTTCTAACAATTGCTCCAACAGTTGATCTATTTTCACCAAGCTGCTTGGCAATTGCCCCGTAGCCCTTTCCAGCCTTGTGGAGGTCCACAATTTTGTCTCTGGTGTCTTTTGACAGCTCTTTAGTCTTGCCCATGGTAGTAGTTGGTGTCTGACTGACTGTGGGGTGGACAGGTGTCTTTAAAGAGCTCAGACAGGTGCTACTAAGTTAGATTAATGAGTGGAGTAGAGGTGGACTTTTTAAAGGCACAGTAACAGGTCTTTGAGAGCTAGAATGTTTGCTGTTTCTTAGGTGTTCAAATACTTATGTTCAGCAGTGCAAGACAAATAAATTCTTTAAAAATCATACAATGTGATTTCCTGAATTGTATTTAAATTCTGTCTCTCAGAGTGGGAATGCACCTACAATGTGAATTTCAGACCCCTCCATGATTTCTAAGTGGGAGAACTTGCAAAATCGCAGGGTGTTCAAATACTTCTGTTCCTCACTGTATAGAGACAGTAGTCATCAAAATGGCCCCCCGCACATGTTCAGTTCCTCAACAGAAGCCATCTTGTGGGAAAAACCTGCATATGCTCAGTGCCTCAACAGACACCATCTTGTGGACAAAAAACAACTGCTGGTGCTCTCAAACGCTGTTAATGCCCCACTAGTTAATTAACAAAATTACAGTTCATACCATTATATAGCATTTATGGAGCAAAATGAAACAAAAAGCACAGAATCCCTAATCACTCACAAAAGGAAGGAAGGTAAATCCTTCATTTAAACCATAAGGTGCCCTTGAGCCTAAACGGAAAATCCATTTTGCTTCAAGTTTCAAAAGACATTTATCTAGGTCTCCTTCTCTAGGACCCAGATTATATTTGTCAATATTCCAAAAGTTTAAGAGGTTAGCCTTACCATCATGTTTTTGTATCATATATCTTGCTACTGGTCTATTCTGGTTTCGAGCAATATCGTTCACATGTTCAAGAACTCGTCTCCTAAAGGGGCGAATTGTTTTTCCTACATATATTAGGGGGCATGGGCATTTTAAAGCATAAATCACCCCCTCTGTGCTGCAATTATAGAAATATCTTATTTTATTAATCTCCCCATTGTTAGGGTTAACAAACTCCTTGGTATTGCTCAAGAAAGTGCATGTCTTACAGTGACCACACCTGAAACTACCTTTTGGTGTCTTTTTCTTAGGTAGCCAAGTGTGTTTCATTGATATTTTAGAGGTTTTTTTCTGGGTGACTATGTACTAACATGTCTCTCAAATTCCTACCCCGTTTGTAGGTTATCTTAGGGTCTTTAGATAGGATCTGTGATAGATATTTGTCCTCATACAAAATGTTCCAACATAAAAATCTGCCCTGATTGATTTGAGTATGTACCTATTATACGCATGTCTTGCTGGTCATCCACATTTATGGTTTTCTGACCCAACAGAGATTCTCTCGGAACCCATTTCACTTTCTCATAGGATTTAATCAAATCAGTCTTATGATAGCTATGTCTCATAAATTTGTCAAGCAATTTTTGACTCTCAATTTGGAATGCCCCTTCCATTGTTTACTTGATTCGCAGGTATTTTTTTACTGCATTTGAGGAGAAGCAAGACATCTTAAGAGGTGTTCCAGCTTCAGGAAAAGGCATGTTTCATGATCACCAGATTGCCCACAAAGGTTGAGTATGGTCACCCAGCATTATGATCTTTCAGCCACAAAGCACCCCCCTATTCTCAGCAGAGAAGAGCGGGTACCCAATTTTGATGTGTACTCGCTCCCAGTTTTGCTCTGTCCACCTAGGCAATCGGAAGCAGAATTTTTCCTACCCCCTCCTCGCAGTCTTCTGGGACACGTGACAGGTCCCAGAAGACTGCTGTTTCATTCAGAATGCGTAGCACTACTTGCGCATTCGCAGTCAGCACCTGTCTGTGAAGCTGCAAGCTATCACAGCCTGGAGCCCACAGTTGAGATGCCAATGCCTGGGACAGGACACCACTGGAAAGAACGGCTAGTGTGAGGACATCGCTGGATCGTGGGACAGGTGAGTGGCTGTTTTTTTAAAAGTCAGCAACTATAGTTTTAGTAGATGCTCACATTTAATTTATTTACAGGAAGCTGGAGAACTGCTCAAATATATTATACCTATAGACTTTTTAACATGTACTCATATTTTTTCTCTTCTGCACTGGAGTTGCCTCCAGAATATCATCAGGTTTAAAAGGCCTTTTTGTAGTTTCCAGTGGCAAAGTTGGCAAAGTTTCAGCAATTTATTGGGGTATTATATCTTTTTTCCGAAGTTGCTTACACCTCTAAATAACCTTTCAGTAATTTTTCTATTTTTCTGAAGCTTAATGGTATGCTAATTTGATAACCAGCTGATGTATAAAAAAAATGCCAACCCAAGTAATTCATTTCTGAAGGCCACTCTGTCTTCAGAAATTAGGAGTCAGTGGTAGGCATTTTGTGTTTGTGACCACTGCCACCACTTGCAGCTTTGACAAGCTGAGGAGGAGTATACAGCAACTTTTTTTCTAAACTATAAGGCTGTGAGCCGAAAAAAAGTATTTGTTCCTAGAAGGGATTTGTTGTTTTCTGAAATTGCAATCAATTTGTAAACTGTTCATCCTAACTACAAATAGTGGGTAATGGAGACCTGTAACACGTATCTCCGTCCTTTTAACAAACCACATAACTAGAATATGCCTAAAGCACCATACTCCTTTGTATCATTCCTGGAATGCCTTTGAACATTTGTAATACTGAGATTAGTATTAGTACTGCTTATACATCAGTTTTCAAACTATCTTTGTATTTTGTTGAGGAGATGTCCACCAATTTTATTTAATTTATCATTGAATTTGTTAAACTGGCTATAGGGACAATACACTCAAAACTAATATTTTAACTTCTAACTAAAGGCACAACTTTTTCTCTAGTTTTGGATAGTGTGGACCATTGACCATTATCGCCAGGAGTGAAAATGAAATAAAATCCCAAATTTTAGGTTATCACCAGGACCAATGATATAGGTGGATTCTTCTAATGGTGACAACCAGGGATACCCCACTTTGGAGGGATTTTACCTCACTTTCTGTTTTGGCTAGCCTAACAATACGTTTTAATAAAATAGTGCTGTAGTCATGAAGTCATGTGACCGTCATGAAACGTGTTGAGTTGGGCTTAATGACATCATCACACATAAACCAAGAACTAACTGGAATTACAGATTTTATGTGTGTAAACTGTGTGCCAAACAGGTGTTTAATTGACATTGCATGTTTTATGCACTTTGGAGATGGTGTTAAATGCTAGTGTGTCTTTAAAAGTGTTTAATAAATGTAGTTTTAAAAAAGGAAAAACCAGCGTGGTTTATCTCTGCTTGTCTTGGGAGACGGTAAGGACACACCCCAGGAAGGGGAAATTAAAAAAAAAAAAGATTTTCATGATCTCTATAATTTGCAGGTCCATTTTTTTTAAAG
The DNA here is from genome assembly GCF_062004578.1 of Staurois parvus. Lineage (NCBI taxonomy): Eukaryota > Metazoa > Chordata > Amphibia > Anura > Ranidae > Staurois > Staurois parvus. The sequence continues at coordinate 1,807,090 of NW_028318628.1, forward strand.
AGAAAGCACATTTTGAGTGAAGCTCTGCAGTGGAGGAAGAGTGGTGTTAATCATTGGAGGTGTTACACTTCCAGCCAGTTCACACCACAGAAACGCAGTCTGGATGTGTTTCTGCATGCATGCTTTTGAAGCATTTTTGATGCAATCCAGTGTGGTTTTTATGTGTTTTTTAGGCGTTATGGTATGTTTCCCCCCCCCCTTTTTTTTTCTTCATCTTTAATAGGGACATGCGAGTTCCAATGTGTTTTTGATGTGTCTTGTGCGTTTCTGATGGTTTGCCATATTCTAGTAAAGTTCTGTGCAGAAAAAATGCTTCTTTTTTTTTGCACTGGAACTGACTGCACTGGTGTGAATTATGCCATTGGAGCCCATATAGCGTACTCTCCATGCTTTTTTGATGCAGGAAAAAAAACGCACTGGACTGCATCTGGTGTGAACCAAGCCCAAGTGATAAGAAGTGTTTTATGTTATTCAACACTTGGGACTGATGTAAGTGATTATTTTGCAACTTTGCCTTGTATTTAATAATTTTTTAAGTTGCACTGCACTAGAGAATTAGGTTGTTACTTCACGAGTGTATATATATTTTTTGATGTGTGGTTTATATTGGGAGTAGCGCTGCACATATATAGTATTCTTTAAAGTGTGAAACACATGTTAATGTGAGCTGGAACATTTTTCGTATAAATATCTAAGGAAGAAATAGCAGCATAGAAATTTATTACCACAATGGGGGTTATATACTATGGCTGGAGAGTGCAAAAATCTGGTGCAGCTCTGCATAGAAACCAGTCAGCTTCCAGGTTTTATTGCCAAAGCTAATTGAATAAGCTGAAGTTAGAAGCTGATTGGCTACCATGCACAGCTGCAGCAGATTGTGAGTGCACCAGTTTTAGTAAATCTACCACAGTATGTCACAGGAAGCGAGAAGAAAATTCCACAATGGGATGCAAAAAAAAAAAAAAAAAAACTGAGAGGGGTTACAACTTTTCCTTCCCCTATTCAAAAAAAAGTAAAAAGAAAAAGAAAAGTATTTTTACTTTAAACCATATGACAGTTTTTGTAACTCTCAGGTACTCTAATGGGTTTGCACATCTAGTTTGACCATTATGTGGTGATCTCGCTCCCCTTAGATTTTTAAATGTTATATTATTTAGAATTCAATAGAGACACAAAGCAAAGGACAAGTTATCAGTATTGCCTGTGGTCTCTTTGCAGATTACTTTTTCCCTTTTCTGACTTACCATTCCTTGGTAGAGGTTTTGATTCCTCATGTCAGAGCTTCCAGCAAAGAGAAGAGTGAGCTGCACAGTAATAAATATCACCAAATCTCACTTCAGATTGTCTGAGACTTGCAGTCAGAGGAAGCAGTGCCTTAGATCACACACTGCAGATACACAGATACATTATGAGGTTTTTGTCACAGGAGTGCCTAGGCATCCCCACATACCAGTAAATACAACAATATTTTTCAGGAGGAATTAAGGACAAATGGTAAATGTTTCCAGTTACAGCTTAGGCACAATTGCCATTCCTAAATGTTACTTTTAACATGAATAAATACAGCCCTGGTCAAAAGTTTTAAGAATGACACAAAAATTATTTTCACAAAGTCTGCCGCCTTAGTTTTTATGATGGCACTTTGCACACACACCAGAATGTTATAAAGAGCGATCAGATGAATTGCAATTAACTGCAAAGCCTCTCTTTGCCATGAAAATGAACTTCAATTGTTGTGAAGCAGGTTTCAGAGCACCCAAGAAAGTCCAGCAAGCACCAAGACCGTCTCCTAAAGTTGATTCACCTGCAGAATGGGGCACCGCCAGTGCAGAGCTTGCTCAAGAATGGCAGCAGACAGGTGTGAGTGCATTTGCATGCACAGTAAGGCAAAGACTTTTGGAGGATTGCCTGGTGTCAAGAAGGGCAGCAAAGAATCCACTTCACTCCAGGAAAAACATCAGGGACAAACTGATATTCTGCAAAAGGTACAGGGATTGGACTGGGGTAAAGTCATTTTCTCTGATGATTCCCCTGTCTGAAAGAATGGTACAAAATCATCCTACAAGAGCAACTTCTCTCTACCCCCCAAGAACATTTAGTGACAAACAATGCCTTTTCCAGCATGATGGAGCACTTTGCCATAAGGCAAAAGTGATATCTAAGTGGCTTGGGGAACAAAACATTGAAATTTTGGGTCCATGGCCAGGAAATTCCCCTTTCTTTAAACTCATTGAGAATTTGGTGTCAATGCTCAAGAGGCGGTTGAACAAAACCTCCCCTCACAAATCGGACAAACTCCAAGCATTGATTATGCAAGAATGGGCTGCCATCAGTCATGATGTGGCCCAGAAATTGATTAACAGCATGCCAGGGTTAGTTGCAAAGGTCTCGAAAAAGAAGAGTTGACACTGCAAATATTGACTGTTTGCATAAACTTAATGTAATTGTCAATAAAAGCCTTTAACACTTATGAAATGCTTGTAATCATACTTCAGTATACCATAGTAAACTCTCACAAAAAGATCTAAAAACACTGAAGCTGCAGACTTTGTGAAAATTAATATTTGAGTCATTCTCAAAACATTTGGCCAGGGCTGTAAATCTTTACTTGAGTGAAGGTCCACTTGAAGGCCTCCTTCACATGGGTGTTAATGTGCAGACAGATGTGCCCAACATTAGACATCCACCTCCATCTCCGGGTTGTACCATTATATGCAAACAGCGACAGCTCCTTTCAGCCTCTCATTGCTTTGTACAGGCTGAGCAGCCACAGTTGTTCATATGCACCAGTGATCCTAGCCGCAAGTATTCACTGATTCTTTCCTCTGTAATTTGCTGTATGCACACAGTCACCCTTGTGAAGGCCTGTATGTTCCACCTGCTGGCTCAGAAAGAAAATACACAGCATTCATATGCAAGATATCATGTTACCAAGAAAAAGAAAAGAATAATTCATGAAACATGGAATGGGTATTCATTTAACTCCCAACACTTGCAAATAGGTGTAAGTTGGTATTCTTTAACATTTAAACATAAGAAGCCTGATAAAGGCAAGAAAAGTAAATCTGCATTTATTCCAAACTTCCAGTCCAAATATTACAAAAAAACTTTGGTATTACTTGTTCAGTCCACCTCACTCCACACTAAGGGCTCTTTCTATAACAAAATTTGCATAGCCATAGGTTCAATGAAGCTGCTTGTACATTTAGTCTCTGCAAAAATAAAATGGTATTTAGGCTATTTTCTTTTCTGCACAAGTGTTCTTTTATTGTTTGCAGTTATAAAATACCACATTCTGGCCACTAGACTGAGCTGAGGAGCACAGGAAATACATACGTCTTTGTAACAAGAAAACCAATGTAACTATTGTAGAGAATACTAGAAGGAATTAGCAAATACATCTAACCATTGCTAAATAAAGAACATTCGTTCAGATGAGACAATATTTGTTTTTGCCCTATTTGCACAAATGTACATGCAGCTTCACTAGGCAAATAGTTATGCACATTTTTTAAAAATAGACCCCCTAAGTTTAAAGTAAAGACCATAGGGCATTTTAGAGATGGGTATGTAAGTTTAGAAGGTACTGGGTTAAAAAGCACACACTTTCAGGTTTTTTTTTAACAAATAAAATAAAAAGTTGGTAAACATTTGATATATGTAATGCAGCTGATAAAAAATACATTAGGATACGCGTTCATTGTTGAAGATTTAGGGCTCTTCTTTTATAATCAAGTAATGTATCAGTAGTCAGCGATAACAAGTGGTTCAAAAATCTATGATACTGATAACAGAAATTATTCAGAATACTGAGAAATGTAATCTATTTGCATTCTAAATTGTTTGGGAGATACCATTGTGTTATTTTACTAATAAAAACGCTGTGAGCAAAAAGAGCAGAATGCAGCTAGTTCTGGTTAATCGCTGGTGAAGTTGGTAGGTAATGAAAGCTATGCCTGCATATGCCAATATGTTGAAAAAAATTTAGTTTTTTATATACAGTAGTAAATAGCTAATACTTGCATATTCTCAGGATTATAGACATCGCATTTAGCTTCTGTAGATATTTGTTATATTTTCCATTCATCATATTATCCGAAATATTTTTATTATATAACTTTAAACTAAATAAGAAGCAGTTTTGGTTATTAATATAAGTTTAGATGGTGCTTTTTAGGATTTAGCAGGATTTGTGTGTATGAAGGTTTTACAGACTGCTTCCTCGTCTAAATCCTCACATTACAGAGGGCAGAGGGGAACAGCAGGACACAAGATGATAAATGGCTTATTATTTCTCAGTAGAAGTTTTGTTGGTCTTATTAATATTATTTATAACCCCAGGTTATTAAATTAGGTAGTAGAAAATGTGATGATTTATGGGCAGGCTTATGAACTATGTAACATGTGAGGAGGGTCTGTCAGAGAAACACTTTAATCTGTCAGAGAGGAGGGATGTGTATATGACAGTGTGACACAGAGGAATAGCCAGCGAATAACGTCCCATTATCTGATGAATGGGACCAGTTGCTCTGTTATTCTCTTGGCCAAAATAATAACACAGTTCAGCAATTTAAGTTTTACAACAAAATTAATGTTTAATTTAAAATTTGCATGGAACATTTATTCGGATGGCAGTTTAGTGAATTAATCTATCATTTGCCTAATTAAAAAAAAAATAGTTTAAATCCAGCACACATTCTAGTTGCTCAATCGGTGGTGCGCAGTGTCCCTGGGACACAGCGGATCACCGATCACTGTAAAGAGCCAATGACTTCGGCTGTATCTTTGTGATCAGCTATGTCCAGTCACAGCTGATCACATGTAAATAAGAAATGCCGGTTATCGGCAGTCCTCTCCTCCCGCTGACAGCTCGTGAGCAGAGGAGAGCCGGTAATCGGCATTCCTCAGAGGGAATATCTTCACTGATCATCAGGGCCCTGATGATCAGTGTAGCCCCATCAGTGCACCTGTCAGTGCCCATCAATGCCACCTGTATATGCCCATCAATGCCACATACCAGTGCACATCAATGCCACATATCAGTGCCTAACAGTGCACATCAATGCCACATATCAGTGCCAATCAGAGCTACCTTTCAGTGCCGCCTATCAGTGCCACCTAACTATGCCATATATGAGTGCTGCCTTTCAGTGCCCATCAGTAATGCCTGTCAATGCCCATCAGTGCCACGTATCAGTGCCTCCTCATTAGTGCCGCCTATCAGTGCCCATCACTGCAGCCTCATTAGCGCACTTCAGTGAAGGAGAAAATTACATATCTACAAAATTTTATAACAGAAACTAAGAAAAACTTTTTTTTTCGAAATTTTCAGTCTTTTTTAGTTTGTTTTGCAAAAAAATAAAACCCCCCAGTGGTGATTAAATACCACCAAAAGAAAGCTCTATCTGTCTCAAAAAAATGATAAAATTTTTGCTTGGGTGCAGTGTTGCATTACCACGCAATTGTCATTCAAAGTGCGACAGCGCTGAAAGCTGAAAATTGGCCTGGGCAGGAAGGGGGTAAAAGTGCCCCGTAGGCAAGTGGTTAAAGAAAAGAATAGTCTCTACAGTCCCTACAGTCAAACATGGTGGAGGTTCACTGATGTTTTGGGGTTGCTTTGCTGCTTCAGGCACTGGATGCCTTGACCGTGTGCATGGCATTATGAAATCTGAAGACTACCAAGAATTGTGGGCAGCAATATACGGCCCCATGTCAGAAAGGTGGCTTTTCGTCACAGCAGGACAACGACCCAAAGCACACATCAAAAAGCACTCTGAAATGGTTTCAGACAAAACGCTGGAGAGTACTGAACAGGCCAGCATCCCACTCCCATAGAGCCTCTTTGGAGAGATCTCAAAACACAGTTGGGAAAAGGAACCCTTCCAATCTGACAGACCTCAAGCAGTTGGTTGAAGAAGAGTGATCCAAAATTCCAGTAGGGAGGTATAAGAAACTCATTGATGGTTTCCAAGGAATGTGCTACCAAATATTAAATTGAGCGTGCCAATAATTTTGTCCAGTCCATTTTTGGGGTTTTGCATGGAATGTGGCAGATTTGGCTTTTTGTTTCTCCACTTTTTTGTGTCATACCAATACAAACAACAGAAGTAAACATGAGTGTCTAAACAATTGTAATTGCAACAATTTTCTGGGCAACGTGGTACATTGTCTGCCAGAAATGCAGGGGTGGCAATATTTTTGGCCATGACTGTAGGTACAGTATATGTGCTATGTCATGGAATGAACATATTCAAATTCAGTAAACATTTTATAAGAAATTATGCATCATTATTATTAAGTGGCTGCTAACTGAAAAACACTTTGAAATCCAAACAACACATTAGACTCAAATCACAGTTGTTGAAATGCATAGAATGTGTGAAGGTAAAAAAACCTTCAGCCTTTACAACCACTTTAAGGGTTAGGGTTAAGGGCTAGTATTAGCGATAAATGTTAGGGTTAGCAGTAATTGTTTGGGTTAGCGATAATTGTTAGATTTAGAATGCTATCCCTAACAATTACCGCTAACCCTATCGCTAATGATTACTGCTAACCCTAACATTTACCACTAACCTTAGCCCTTAACCCTAACATTTAACCCTAACCCTGGCCCTTAACCCTAACATTTACCCTACTCCTTAACCCTAACATGCGACTTTGGACACATAAAGGTGTCTGCACTACTTTGATGCGACCTGCATAGATGTGAACCTAGCCTTAGACAGCTGTGTTAGGAGGCTGTCAGTATGAATCACAAAGACAGGATAACTAACAGTTTTTGGTTGGGGACCTAAAGGACGCCTAAGACAGGCTATTAAGTTGTATGGAGTGTGGAAGAAAAAGCTAAATAAGTATCTGCTAAATCTGAGCTGTAAACCAGCCAATACATCGCTTGTTCTTTTTGACCTTAGATGGGACTAATGTCATGTTAATATCTTATCTTTTAAGAATATTATCCTTTACTTCACAGTATTTATTCCTTTTGGCACCCTCACCATAATCTGTCTGATTATCCTATAGCCCCAAGCCCTATTCTTTACAGCCTTTGGTGGCTTTATCATTTTGGACTAAAGGCTGACATTCACAATTCCCACTGAATCGGCTGATATTTGAGCCATGGGTTCCCTTTGGCAGCTTTTGGCTAGCCGAAGATCAAGTGTTCAGTTGACTTTTATTGAAAAAGCCATGTGGAACATTGATGGCCGAACAGAGCCTTCATCCAGTCAGATGCAGGCACTGTTAGGGCAGTCTGACAGCCACAGGTGTTGGATGTCAGAATACAGCAGCTAGCAGGGAAAATTTGTTCACCTACGCTGTTTAGCATGAATGAAGGAATCTGTTAGATTTCCTTTGTTCACCTTGCAGGGTTGAACCTATTTTGTGCAGGTAAAAGCAATGGATCCACTTTGATTCCAGCCCAAGTGAATGTCTTGGAGATTACACGTTGCTGAGGATTCTCTCCCAGGCCCACTCTGAGAGCTCTAGGTATCTCAGTAGGCAGACAACAAGATTTGGCTTTATTTCATAGGAGAAGAGGGAGTGAGTCTCCTACAGTGCAAACGCATAGCTGAAGATACTGAGTATGTCACTGTACTTCGACTGATAAATAATGGGAAGGGAGGGGAAGCATAGGCACCTGCAAGGGCCAGGATTGAAGTGAACCTGTTGCTTTGTCTTATGTGGGCAAACCACAGCGTTATGTATTACCTTTTGTGGCAGAAGTAGAATTTCTATGTTTGCCAATGGAATTGAATATTTGAAGCCTTAGAACACATCTCAGGCAAAACTGCTGCTTAAAACCCATAGTAATACTACACATAGTACTACCCATAGAAGAATGTTTTTGCTTGAATGCTTATTTTTAATGTATCATATTTTCAAAGTTTTTTAGATAGACATCGTAATAGAGATCAGCTTGATGTACTGTATATAATTGTGTTATTATGTACAGTATTAGGCTACCATCACACTCGTATGATGTTCTGTTGTTCTAAGTTTCCGCATGATAATGGGTGTTGCATTAAAGGTATCCCTTGATTTAGAATGTATTGCTAACCCATGGCAATGGATCAAAAACTGGATTCCTGCTGTATTAGATGGGGGTGCAGTTCTAAATGGCATCGCATCACACCACAGAGAGTGCCATGCCGTGAAATAAACCGTAAAGTGTGAATTACCGCAGCTTGTAGGTTTGAAGCCAACCCAACACTTTGTTTTTATGCGTTATTTAAAACTGTATGTGCATGGAAGTATTCATACATGCCTTTTTCATATGCAGATTCTATTTTAGGCTTTGCAGTGCTAAACAATGGTAGAGCCTTATGGCTTCTTCTTACAACTCATTGAAAACAATGCACCCCTTTTGTGGTTGCTATCTTATCAGTGGTTAAAGGATAAGTTCACCTTTTCTAACATGTTATACCCGTATTCAGGGTGTAACATGTTAGCGCTGCAACTGCCCCTACACCCCCCAAGTCCCCACTGTGACAGCAGATCGGGGATCTTCTCCCTGTGTTTACTTTCACAATTAAAATTTTTTTGAAAAGAAACGGCTATGCTTGGCTGCGCCCATCTGGGTGCATCATTCATGCACAGTACTTTTTCCTTTGCAGCTTGTAGTTCTCAGTGAACTACCATGGCACTGTTAAGCACTGTGGTATGTCATTCACTCTTCCTGTCTGTGTATATCTGCCTGCTCGTACGAGGTACAAGCACACAGATATACAGACAGGTCTGCAGGGTCCTACATGGCACTGGCGATCTGATTGTGGGTGCAAAGCTTTCTAGAGTCCTAGTAAAAAATTAATAAATGCACATTTTTTTACCTGCAAAAAGTACATTTATTGTTTTTTTTTACAAAGGTGAACTTATCCTTTAGGGAAAAAGGATTTTCAATGTTCACAACGTAGGCCCTGAAATCTGAACTTTTTTCCATGTGAGCAGACCATGGCAGGTTGCCAGCCTTCCTCTGAAAAAGCAATAGATGTTTCTGAGCAGTTACAAACCAACTGAAACTGACTTTAATGGCTCATTCACATGTGTGGAAACCCTTGCTTCAATGAAAAGCAGTATGCATTGGATTGCTTTTCATAGGCGTTTACCGGCGGTGAGGAGGCGATATGTTGCCTCCTAAGACATAAAGGAAAATATTCCTGCACTGCCTTCTAGTGTCCTTAAATATTAAAAGCTAGCCTCCTCCTGTTTAATCCTCTAAATGCTGCAGCACTGCATCGCAATTGTGTGCATTGCACGCGGTTTGGATTGGTTTCATGCTACCCCATAGATTTGCATGGGTTGCGTTCACCAAATGCAACATGCTGTTTCATTTTTGCCATGGCATGTGTGAAGTCATAAACAGCTGCAAGTTTTTAGCCTGCCATGCGTGTGCCCTGCAGTTTGCCATTGGGCTGTCTATCAGGTTTGCACCTTACTCCTGCAGACCTCATAAGCTGCCCTACAGATAACTGAAGAAGTACGCATCATAGACCAATAACACTGCTGCTAATTGCAAGACAGTGTGGGAGATTTACTTAAACTGGTGCACTCAGAATCTGGTGTAGCTGTGCATGGTAGCCAGTCGGCTTTTAATTTCAGTTTCTTCAAATAAGCTTTGGCAATAAAACCTGGAAGCCGATTTATTTCTATGCAGAGCTGCACCAGATTTTGCACTCTCCAGTTTTGGTTAATAACCCCCAGTGGTGCAGTGTTGTTGGTCTGTAACAGAAACTTCTGTTTCTGTCAGGTTCCCGGAGTAAGAAACTTTGCAAGAGATGTACAAAATATTATTTGCTTAAAGTGGCAGTAAAGTTTTTTTTTTTTAATCTTTTACATACAGGTAAGCCTATATTAAGACTTACCTATAGGTACAGTAAATATCTTCTAAACATGCACTGTTTAGGAGATATTTACTTTAGCAGTGTGCATGTGCACTGCACTCTCAATGGACAGTGTGCCATCCATTGAGAGAGATGTGCCGCTGCCAAAGCTCCCGCGTGCATACGCGGGAGTGACATCATTGTGGCTTGGTCAATCAAAGGCTGCAGCCCACAAACCCGAAAAGGAAGAGCCAAGAGCCCCCCAGGGAGCCAAGACAGCGATCCGCTTGGGGGCTTCATTTTCAGGTAAGCCTTTCACAACGTGCTTCTCGTACTAGCTGTCGCTTTTTGAAAACAGTTCGGCCATGCAGGGCTCCACCCACATGGCCTTGTCATTCATTGACAGAGCTTTGTGAATGACCTACGAGTGAATGACCTAATGACCCAATGGCCTTTGCGTTTGTCAACTTGTAGTTTTCAATGAACTACCATGGCACTGTTGAACTGTCACGTACCTGGTTGGGGAGCCTGACGTGGAGAGGAGGCGTCCTCTTACTACTCCCTCTCAGAGCCCCTGATAGTGGGAACAGAGGGCGCAGAGCCAGGAGTGGCACGAGTGCCGGGTAGGTCTGGAGCTAGCAGCAGGTAGGTGAAGACCCAGGAGATCTGGGTGAAGGCCAGGTGCGGATGCAGAAACGTAGGTGCAGCTGCAGGTAGGTGTGGCGGTAATCAGGATGCAGACTGGGACTGGACCGTGGGTGCAGCAGCAGGGAAGTATGGCCGTGACCAGGATGCAGGCCGATGCAGGACCGTGGGTGCAGCAGCAGATAAGTATGGCAGCCGTCGATAAGTATGGCAGCCGTCAGGATGCAAGCAAGGTGCAGATAGAGGTAAGTAGGTGCAGCAGAGTCAGACAAGCCAGGTCAGGATCAAACGAGCAAATCAAGTACAAGGGAGCAGGCAAGCGGATAGTGAGGGATATCCGGGGTCGGTGAAGGCGCAGTTCTTTCTTAGTGAGGTCAGATCAGGATACAGGCAACAGAATAAGGTAATAGAGTGCAGGATGTTATGGACCAGAAGGCATTGATTACACTGTATTGCAGGTTTAAATAGCCTGCCTTGCAGTGACGTGCACGTGCGCACTTCCGCGCTTCTGAGCATGCACGCTCCTGCACATGCGCACTTGCACCGCCACGGCCCGAGGGACAACAATCCCCTCTGCTCCTTCCTCCTTGACAACTGTTGACAAGGAGGAAGGAGCAGAGGGGATTGCTGTCCAGCCCAGTATTCCAGGTACCTGTCCAGGCTGGAGAAGTAAGAGTGTTAGACCAGACCATTATCCCCGGCACCTGCCATCTGAGCGACCACCAGAGGATACTCCCATTACCAGGCTATACTTTCACAGGACCTTTGGCTACATGAGATCTCTATACGCGCATTAAGATTGCGCTTCCGGTGAGTGGGCAATCTTTCTATACCTTCATGTCGGGATACTGGAACACACTCGTTTGGATTGAAGTCATATTTATTACCTGGGACTGTTTACCATTCAGTTTATAGGACTCTATTACGTAGGATTCATATCCGGCTGATTGTATACATCATATGTATTTATTTTTTATAGCGCTGCACTCCCAATTTTATGTTGCATTATGAAGAAATTTGATTCATTTAAATTTTTTTACTGGACATATTTAATAGCAAAAAGTCAAAAATATTGTTTTTTTTTTCTCAAAATTGTCAGTCTCTTTTTGTTTATAGCGCAAGAAGTAAAAAGCGCACAGGTGATCAAATACCACAGAAAGAAAGCTCCATTTGTGATTCCTTTCCTGACCATTTTCCAGATCTTTGTGCTGTGATATTTTGAAAGTTACTCCATCAAGTAGCACTGTAACTGAAATAACTTTATATCTTTTTTTTTTTTTTTTGAGAAAGATACATTTTTCTTTTGGTTGTATTTAATACTGTAACCCCTGGGTTTTATAGTTTTTTCTATATAAAGAAAATATTTAAAGAGTTTCCCTTTCAGTTATAAATATATATTATATAAAATAAAACTGCCAGGACAGTGTAAACGCCCCCATAAATGACCCCTTTTTAGAAAGTGGACACCCCAAGGTTTACCTATGTTTTGCCACAATTTTTTAGAAATGAAAAAGCATACTGGTATTGAGGTGATTAATGTTCGCTTAGCCTTTAAAAGCCACCCACTGAAGCCCAGGGCAAGTTTTTTAATAGTGCATTGTGTGCAATGGCTAGACATCATGGATAAACAAAAAACACTTTAACCCCACCCAATCCCTCAATCATTGGTACTTTAACTGGCAATTGCTCGGTCATTCAACAGTGTACCCAAATTAAATTTATATAATTTTTTAAGACTAAACATTTAGGAAAAAAAACATATTTTTTACTTTCTGTAATAAAACATATCCAATAAAAACATAAAAAATTTCTTCAAAAATGTAGGCCAAAATTTATTCTGCTACATGTCTTTGGTTCAAAAAAAGCGTATAATTATTGGTTTGTGTGAAAGTTGTAGCGTCTGCAAACTTTGTTATATATTCTGTGATAATGTGACTGTGATAATGTGGCGTGCAATCTGGCACTAACAGACACTGCCTGGAAGGGACACTAGCTGACTGACACTGACATGGCTTGTGACATTAATACAGTGATCAGATATACTGTAAACTCTACTAATAACACTGGCTGAGAAGGGGTTAACATCAAGGGGCAATCACGGGGTTAACTGTGTGCCTAACAAGTATAATATATGCTGCTTTTACTCACAGATCTGGTTGTTTCTTCTCCCTACTTTTCAGGGAGAAGAAACAGCCACATTGCTGTTTTGTGAACACAGAGTTCTGTGTGTTCGTAAATACAGAACTCTGTGCTGTGATTGGACAAAGCCGATCAGCAGGTTTCAGGCAAAATCATTGGCTGAACATCTGATATGAGAAACTTTTTAGTACTGACAGCAGGCTTTCTGTATGTAAGAGAGAACATGAAGTCTTCAATGTGTGTATTTGGAAATTCCTTTCCAAATCACAAGCTGCAGTTCTTAGATTGTAAAATGTCCTTTTAAGAATGAAAATAATATAAGGCTGAAAACCAAAATTATTGTGCTCTTAAAGGAGATTATGAATATCAGGAACATGAGTGTTAAGGCACAAAATAGGATGAAGCTGGACTTGAAAAAATGTAGTGATCACCTTTGGCTTTCGTTTAGTTGACTTTGTGTTTACAGAATAAATTGCTTTTGTGTACTGCAGTTCTTTTTTACCATGTTAAAGTATATCTAAAGCACAGACTTTTTTATTTTAAATTGAGTAGGAAAAGGTTAAACCCCTGTCAGGTTTTTCTTTGCCATCTGTATCAGTCTGGGGAGGTTTTCTCTCACTTTCTGTTGTGTTTACATGACGGGACATGAGAAAAATGTCCCATTACACCAAGTCCAACCTGCAGTCCATGATGGCTATGAATGCGGCCCAACCCAAAATTGTAAACTTACCTAAAAATGTTACATTAAAAAAAAATAAATACAGTTAGGTCCTTATATATTTGGACACAGGCACAATTTTCATACTTTTGGCTCTGTATTCCACCAGAATAAATTAAAACAAAACAATCCAAATGAATTTGAAGTGCAGACTTTCAGCTTTAATTCAAGGGGTTGAACATAAATATCAAGTACAAGTATTTTAGGAACTGCAACCATTTTTATACACAGTCTCTCCATTTTCAGGGGCTCAAATGTAAATGGACAAATGAATATAATCATAACTAAAATGTTAATTTTTAATATTTTGTTGAGAATCCTTTACTGGCAATGACTGCCTGAAGTCTGGAACCCATGGACATTACCAAAGACTGGGTTTCCTCCTTTCTGATGCTTTGCCAGGCTCTAACTGCAGCTGTCTTCAGTTGTTCTTTTCTTGTGGGTCTTTCTGCCTTTAGTTTAGGGCAACTTTAGAGAGTGAACTTACTGAAGGGAGACATAGACAGCAATACAAACCAGATAGGATTCTAACTGGTCACCACTCACCATCACCACCAAAACTAAAAAAAAAAAAGAAATTCTTTATGTTTTAATATAAATTTAAACATGCAGTTAACATTTGTCTGTAAAATGTATTTAAATATATAAATGCATTTGGTCTATTGGTTTGGGCAATATGAGTCACTTTTATGACATTAGAATATTAACTGGGCAGCACAGTGGCTAAGTGGTTAGCACTTCCGCCTGGCAGTACTAGGATCGTTGGTTCGAATCCCAAAATCCCAACCACAGCACCACCTGCCTGGAATTTGCATGTTCTCCCTGTGGGTTTCCTCTGGGTACTCCGGTTTCCTCCCACACTCCAAAGACATGCTGGTAGGTGAATTGGCTCCTGTCTAAATTTGCCTTAGTTTGTGTATGTATGAATGTGAGTTAGGGACCTTAGATTGTACGCCACTTGAGAGTTAGGGACTGATGTGAATGTTCAATATATATGTAAAGCGCTGTGTACATTGACAGCGCTATATAAGTACCTGAAATAAATAAATAAACTATTTCTCTTTCAGAGCTAAAGAATATGAAAGTGCCCTGGAAGCTAAAACCCTTGTGTCTGACTCTCCATACAAAGCTAAGTGCGTATACCTTGAATGCAAAGTCCAATTTAGTACAATTGAAATTTAGTTATGTGGGTTTTAGAATTTAGTTTGCAAGTGATTTGTTTTCTGTTTCCAGACTGCAAAGACTTACCAAAGACCTCCAGAAACAACTGCTAACTCAGGACACGGGGATTTGGGCCACCAATAAAGTGTCTGCTTTAGACAGAGCTTTGGGGGAAGTCTCACGGATCTTAGAAAAGCAGGCAAGTACTTAAGATGCTACCTGATTTGAATGTAAACATTTGTCTTTGCTTCCATTTGGTTGTCTGCATGTAGCCTCAGACCGTAGAGAATTTAAGAAAAAGCAAATGTAACCATCATGTTTATAAAGTGTGGTTCAAGAGTGAACTTGCACTGCAACATCTAATGGAATAATCACAGATAATATATCACATGCATAGCATAATGTATAAGCAGTGACTTTATTTTAGTGTTCAGTCAAATGAATGTGACTATTTGACATTTCAGTCTCCTTTGGAACTTTTGTTTGCAGCAATTTGTGCAAAATACAGTTATTTTCTATTCGTGATATGTAGCAAGGCTTTATTTCATGCTTTGGCTCAGCTTTCAAAGTGTGCAGCATTTGGATGATAAAATTCCAGAGAGGGCTGTATTTTGTAGCCCTACCCAGTCAGATCCTGACCATAACTGTTTGTTATCAGATATCGGATATACCAGCGCTGCTACGGAGAATTATTCCCATTAAAAGCCACAATTGAGGGATTACTTGGATCGGAGTCTTTGCCTTCCCTCCACATGTAATTTGCTGCCAATCAGATAGCAGAACAGCTTTCCATTCTACAGAGTTCCCCATTAACTTTAAATCATGTTCTCAAAATTGAAGCCATTAGTGGGGCCCTAGCGGGGTAGTATCACTTCCTGCATTAATATCTTATCAGGAGTACCCCAATCCCAATAGACATTACTAAATAACAGGTGAAAACTGCAGCTATTAAATGTGGTTCCCAAAAAGCCAGATATTCCTGCAAGCAAGATTTGTGATCAGATGTGACACTATTGCTTACAGTATTGCTATAGAGTTGGTACTGAAAGCGCAGCCTACATCTTAACATTTCAATTTCCCTTGGGGTTGCTGATTGTTGTTTAATGTTGTGAGCCAAAAATCGTATTTTTTTTAATAAGCCTTCTACAGCTAAAATGTTACATCTGTTTTAGAATAATTATTTACATGGGAATTGTACGTGTTAAATTCTTCTAGACACCTTTTTTCTTTTCATTTAACAGTTGAGTCTAACTTCACACTAGTGCTGCAGTATAATCATGTTTTTTCAGTGCATCTTTGTAGTGCTTTTTTTTTTTTGCACCTTTTTAAGTGTGTTTATGATTTGTTTTCATGCTTCATGTGTTATTTGTAGAAGGAGGAGACTGGTTGTAAAGCTCAAAACCCTGCCAAAAACACATGTACATTGTTTTTCATGTGATCCCATTGAAGTCTATGGGACCAAAAACACTGTGCTGCATCAGAAGCATCTGCACCTATTCAAAAATCTCACTCCACCAAGTTGCATTGATGTGAATGGGCACCATAGAGTATAATCCATTGTGGTGCATTGCAGCACGATGGCAAACGCAGAAGAAATCGCACTAGTGTGAATGGGGCCTTAACAGTTAAGGTATAATTATGCTGGTTTGTTCTTTCTTTATTTATGAATTATATGTCATATTGTCCATCTACAGGATGTTTGTGAAATTCTAGGCACCACGTAACTAATATTAAAACTGTCCCCTCCTCCCCAACACCCATTCTCACAAACCTGTGTACAAGAAAGATCTGTATACTTACTTATTTTCAACCCACTCTGGTCCGGTCATGTGATTTCCGCTGTGTCACCCAACAGCAAGCTGCAGGGGAAAGGAAAGAGTGCTCATACTACAGCTAGCAAAGTCTGGAGCAGTGATGTCACCAATAGGTTTCACCCATTGTCAGTGCATCCTCCTCTTCCCTGCAGCTGCGCTATCTGACACACAGGAACCAGATCATGTGACCAGAGCGGAGTGGCCAGAAAATAAGTAAGGAACTTCTTTCCTTTTCTTTGTTGATCAAGTGTTACAGTAGTACACTTTTTCAACTGTGTTATTATATACTCCATCCTATGTCTGAGTTTGTTTAAAGTGATTGTGAAGCTTTGTTTTTCAATTTTATTAAAATATCAGTCATGTCATACTTACCTGCTCTGTGCAATGTTTAGCACAGAGCAGTTCCGATCCTCCTCTTCTCTAGTCCCCTGTTGGCGCTCCTGGCTCCACCCCCCCCTCACTGAATGCCCCCAGAGCAAGCCAGGTATGTGAGCTAATGGCACCTGCTGCAGTATCTGAGCCAATTAGAAGCAAGAGAGCTGTAAGAGCCTCGGCTTTTGTGCGCATCGCTGGAGCAGGATTGAGCACAGATATGTATTTAAGGGGAGCTACAAACAGAAGGTGTTTTTACCTTCTTGCATAGAATGCAGTAGGGTTAAAAAAAAAAACCTCTGCTTTAAAAAAAACAACCTTAAATGTATACATTTAAAATGTTTGATTTAAAGGGACTGTTCTCCTTTAAATAAAAACTTTTAAACTTTTCTTTCAGTTGGAGAGTAAATTCTAGTGATTTTTATCACCTCCTTTCTTAACCCCCATCCAATACCAGATTCAGTTTTGTGTGGCAGGGAAGTGAAAGGGTATATAATAGATAGACAGTACTGGGAAGTATTATATTATAGTTTGAGACCTTTCAGTTACTACTGTGAGAAAAACATATCAACTATTTTGACCATGCTTCCTGGACTTTCATTTGTGCAATTCCATCATGGGTTTTGCTGAAGTATTTTATTTTATGAATTTCTTACAGCCTTGTAAACTTAATGTATAATTGTCTGAGCTATTCCTGGGAGAGTAGTTATATATATTTGTTGTGAAATATTCTTTCTGGCTCCCAAGAGAGTCATCTGTTTTTAGTGGTGGATCAATAACCTTCCAGCAGATGGATTTAGCAATGTTTGACCATGCCTGTATAAGATCATTTTTAAAAGTGGGTAGTAATTCTGTTGTTCAGTGGGTGGGAGAAAGCACCCTGATGGTGTGATCCATTGACTAGTGGGAATACAGTTGACACTGTTAATTGAATTTCCTATGGGAGTTGTTGTATAGTAAAAAGCTGGGTATGCTGCTCAAAATGTGGACCGGATGCATTGTGTATTGCTGCTAATCGCATCTAAGATCAGATACAGAATACTCTCATGGGAGGATGAGAGTGCAGTACAATAGCTTTTCACTTACTAAATGGACTGCTTTATGAGCTTCATCATAATAAAAGTACTCAAAAGACTTTCTCCATCCCT
The DNA here is from genome assembly GCF_062004578.1 of Staurois parvus. NCBI lineage: Eukaryota > Metazoa > Chordata > Amphibia > Anura > Ranidae > Staurois > Staurois parvus. The sequence goes on from NW_028318628.1 coordinate 1,824,902, forward strand.
TTTCAAACATGCTAAAATATCCACACTGGTATTTAGTGTTAGGAATACTGCATACGTAGAAGTTACCTGAAGTAGGGATATGTTTTATAATAAAATATAATATAATAATGCTGGATATTGATAATATAATTATCGTAAAGGGTGAATTATATAATTGTTCTGGATGTGGATGATGTTTTAGTGTCAGGGAATTTTAATGCTGGTGTTGGTAACATGCAGAGACTTAACCTCTTGCCGTCCGCCTGCTGTTTATAAACGGCAGGGCGGTGGCAGTCCAAGGTCGGGTTGCCGTTCCTAAACGGCACCCGCCTTTTCTAGCTGTGCGCGCTCCCTAGGAGCGCGCACCACCGCGATCCGGTGTCCGCTGTGTCCTCCGGACACAGTGAAACACCGATCGTCAGACGGGACCTCTGTACGAGGTCCCGGTCATGTGATCACTGATTGGCGAATCAGTGATCACATGCAAAGTAGTAAGCAAGATGTCACTTGTGACATCATTGCTTACTACGTGTGAAATCTGTGAATGATCACAGAGGTCACATGGTACAAGGCTATTCACAACAGCCTTGTACCATGTGACAAGCTGTGACCAATCACAGCTCACTCAGAATTTCTCAATGACTGCAAGAATGCAGACAGAGAGAAAGAGAAATGATTGCTTTTACATCCTATATGGGTGTAAAAGCAATCAGTGTAAAAAAAAAAAAAAAATCTTCATCACCCCCCACAAGTAGTACAATGTCACCATGGTGACACTGTACTGCTAGGGTGACAGTATGTAAAAATAAAAAATAAAAATAAAAAATAATATAAAAAAAAATAAAATAAAAATGTAAAAAAAAATGTTTAAAAATTATAATGTTTGGTTATAAACTAATTTGGATTTTTTTTTTTACTAAAAAAATAACGGAATAAATTTTGGTCAAGATTTAGGATGAAATATTATTTATTTGCAAAATTTTATTAAAAAAAACACTTTTTTTCAAAATTTTTGGACTTTTTCATTTACATAGTAAAAAAAATAAAAATCCCAGCGGTGAATAAATACCACCAAAATAAAGCTTTATCTGTCTCAAAAAAATGGTAAAAAATTCATATGGGTACAGTATTGCATGACCGCGCAATTGTCATTCAAAGTGTGATAGCGCTGAAAGCTGAAAATTGCCCTGGACAGGAAGGGGGTAAAAGTGTCCGGACAGGAAGTGGTTAAGGTTCTTTGACCATAAAAACCAGACCTACAAATTGATCACACCCACAATTCTATGTACTACATAAGTACTGATCAAGGAAATTGTTGACTTTGGATAGATGTTCATTCAAACAGTGCCTAAGATAGAGATGATATAAAATATAAACCACCAAAAAATTACTCAACAAAAATGAAGATGTAATGGTGTATTGTGGAAAAACTTAGTACACTCTTGCCTTCAGAAGCTGGTGGTAATAAATTAGCAGATATGATTTCTTGTAGGCATTTTGCATAATAGTCCATTGGTCTCTGACATTAATTTATTGAAATTTCTGACCAGTATTTCATGCATAATTTCTTTAGTTGCAAGATATTTATGGATTTCCTTAACAAGATTGGTGTATTTGTGCTTCACATCACTACTATGTGAAGAGATCTATTTCTGATTCATTTTTAACTTATGGAAAGATGGCCTCATATTCTCATCAATCATATGATGCAGAATTCATACTTGATTTGATAATTCAACAACTGCAAGCTGCCCAGGCCCTGAAGCAGAAAAGCAATGCCAAACTATAACATTTCCAACAACATGTTTCACAGTTAGTATGAGTTTTTTTTTCCTAAATAGCTAACTTCATTGTGTGCCAAACCTGTCTACTGTAACCATGACCATTCAGCTCTGCCTTTAATTTATCAGTCCATACACACAATTCATTGTAATCTGTTAGGATTACATTGTTGTATCAAACCATTTCACCTCAGTTTTGTCCCTAGTGATTTGTCCTGTGCCCTGCCTGCACTTTTATTGTTCTTTCTGCCTGAGAACTTGAGAACGTCCATGGCATCCAAAAAGCATACCTTTAGGTCAAAAGCAGTTTTAGACCAGCTAGAAAATAGTGATAGTGAATTAGAACCACTTGCAGAATTGATCGATAGTGATTAGTGGGGAAATTCATCATCAGACATTGAAAGTGACGACAGCGACAATTCTTCGACTGAACTCAGTGATGTGCGAACTTGGTGCTCTATTTCAAATTTCTGTGTTTTTGATTTAATTACATTATTAATTATTATATTATTATTTTTTATAATTATTTATTATATTATGATGATTTCTTGTTTCAAACTTTATCATACCCAGGATGTTTACTAGACTCTTGTTTGGACAGATTTAAGTTATTCCTAAGAATTACAGGCCTACAATATAAAGCAACAAATTTCCATGCAAAACAATGTACCGCTTTGACATTCAAAAATATTAACATAATCAGACCACCAGGGAGGTTATAGATGACCTGTCACGTACATTACTTTTTTTGCATGACTGTAATTTCTCTCATAAACGTGCCTCCATTCTCTCAGTGTGGGTTATGTGCCACTTATTTTCCTGTAATGAAGGCAGGGAAGTTGCTATCTATGTCCCCAATAACCATTCCATTCTTTTTTTACCCTTTTCTTTTAAAAAATGTTAAATAAACATATCCATTTTGCCTTGTTGAGTCTACTCTTCATTAAAAAAAAAAAAGATTCTAGTTTTTAAGTTAATGGATCTGTTCAAATATCTTCACTCTGGGCCTTCAAGCCTCAGTCTGAATGAACCTCAAAGATCTATTATGGCATCTGTAGTATGAGATTCTGGTAAATTGCTGTTACAATATTTTATATTGATTGAATTAAATAAGACGAGATAGCATGGAGATCTTCAAGAATACTTCTTTCTGCTTACTTGGGTTGGGATGAATAGTGACAGGTAAGTTTTAAATAAGGCCTTAATTACCCCTACTTTCTTTTTTTGTCATTCTGCGGTGAATTGGAGAGTTTATCATACTCAGTATACCTTTAGATGTGGCTGCACCAGTTCAGGTAACTGGATTACCAGGATAGTATCATTTTTAATAAAATTAAACAACTGAAAAAATTAAGTTATCCTTTAAAAACACAGATTCAGCACTGGACAGCTCCTGAAAAGTTTATCATCCATTAAATGGTCATTTTTGCTTACAGAGTGGTTAACGTGCTAATAATCTTCTATTCTTGGGTTATAAAAATTAGGCAAAGTTAAATCTTATCTAATTATTATTATCTAACATTACCTAGGAAGGAGGAGTTTTGACATTCACAAAGATAACATGGAAAGTTGATAAGATTGTTTGCAATTTCAGTTCAGTACACAGGATATTACAAAGATACCACATTTCTACTGGCATTAATAGAAAGTTTTCTGTAATTGCATGAAATATATGAAAATAATTTTTTAAAAAGCCAGAAAAAAACAAAAACTAATGCAGCCACCACTTCTAAGTATTGTAAATTGAAGTACTTTGCATTTTTATTCTTAAGTTTTAGAAATACTTTTAAAAAATGTAGAAGTGTTTTAATAATAACAATAATAAAACTAGAAAAGCTACAATTTCTGGGGAAACTGTGTGAAGTGTTCTTGCCTCCACCAGTAGTCTACAACTGGAGTGGGCGGAGTAACTGGGTGGAGTGGCTTGTCACTCTGCTGCCTGCTCACACACCTGGGTTCCTATGGCAACTCACTCTACAGCAAGGGCAGAGAAGAGCAGTTAAAAACAAACTGCTCCAACTTGCTCACTTCACTGGCGCTTGCCATCTTCAAATGGCTGTAGTTTAAAAATTATAAATCCTACACCGAAGAGCTTTATATTGTGAGAATCACAAGACCCAGACGTACATTTTGATGCATAGTATGTCTCTAAAATATTAAAATGAAGGCACAGTCGTAGTTTAGAAATTGCCCTTCAAATTTGAGGTGGCTAGAGTGGAGTTTCAATGAATATCAATGGAAGGCATGAGTTGCAAACAAATGGTCATATTGTGAAAACTATCAGGACTATGGCTTAGCCGTGGACATTTTTAGTGACAGCAGGGATAGCTGAACATTTTGATATAAGATTTGTGTAGGTGGGCTTGAAAATGAGGGAGTGATGGCAGTTTAGAAATCATGTCCTGATTTTTCAGCTCACACTCTAGCTTTTGTCAGCTCCCACTCTAGTTTTGAACATTTCCGCCATTCATTCCTATGTGACCAATTTCACCACAAAAACGCTGATATTTCATGAACCATTTGGCGAAACGTTCCACAAAGTAATAGCACACCAATCGGGAACAATCCGCACGTTTCGGTATATTACTGTCTATGTAGTGTAAAAACTGTGGGAGGAGTTAGGGTGGTAAATTTGGCTATAATAATAATATGTATGTGAGATAACAGTAAGTGGTCTTGCCATGCAAGAACACTTAATAAGGGGACGGAAATAAGTAGGGAAGAGAGATACAGAAACAGCAACTACTGGACAACAGGTGGATCACAGAATACAAACAGAACACCTCTGTTTGACCGCTATTAGGCTGAACATTATACATCTGACATATAAATATGCATGTGTAACATATCAAAACTGGGAGGAGTATAAGAAACATATCAACCTTTGTCAAGATCTATAGACCACAGCAGCTGAGTGTGATGAGCCAGTGTATAAATTTTATTCTTGGGCCAGTTGTTAATGGACATATAAAACGTGCATTAAAAGAGAGTCCAACTCTCATGTCAAGGTTTCTGAGTAATGACAATCCATCCAGAGAGACTACCCCTGGGCAGGTAGGTAATTCTCTGAAGAGCAAGGTTTAGTTGCATATCCTCTAACTGATCTGAGTGATGGTGGAGTTTGTGCTACCCATTTTCTAGTAATTATTTTTCCACAAACAAATAGTGATGTTAATACAACGTCCATAGTATGTGATCAAAAGTATTACTGTCAAAGTATCTCAATATACAAGTAAAGTTACATTCTATCTGCATATAGAAAGTGTGCTTAACCACTTGCCCTCCAGAAGATTTACCCCCCCTTCCTGACCAGGCCATTTTTTGCGATACAGCACTGCGTTACTTTAACTGACAATTGCACAGTCATGCAACGTTGTACATAAATTAAATTTATGTACTTTTTTTCCCCACAAATAGAACTTTCTTTCGGTGGTATTTGATCACCTGTGCGTTTTTTATTTTTTGATATTTAGAAGAAAAAACAAACTATATTTTTGACTTTTTGCTATAAAACATATCCAATAAAATAGTTTTTAAAATAAAATTTCTTCATAAATTGTCTTTGCTAAAAAAAAATCCCAATACGTGTAAATTAATTGGTTTTCATGAAAGTTATAGCATCTACAAATAGCGGTATATATACTGGAATTTGTATTTATTTATTTATTTTACTGGTAATGGTGGATCTGGACCAGGGCATCACTGAGCTCCTGGACTGTCTGAGGTGCAACCTGGCGGCAGCAGATGGCCTGAAACATAACATCCCAGAGGTGTTCTATTGGATTTAGTCAGGTGAGCTTGGGGGCCTTTCAATGGTATTAATTCCTTCATCGTCTAAGAACTGCTTGCATATCTTTGCCACATGAGGCTGGACATTGTCGTGCACCTAGAGGAACCTAGGACCCACTGCACCAGCGTAGGGTCTTACAATGGGTCCAAGGGGTTCATCCCGATACCTAATGGCAGTCAGGGTGCCATTGTCTAGCCTGTAGAGGTCTGTGCGTCCCTCCATGGATATGCCTCCCCAGGCCATCACTGACCCACCACCAAAACAGTCATGCTGAATGATGTTACAAGCAACAAAACTTATTTTGCTCACTGAACTACAACTCAATTTATAACATTTGTATCATGTGTTTATTCTGGATTTTTGGTTGATATTCTGTCTCTATCATTTAAAATACACCTATGATAAAAAGTATAGACCCTTCATTTCTTTGTAAGTGGGCAAACTTACAATATCTGTGGGGGATCAAATAATTATTTCCCCCGAGATATATGAGCTCCATATACTCATACCCAATATGAGCTCCATATACTCTTGTGTAACAACCTCTTTTTAATTGCCTTCTTTTATATACGTTTCTTCATGGAGAGCTTTTTATCCTGTACTTATTATGCAACATATATCTCCATTGTAATTGTGATTTTTTTATTGTTATGTCAACGATTGCTACCGCCCACGGATTAACATAGGTTAACTCCCCTTGGTGTGGTCCCTTTAAGATCTGGAGCATGGGAGTTGTTATTAAGTTCCTATATAAAGCAGCGTGTATTCTCTGTGGGCACGACTTGATAAAGGAGGCCACACCTCCGAAATGCATCGCCATAGCAACCCTCTCAGTCTCACCTCTCCCAGTTCTCACCCGTGTCATCTGATCTCCCCACGGTGTGTGGTGCCGGCGGGTCCATACACATGCGCACTCGATTAGGCACTTTATAGCCCATGGATGGTGTCCTGTCGGAGCTGGAAATTTCAGCTTATAGCCAGCTTGCCTGTTATACACCCAGTGCCCAAATCTTTGTGCCAGGAGCTCTTTGTGTTTGCAAAACTGCCCACTGCCTCCTCAAGCTCTGGGAGAGACACCAGGCCTCCAGTGATAGCCTGGATAAGAGAGTGACATGGTTTGGAGATAAGTTTTCCCCTAAGGAATAGTTGACCCTAGTAGCTTTGTTAGATTGTAAAGATTTCCTTGGATATTACCATAATGGTAATGGGATTATTCATCAAAAGGCTGTTAAAGTCTTGCAAAGCTTTTAAAGATTATTTCTTCTGTTACAAGTGGGCTATTTGGGTCTGTATGTGACTCTGTTCTCTCTTATTGGTGCTGTTGTTTCGAAATGTATTTTTTATTGTGCATTTTCTGGAGGGTCAGTGATTCCAGCCTCTTTTTGGTTTGAATGCAGTGTAGGAGTTTTTCTGGACTAGAGTCAGAGACATAACTAGAACCTTCAGAGCTCTGGTGCAAGAAACCATTAAGGGCCCCCCTGACCCCCCCCCCCCATTTCCAAAAAATAAACTAAAAATCTGCCAGCAATGAAAGGGTTAACTGTGTACAGTCACCCAGGATCTTGTAGCAATTAAAGTCTCATTAATCCTTTTATTGCTGGCAGATAAGTTGGAAGTGCATGATTAACCCTTTCAGATCTGTGTTGGAAGTGTATGATTAACCATTTCATTGCTAGCAGATCTCTAGTGGAAATACATAATATTTCCACCAGGGATCTGCTAGCAGTGAAATGGTTAATCATGTTTAATCATCCCTTTCAGGGCTGCCAAGGGTCACAGGTGTCGTGATTTTCCCCTCTGTGGCAGCTGGCATCTCTTTGATTTGGGGAAGGGTAGGGATAAGAGGATTCGTTTTCAGGGGCGCTTTTGCAGCATAGAGAACTTGTGCTGGAAGGGGGGTGGAGAGAGGTTAGATTATAAATCCAACTGCCCCTTTTAGCACAAGTCCTCTCTACTCCAAAAATGCCCCCTAGCATTTATCCTCTATGCCTGGTACACACTATGTGTGTGTGAATGAAATACAGATTTTATTACTAAAGACCTCAGATCAGCACAACACATGCAGAACGGTGTCCCTCCTCTCCAGCTCCTCCTCCTCTCTGTGTATAGGAAGACAGGAGGAGGAGGCTCCACTCTGCAGTGTGTGACAGGCAGCCAGCAGGAAGAGATTCCAGCTGCCATATACGGAAAGAATCGCAGCGTGTGTTACCCCAGGCAAGCTGTGGGGCAGTCGCCAATGTGTCCATGCCAGGCAAGTCATTGGAGCCAGGTGCCGGAACTTTTTCTGGCACTGGGCTGTGCTTCAGGACTCGGCCTTGATGTACAGGGACTCCAGGACTTAAATTAAATCCTGAGAAGGTCCTGTCAAACCTGAGAGACTTGGGAGGTATGCCTTTGTTGCCATCTTGACCCCCTCATGGTGGCGGAATGCCAGGGCCTGGTCGATAGTACCACATTTGCAATAAGAACTTTTTGTCTAGTTGCTACCTACCCTTCCCTGCTCTATCTATTTTAAGATTTGCCTGTATATATATATACAGTATCTCACAGAAGTGAGTACACCCCTCACATTTTTGTAAATATTTTATTATATCTTTTCAAGTGGTGAGTGTACAGCTTGTGAAACAGTGTAAATTTGCTGTCCCCTCAAAATAACTCAACACACAGTCATTAATGTCTAAACTGCTGGCAACAAAAGTGAGTACACCCCTAAGTGAAAATGTCCAAATTGGGCCCAAAGTTTCAATATTTTGTGTGGCCACCATTATTTTCCAGCACTGCCTTAACCCTCTTTGGCATGGAGTTCACCAGAGCTTCACAGGTTGCCACTGGAATCCACTTCCACTCCTCCATGATGACATCATGGAGCTGGTGGATGTTAGAGACCTGTTAGAGACCTTGTGCTCCTCCACCTTCCATTTAAGGATGCCCCACAGATGTTCAATAGGGTTTAGGTCTGGAGACATGCTTGGCCTGTCCATCACCTTTACCCTCAGCTTCTTTAGCAATGCAGTGGTCATCTTGGAGGTGTGTTTTGGGTCGTTATCATGTTGGAATACTGCCCTGCAGCCCAGTCTCCTAAGGGAGAGGATGGGATCATTCTCGGCTTCAGTATGTCACAGTACATGTTGGCATTCATGGTTCCCTTAAAGAACTGTAGCTCCCCAGTGCTGGCAACACTCATGCAGCCCCAGACCATGACACTCCCACCACCATGCTTGACTGTAGGCAAGACACACTTGTCTTTGTACTCCTCACCTGGTTGCTGCCACACATGCTTGACACCATCTGTACCAAATAAGTTTATCTTCGTCTTATCAGACCACAGGACATGGTTCCAGAAAATCTATCTTCAGCTCTGTGTATACAAAGGAGCATGGGGTAGCTCTTCTTTGTAATGGGCATGGTAGTGACACAGCTTCAGACAACCCACACTGGCTCACAATTGATATGATCCAAAAATAGGCAGAAATTAAAATTAGACAGAATAAAGGTGAATAAAGCACCTGGACCAGATTACATATACCCACGGGTCCTTGAAGAATTGAGCTGTGTCATTTCAAAGCCATTGTTTCTCATTTTTAGGGATTCTTTAATGACTGGCATAGTACCACTGGATTGGCGTAAGGCCAGTGTGGTGCCAATATTTAAAAAGGGGTCAAAATCTTTACCAAGTAATTAGAGACCTTTAATAAAAGACTAGATAGATGAGTTATTGCTGGGAAAAAATATTTTAAGCAACAGACAACATGGATTCATGAAAGACATAAGTTGTCAAACAAATCTGATTTTTTGTTAAGAGAAGGTGAGCAAAACCTTGGACAGAGGGGTGGCAGTGGATGTGGTATACTTGGATTTTGCAAAAGCGTTTGACACAGTTCCCCACACACGGCTAATGTGTAAGGTAAAGTCTATGGGCTTGTTAAAATCTGTGTGTAAATGGATAGAAAACTGGCTAAAAGATTGTGTTCAAAGAGAAGTGGTTAATGCTTCATACTCTGAATGGTCTAGGGTTGTCAGTGGTGTACCCCAAGGTTCAGTGTTGGGACCCTAACTTTTTAATATATTTATAAACAATATAGGGTCTGGGATTAAAACTATCATTTCAGTCTTTGCAGTTGACACCAAGCTGTTCAGTGGAATAACATCCTTACAGGATGTCTTCAACTTACAAGCTGACCTCAACGCACTGTTTAATTGTCTGGAGGAAAATGAGGCAGATGAGGTTTAATGTTGATAAATGTAAGGTTATGCACTTGGGGACTAAGATTATGCATGCATCATACATACTAGGGGGGGTACAACTGGGGGAACCAATGGTGGAGAAGGATCTGGGAGTTCTGGTAGATCACAAGCTTAATAACTGCATGCAATGCCAGGCTGGGGTTTCTAAAGCGAGCAATATCCTCTCTTGTATTATAAGAGGTATAGACTCCAGAGAGAGAAATATCATTTTACCCCGGTATAAATCATTTGTAAGACCTTATCTGGAATATGCAGTTCAATTTTGGGCACCAATTCACAAAAAGAACATTGGGGAACTGGAGAAAGTACAGAGAAGGGCAACCAAATTGATAAGAGGCATGGAGGAGCTCAGCTTTGAGGAAAGATTAGAGGAACTGAATTTATTCTTTCTTGAGAAGAGGAGATTAAAGGGGGATATGATCAACATGTATAAATACATCAGTAGTTCATATAGTGAACTCGGTGTAAAGTTATTCACCCTGAGGTCATCACAGAGGACAAGGGGGCACTCTTCACGTCTGGAGGAAAATACATTTAATCTCCAAACACGGAAAGGTTTCTTCGCAGTGAGAGCTGTGAAAATGTGGAATAGACTCCCTCAAGAGTTGGTTCTGGCCAGCTCAGTGGATTGCTTTAAAAATGGCTTGGATTCTTTCTTAGATAAACAAAATATAACTGGATACTAACATTTATAGGTAAAGGTGATCCAGGGAATATCCGATTGCCTCTTGGTGGATCAGGAAGGAATTTGTTTTCCCTGCAGGAGCAAATTGGATCATGCTTAGCTGTTTTTTTTTGCCTTCCTCTGGATCCACTGTGGGTATAGGATTATAAATTTTTTTATTATTATGTATTTATTTATGGTAATTATATAGCACCGTCAATTTACGCAGTGCTATACATACATATATTGTACATTCACCTCAGTCCCTAACCCTCAAGGGGTGTACAATCTAAGGTATTATTATTAATGGTTGAACTGGATGGACTTTTGTCTTTTTTCAGCCAGACTAACTATGTAACATCCCCACTAGTAGTGCCATACATGATGAGTCTCAACTGATGGCTTGTAAAAAGGTGTCTCATTACCAAGGTGTCACACAAGAAACATGATGGGTAAAAGCAAAGAGCTCACTCAAGACCTTTGTAGCCTTATTGATGCAAAACATCCTGACGTTGTTGGGTACAGAAGGATTTCTAAACTTCTGGATATTCCAGTGAGCACTGTTGGGGCCATAATCTGGAAGCGGAAAGAACATAATTTCACCATAAACCGGCCACGACCAGGTGCTCCTCGCAAGATTTCTGACAGTGGAGTGAAAAGAATTATCAGAAGAGTTGTCTAAGAGCCAAGGACCACTTGTGAAGAACTTTAGAAAGACCTGAAATTAGCAGGTACAATTGTTTCAAAGAAAACAATAGGTAGTGCACTCAACTGCCATGGCCTGTATGTATGCTCACCACGCAAGACTCCATTGCTGAAGAAAAAGCATGTTGAAGCTTGTTTTAAGTTTGTTGCATAACATTTAGACAAGCCTGTGAAATAATTGGAGAATATAGACTGGTCAGATGAGACCAAAATTGAACTGTTTGGATGCCATAATACACACCAAGGTCATGAAGGTCAAATGGCACTGCATATCGCCCCAAAACCACCATACCAACAGTGAAGTTTGGAGGTGGGAACATCATGGTGTGGGGCAGTACTGGCAAACTTTATGTCATTGAAGGAAGGATGAATGGAAAAATGCACATTCTTAATAAAATTTTTCTGCCATTTACCAAGATGCTGATGAAACAAGGGTGGACTTTTCAACAAGACAGTGATCCCAAACACAAAGCCAATGAAACTCTCAATTGCTTTCTAAGAAAGAAAATAAACCTGTTAGAATTGCCCATCCAATCACCTGACTTGAATCCAATAGAAAATCTGTGGAAAGAACTAAAATCAGAGTTCATAGAAGAGGCAGTCAGAGCGTTCAAGATTTGAAGACTGTTTGTGTGGAAGATTGGGCCAAAATCACACCTGAGCAATGCATGCGACTAGTTTCTCCTTACAGGAGGCTTCTTGAAGTTGTCATTACCAACAAAGGATTTTGTATGATGTATTAAGTTAATTTCAGTTAGTGTGTGCAATACTTTTTCCCTATTACATTCCATTTTATTACGCATAACTTAATTTATGAACTTGTTTGTTTTGGTTTCTTTATATGTATGGATTGCACGGGTTGCTAGCGATATGTGGTAAGAATTTCATGTCAATACCACCTTTAGAAATATATTTACTGAGAACAAAAAATTACATGTTCAATACTTATTTTACCCATTATATATATATATATATATATATATATATATATATATATATATATATGTACTGTATCTATCTATATACTGCTCAAAAAAATTAAAGAAACACTTTGAATACACATCAGATCTCCATGGGTAAAAATATGCTGGATATCTATACTGATATTGACTGGGTAATGTGTGCGGAACGTAAGGATGCCCCATTGTTTGGTGAAAATTATCAACCTACAAAGGACTGAGTTCAAAGACACCCCAAAAAGCAAAGTGAAAAAATTATGCAGCACTCTAGTCCATTTTGCTGAAATTTAATTGAAGCAACTCAAAATGGTACTCAGTTTGTATGGCCCCCACGTACTTGTATGCATGCCTGACAACTTCGGGGCATGCTTCTAATGAAACGACGAACGGTGTCCTGGATATTTCCTCCCTTATCTGGACCAGGGCATCACTGAGCTCCTGGACAGTCTGAGATGCAACCTGGCGGCGTCAGATGGACTGAAACATGATATCTATTGGATTTAGGTCAGGCGAGTGTAGGGGCCATTCAATGGTATCAATTCCTTCATCCTCAAGAACTGCCTGCATAATCTTGCCACATGAGGTCAGGCATTGTCGTGCACCTGAAGGAACCCAGGACCCACTGCACCAGCGTAAGGTCTGACAATGGGTCCAAGAATTTCATCCTGATACCTAATGGCAGTCAGGGTGTCATTGTCTAGCCTGTAGAGGTCTGTGCATCCCTCCATGGATATGCCTCCCCAGACCATCACTGACCCACCACCAAAACAGTCATGCTGAACGATGTTACAGGCAGCATAACGTTCTCCATGGCTTCTCCAGACCCTTTCACGTCTGTCACATGTGCTCAGGGTGAACCTGTTCTCATCTGTGAGAAGCACAGGGCACCAGTGGCAGACCTGCCAATTTTGGTGTTCAGTGGCAAATGCCAATCGAGCTCTATGGTGCCAGGCAGTGAGCACATGGCCCACTAGAGGACATCGGGCCCTCAGGCCACCCTCATGAAGTCTGGTTCTGTTTCTTTGCACACAGACATTCACACCAGCTGCATACTGGAGGTCATTTTGTAGGGCTCTGGCATTGCTCATCCTGTTCCTCCTTGCACAAAGTATTAGCTACCGGTCCTGCTGATGGGGTTAAGGACCTTCTACGGCCCTGTCCAACTTTCCTAGAATAACTGTCTGTCTCCTGGAATCTCCTCCATGCTCTTGAGACTGTGTTTGCTGGGAGACACAGCAAACCTTCTGAAAATGGCACGTATTGATGTGCCATCCTGGAGGAGTTGGACTGCCTGTGCAACCTCTGTAGGGTCCAGGAATCACCTCATGCAACCAGTAGTGACACTGACCCTAGTCAAATGCAAAATTAGTGAAAAACAGTCAGAAAAAATTAGTAGGGGAAAAAATCTCAGTGGCCTCCACTTGTAAAACCATTCCTGTTTCAGGGGTCATATCATTGTTGCCCATCTAGTGCACCTATTGTTAATTTCATTAACACCAAATCAGCTGAAACCGATTAACAACCCCCTCAGCTACTTAACTGACCAGATCAAAATCCTAGGAGTTTAACCACTTCCCCTGCAGAGGATTTATCTCCCTTCCTGACCAGGCCATTTTTTGCGATACAGCACTGCGTTTCTTTAACTGACAATTGCGCGGTCATGCAACGCTGCACCCAAATTAAGTTTCTGTTTCTTTTTTCCCACAAATGGAGCTTTCTTTCTGTGGTATTTGATCACCTCTGCGTTTTTTGCGTTATAAACAAAAAAAGACTGACAATTTTGAAAAGAAAAACTATTTTTGACTTTTGGCCAAAAAACATATCCAGTGAAAAAATTTTAAAAATCAAATTTAAAAGCTAATAAAAAGCACTGACACTGTACTAATGACACTGGGCAGGTAGGTAATTAACATCTGTGGCAATCATAGGGTTAACTGTGTGCTGTGTGTGTTTCACATTATGTGCTATGTGCTGTTTTACTATGCAAGCATTCTGCTTTGTATTGCTCTGTTATGCGATCGTCGGGTGCCAGCAGGGAATCTCCGGCCGGTACCCAGTGATCATCAGCTATTGCCGCCAATGGCAACGCCGGTAGGGCGGGCGCGTGTACACTCTACCCGGAAATGCAAAATCATGTATATATGCATGATTTTGCGCAGCCCTGCTGCTCTTTAGCTGTAGTTCTGCTATAGGGCGGTTGGGATGCAGTTAATTGGCTTGATGCTATACTCTGATTAAAAAATTTTCCTTTAATTTTTTTTGAGCATTGTGTGTGTGTATATGTATATGTGTATATATATATATATATATATATATATATATATATATATATATAAAACAAAATGGGGTTTATTTACTAAAGCTGAAGAGTGCAATCAGGCTCACTTCTGCATAGAAACCAATCAGCTTCTAACCTCAGCTTGTTCAATTAAGCTTTGGCAATACAACCTGGAAGCTGATTGGTTTCTATGTGGAAGTGAGCCTGATTTTGTGCTCTGCAGTTTTAGTAAATAAACCCCAGTGGGTTTACCTGCTGCCCTCTACTTGAAATACTGCTAAAGGGGAAGCAGCGGTGCACAAAATCACGTATATATTTGTTATTTTGTATTTCCAAGTAGGGGGCGTGCGCACCCTATCCGCGCCGCCATTCACGGTCCAGACTGGTGATTCCCTACCCGCGCCCGGTGATTACCGAGGATCTCTGATGGGTAAGAGGGCTGCTTTGTTTACTACCAGTCTTCCTCCTTGTGGGCTTGGGCACACTGCTGTGGGGTAAATTCTCAGGAGGGCAAGTGGTTAATCACTGTTGGCTTACAAGCAGGTCCACAATAACACATCTTCCCCAAGAATAACTCTAAAGTGATGAGCTGTTAAGTTTTTTAAATATGTCATCTGCTTTCAGTTTTGGGTATCATAATTTGTTTTCCTTTTCCTGAGCACATTGAGCTTAGATACATTTGTTACTTATTGATTGAAAACAATCTTACCTTTTATACTTAATGGAACATTCTCATTTTGTGTGCATTTATCCCAGTACAGCTGAAAAAGAAAGAAGTTTTATCCCAACATAGCTGAAAAACACATATAGGGAGAACACTGGTATTATTAAAGTGTTGCTAAACCCACAACGGTAAAATCAGTCTGTATATGCAGTAAAGCATGCTTATTATACTCACTATGGAACCTAAGGGGTTAGTCCTCCACATTGTGTAAAAAGAATGTGTGATCTGGTCCTCTATGATCCTCCCCTTCTTCTACTGTCCCCAATCCATCCGCTGATAGAACAGAGCCTTGGGGACAAGCTGCACATGCTCAGTTTGGTATGTATTGCTAGCAACTTTTTTTTGTTTGTCTTGGGAGAGTGCATCAGCACAGGGCCAATCGCTATCCAGACAGAGGGTCAGGGGTCCTGCAACCTCACAGGACAATTGGGGGAGAATGAAAACTCCTCCTACAAGCTTTAACCAGTGCTCTGCTGAACACTGATAGAAGTCACAAGACTGCTGTAACTGCTGATGAGAAAAAATAATTAAAATAACTAAAATAATTGCATTTCCATTTTGTGTGTACTGTGGGAGACCAGATATAATGAATGCGGGTCCTGGGGTTTAGTAACACTTTAAATATTAGTAAATTGTTTGATTATTTTGGCATTAGTCTACATTACCCCTGGCAATAACAGTAAGGTGTGCTGCATTGCTGCCACCTTAGACAGTTTTAGTAGAGAACATAGATTAGTACAGATTGGATAACAGAGTTTAGATTGTGAAAGAAGATTACAGGAGTTTTTGATAATCGGCTCTGATGTGAACTGTTGATGTCAAAGTAAAGTCAGGTGATATCTGACAGTGGAGTAGAAAGGATTGCTTAATATAAATATGTATGCTCCTCCAGACGTATACTCTATAAATAAAATTAAACCCGATTAATAGAGTTATTTATATTTCTTTGCTCAAAGCAACTCTTTTTTTTCCTGATTGTTTGCATGCAACTTGAAATTCATAGATTCAGAATTGTATTACAGTGGAGTTTTATTCAGAAAATTAAGTACAGATAGTTCACTTAAGGCTGGCCCCTTATGCAGGTATAGCTATGTAATGCATTAAAAATAAGTGCCTATATTGTTTAATCTCTTTTCCACTGCCCTATAGTAGAGCTACTGCTACAGGGTGGCAGGGCTGAACAAAATCAGCTGGTCTCCCTAGTAAAACACACACAGCACATAATGTTAAACAGCACACAGTTAACCCTTTGATTGCCCCAGATGTTAACTCCTTCCTGCCCAGTGTCATTAGTACAGTGTGAGTGCTTTTTATTAGCACTGATCACTGTATTAGTGTCTTTGAGATGTCAGTGGCAGTTAGCCAGTTCCCACTCAGTGTCAGAATGTCCGCTGCAGGAGGAGCCTGAACATGGTGCTGAGATGGAGCACAGTGTGAGCGCTCCTGGACGGCAGGCGCTTCCTGTGACCTGTCAACTTGAAATGCCTAGGAGGTGGTGACATACCTGGACTTGGTGTCGTTCGTCTGCGGAGGCTTGGCGGTAGAGCGGTGCCTCCTGTGCGCGTGGCCGGCGGCGGTGAGTGGCAGTGCTGGAGCAGAGGAGAGAGAGTCGGGTCGGTCAGCTGGAGAGGAGGCGGACTCTGTTGGAGTTTGGAGGACTCTGGGCAGTCACGTGGCTGCCGCAGGGAGTACTGAGAGGCAGGAACGCCTGCCAGACTGACACAGAGGATACCCTGGCTCATCCACCGCAGGCCAGTTTTTGCTCAGGACCTGAGAAACCCCACGGAGGATGACCCCCCCTAATAGCCATCACTATAGAGGAGGACTTTGATCATGGCACTGTGTTAAAGTCCCTGGGAGAAACCGTCCGCAGCCGCCTCAGCTAAAGTGAGATGGAGCTAAAAAGATGAACAAGGGCAACAGAAGACAGTGAGTCAAAACCAAAAAAATCGATTTGCACCATGTAAAGATCATTAGGGGGGGTTTACCCAGGGGGCCCAGAAGAGAGACACAAGAGGGAGAAGGACCTCGGAGACCCTTTCAGAGGAAATTGGCACGGGGGAAAGAAATGAAAAGACTTAAGGGGGACTACCCCTGCAGGGATACAACCCTAATTTACATGCAGAGGTAACCCCCCGTCCTGGGAAAAATAGAAAAACTCACTAACATTAAGAGCAAAGGGGGAGGGCCAAAGTCATCCCAAGCGAGTTCAATAAAAAAAATATACCCTCACAAGAAAAACAAACCCCAGAGAGACAACAGGGAGCAAGTGGGAGACGGGAGATGGAAAACACTAGTGGTGATCGCTCCAGATTGTCTATGGGAATATCAATTATCAGTCAAAATATAGAAGTTGAAGACATAGAAGATGCGTCGGTCATTGGGAGCCTTGAAGAGCAAGAGGAGACCTCACAGATGCCCACGGAAGCTGAAATAGCAGAAATGTTTAAGGGTCTAGAAAGATCCATAAAACAGGAGATGGCGAAAATACATAAAGTATTATAAAAGGTGGAGGAGACAGAGGAGAAACTAGATAAACATGCCCAAGTAATAACAAAATTAGAAAACTGATGTAAGGAATGAGAAAAGAACAAAAGAATCTGCTATACAAATTGGAAGATCAGGAGAACAGAGATAGAAGATGTAATCTGAGGATACGAGGTCTGCCCGAGACTTCACAAGGGGAAGACTCGATGGAAATAATGGTGAAAATGCTCAATACAATAATGGATAGACCAGCAACAGAACCTCTCTAGATCGACAGAGTGTACAGAATAGGAAGACTCCAAGGAAGCAGAAACGGAAATCCAAAGTATGTGATCGTATGATTCCATCACTGCAGAGACAAAGCTGAGCTTTGGAAGAAGATAAAAGGAAGACCAGTAATAAAATATAGAGAAGCAAATTTACAGATTTTTGCAGATATAGCAGTGGAAACATTGATGAGAAGGAGAAACCATTATTGGAACAGATGAGAAAGCAGAATGTTCGATACAGCTGGGGATTCCCAGCATGCCTAATTGGATGGAAAAATAGTCATTCTGTAAGACTGAGATTCCCAGAAGACTTGAGAGACTTTTGCAAGAGACTTGAACTACAGAAAATAGATATCCCAGGATGGGAAGAAGGGGGAAAAAAGACTTGGGGAATAGAAAATGAGAGCTGGCAGTTAGCCCTTAGTGGGAATAGGCATTAGAGATAAAATAGGGGAGAAAGAGGAGGAATGGGAGGGGTTTTTTTTTCTTCCCCTGACCCCCCTCCCATCCTCCTAGGCGGGGGGGGGGGAGAATTTTTTTTGAAAGTTGAGAAACAGGAAGTAGCACAGGTATCTAGAAACGCGGCCTAGGATTTGGGAACGCAGACTGGAGAGGCGTATTTGGTCAGAGCTCCACCCTAGTGCGGAATCGATGATGAGATTAGGACCACAAATGATTCATAGGCGAGCCAAGAGCCTAGGGGGAGTTGGGGGTGTTACGGGTCAGGTGGGAGAGGGGAGGGGAATAAGTAATTATGTAGGGATTAGCTCCGTGATGATGATACTCTTGCCAGGAAGAACTCTAGTGGAGGAGGGAAAACATTTATGGGAAATGGAGGAGGTTAACTTTATGACCTAGATTGTAAGCTCGAAAGAGCAGGGCCCTTGACCCCCTCGTGTTTTGTTTTGTTACTGTATTGTCTCATGTTCTGTCCCCCACTATAATGTACAGCGCCGAGCAAACCTTTTAGCGCTATATAAATACTGTATAATAATAATGACCTACAATGTTAAGGGACTGAATATCCCGGGCAAAAAGGCATACGATTCTCAGAGAACTACAACAACAATCCATTGCAATAGCATTTTTACAGGAAACTCACTATTTGCCAACTAGGCGTGCTAAAGGAGTGGCAATTGGTATAAAATTTAAGGTTCAAGTTGGAAGAGAAGTTGGAGGATCCTCAGGGGCATTTTCTGTTCTTACAGGAGAAATTACAGGAAATAGAGTGTACATTGGTAAATGTCCAGAAATCCAGTGGCCTATCTGAAAAGTATATTGAGAATACTTCTGGATTTTAAAATAGGCAAACTAATTGTGGCAGGAGATTTTAATTTTTGCATGGCCCCCAGATTGATACGACGTTGCATGTGCAGAGAGAGTGAGGCAAATCTTTGAAATCCATACGAAGAATGTTATACCAATGTCAACATATGGATGTCTGGAGAGTTAAACATCCTAGGGATAGAGATTATACGTTCTACTCTCTGGCACTTGTGACATATTTGAGACTAGATTATATACTGATGTACCACAGATTTTTGGAGTCGCTGGTTAAAGTAAATATAGAGGTTACAACAATATCGGACCATACACCTGTTACAATGAAGTTATTATGGGGAAGAGAGCAGAATAAATTAAACATGAGGAAATTAAATGAGGTGCTCCTTCAGGATCATAAGACGGAACAGAGAATAAAAAAAGAAATAGAATAATACTTTGAAAGAAATTAGACTGAAGGGTCTCAATGGCCATGGTGTGGGAAGCACATAAGGCATATATCAAGGGAATTTTTATAGCGATTGGGGTAAAGAAAAAAAGGAACGAAAAAAGAAAATGAATATGCTTCTAAGGATTCTACACAAATTAGAACAGTCACATAAAAAGATAACAAAAGAGACTCAGCAGAGTATAATAAATAAGCAAGATGAATTATGTAATTTAATGGAGGAAGAAACGAGGAGAACATTCAACATGATGGCAAGAGAGAGATATCGGTGGGGGAATAAACCAGGGAAATATTTAATAAGAGCACAGAGAAATAAGAAATCAAGGAATTATATAGAGAAAATTAAAGATGATAATGGAGAACCGGTTTACTCAAACACTGATATCGCTAATGTATTTAAAAAATATTACAGTAAATTATATGATGTTATTCCACAACGATCAATAGGAGAAGAGGAAGAAAGAATTAGAAAGAGACAAATATATTTGAAAGAGGCATGATTGCTGAGACTAGGGGAAGAACAGTTAATCTGCCTAGAGAAACCAATAACACAGCAGGAAATCCAGGTGGCACTGAATGGTTCAACAGTGGGAAGATGCCCAGGACCAGATGGGTATACTGTGAGATATTATAAAAAATTTAAAGATCAATTAATACCTAAACTGAGTCTATATATGAATGCATTAGAAGAGGGGATGGAAATGAGGGAGGAATCCTTGCAAGCTCATATTACAATCATTTAGAATGGGAAAAGATGGAACACAATGCGCAAACTACAGGTCTATCTCATTGCTAAATACGGATACCAAATTTTATGCAAAGGTACTGGCAAACAGGTTGAAAGACCTAATGCCGACATGGATTCATATAGATCAAGTGGGATTTGTCCCCGGGAAGGAGAGAAGAGACAACGGGTTGAAATTACTGCTCCTTATACAAAGAAGTAAGAGAGAAAAATCCCCTGTACTTATTTTATCAGTGGATGCAGAAAAGGCTTTTTATAGGGTGGACTGGGGAT
This sequence comes from Staurois parvus, assembly GCF_062004578.1. Classification (NCBI taxonomy): domain Eukaryota; kingdom Metazoa; phylum Chordata; class Amphibia; order Anura; family Ranidae; genus Staurois; species Staurois parvus. The sequence continues at coordinate 1,845,530 of NW_028318628.1, forward strand.
TTATATTGGACATGCTGGTGAGATTCTAAACGTTAATGTCCCGAGAACTCAGCAGAAAGCTTTACAAAGATAATTTCCCTTTTCATGAAAGGAAAGAGAATTTAAATATCTTGTAATAAAATTAACCTTGTCCTTAAAGAATTTATATAAAATAAGCTATATCCCATTAATAAATGAGACCAAGGAGAATTTAAGGAAATTAGCGAAAGGACCCCTATCCTGGATAGGATGAATAAATTTTATACAGCTTATGGGAATATTCTTTCAAATAGTAAAAAAAAATGATATTGAGGTTTATTTGGGGAAATAAAAAAACGAGAATAAGTTATAAAGTGTGTAGAGACAAGTAGAATGGGGGTTTAGGCATGCCGGATTTTAAGAGATATTATCACTCAGTTTTATTATCACATATTTTTGATTGGACACATAATGCACTTGGGAAAAGTTGGGTAAATATACAAAATACACTAAGCGAGACAGAATTGAATAGAATGGTGTGGTTGCCACATCAATATCGTAGGTTGGCTGAAAGCACAAGCACATATACACGAAATGTACTAACAATTTGGGATGTAATTCACAAACAAATGGGACAGGAGTTCAATTCCATGTTCATGCGGTTGGTGGCTACAGATTTTTTCCCACCATTGAAAGAAAACATTTTGGGTAATTGGATAAGAAGTGAGGATGCACAGTTAAAAGATATAATGAATGGTGAATAAATCTGCACCCTTCAGGAGCTCAAAAACAAGAAGGAGCTGCTTTCTAAACTAGATCAGTGACGATATTTCCAACTAAGACACTTTGTGGCAAGGCTCCCTAAGCCCTTAAGGACAATAGCAGATCTGAATCCATTTGAACAATTACTTAGCACATGCAGGGAAAGGAATCATGGTACTTCTCGAATTTATAAAAAGCTTACTGTATTGACAGAAGTCAATTTTCCCCTGTATATGGAGAAATGGAAAATGGAACTTGGAATATCATCTGATGAGCAAAAATAAAGAAAATCTTTAGATTAGCACATGGGGCTGTAAATATGAAGGTGGTGGAAATGAACTATAAATGTTAGCTAGGTGGTACATTACACCGAGTGTGGCACATAAGCAATATGAAGATAAATCACCTATGTGTTGGAGGGGATGTGGGATTAAGGGTACAATGGCGCATATATGGTGGGTGTGTGCTAAAATCCAGGAATATTGGGGGGAATAATTCACCAAATGAAGGAGATAACTGGTTAAGATCTTGAAAGATCCAGGGGTATGCCTATTACATAAAACCAGGACTACAGTAGAAAACTATAAGAGTTCGGTGATATTTAATTTTATAAATGCAGCAAAGGGATTGATACCCAAATTCTGGCAGGAACGAGAGGTACCGAAAATAAAAGACTGGATAAGTAAGGTAGAATATATATATAAAAATGGAGGTTCTCTTCCATATAGAAAAAGACATAATGGAGAGATTTCGAGAAAGGTGGGAAAAGTTTAAGAGATCAAATAAATATGCCAAAATGGGAGAAACAGAGAAAGAGGAGACGAGAGTTGCAGTATAATTAACCTCCCTGGCGGTATTCCCGAGTGTAGCTCGGGGTAACATTTCAGTACCAAAAGCGGTAACCCCGAGCTACACTCGGGAATACCATGCGGCACTGCTCCGGCATGTGTTCTTCACTTACCTTACCCTGCGCTCCCACGATGTGTCCCCTGCAGTGTCCCCGGCCATCTCCTCCGGCCGATGCCGGCATCCGGCTTCTGTCTCCTGTCCCTGTGACGTCGGGACGTACGGGCGCCGCCGGCGGCGGGAAATTTAAAAATTTTAAAAAATGTCATTTTTTTTTTTTTCATTTTACACAGTAAAACATTGCTGTTTCAACCTATTTCACATACATTTTGTCCCGAGTGCTTTGTCCTGCGCCCTGCCTGCATTTTGTCTGTTCTTTCTGCCTGGAAACTGAGAAATGTCCATGGCGTCCAAAAAGTGTCCCTTTAGGTCAAAAGCGGTTTAGATCAGCTAGAGAACAGCGATAGTAAATCAGAACCACTTACAGAATTGAGTGATAATGATTCGTGGGGGAAATTCGTCATCAGAAACTGAAAACGATTTTGCGACTGAGCTCAGCAATGTGCGAACTTGGCGCTATATTTCACATTTCAGTGTTTTTGGTTTGATTATATTATTGAATTAAATTTTTTATTATTTTTATATTATTTTTATGATTATTTATTAAATTATAATTTATGATTTTGTGTTTCAAATTTTATCATACCCAGGATGTTTACTAGACTCTTGTTCGGACAGATTTCAGTGAGTTTTTCCTAAAAATTACAGCCTACAATAAAAAAAATACATATTTCCATGCAAAAAAATGGTACCGCTTTCAGCACCAAAAATCTGAAATAATCATACCACCAGGGAGGTTAAAAAGGGGGAAGTAAGTTAGGAAGAAGGAGAAGGGTATCCTGAGGATACTCAGGAATGATGAGGAACGGGGAGTTAAGGGAAAATAAATGGTGGTAGGGGGTGGTGGGTGGGAGACATGGGGGAGGTGGGTTCTGTGGGGGTATGTAATTTTTAATGTTATGATAATTTTTTGTGTTTTGAAGTTATGTTGAAATCTGAAAATTAATAAAATATTTATTAAAAGAAAGAAAAGAATGCCGCTGCAGACCTGCTATAAGTCGCTGATCGCCACCATTACTAGTATAATAAAAATAAAAATTCCGGTATATATATACTGCCATTTGTAGACGCTATAACTTTCACGTAAACCAATTAATTTACATGTATTGGGATTTTTTTTACCAAAAGACGTGGCAGAATACATTTTGGCCTAAATTTATGAAGAATTTTTTTAACATTTTTTTACTGGATGTTTTTTTTAGCAAAAAGTAAGAAATATTGTTTTTTCTTTTTCAAAATTGTCGGTCTTTTTTTGTTTATAGCGCAAAAAAATAAAAACCGCACAGGTGATCAAATACCACCGAAAGAAGGCTCTATTTCTGGAAAAAAAGGACATACATTTCATTTATGTACAGCGTTGCATGACTGCACAATTGTCAGTTAAAATTTCGCAACGCTGTATCACAAAAAATGGCCTGGTCAGGAAGGGGGTTAAATCCTCTGGAGGACAAGTGGTTAAAGTCCAGTAATATTCTATCTCGCTCTACTCTGCATATGCTTAGTTTCTCTCTATTTTTCGGCACTGTTCTGAAAATGTGGAGGCTGATCTGCTGACAGCCTAAAGATTTACTGCTGCTCAGGGGCTCTGGGCTTCAACAAAATGGCAGCCTTCGGCATTAAGAAACAGGAACAATGCTGGAGGCAATTTACAGCATGCATTTGTTCTTTTCTGAGTCTTTTGCTTTTGTTATTTTCTATGATCATTTTGAGTGTTTTCATGTTTTTTTTTAATTTAGCTTGCTATTTTCATTCTTGTTCCCTTTTAACCTCAATTTTTAATTTTTTTTATGTGTGATACTGTACACTAGTTCATTCTGTACAATGTGCCGCACAATCTGTACACTGCACAGCTCCACAATATATATATTTATTTACTCCTGCACCATTTTTCTCAAAAAGGTGGCTTAATCTCCTAGAGCTCTAGAAGTGCCTCTGAGTATCTGTAATGTGAGCCATTGCTTGCTGAAACTGTCCATTTGCATTTCCACATCAGTAACGTTCTGCAAGAGGGATGCCCCTTACTCTACCCTTTCCCTGTGAATGCCCAGGAAGTGATATAGTCAGGATGCATTATGTTCCACATATATGCTTGCAGTGAAGATGGGAAAGTTGCTACCCATGCCATCAGTGAAGTAGTAAAGGAGTAAATTAGATTTAAAAGTTTGGATCTAAATTTAAAAAAAAAATTATTGTTTCCCTTTTTCAACACTTTCTTCAAAAAAGAGTTACAAGAATACATGCAGAGATGTTAGAGCTTCATTTTGATTTGCCAAGTATAATTTTCACTAAACTCAGCATCAAGGGCTTCAGCTGGAGGACTAAATCTCCCACACATCTCCACACCGAGACAAAAAAAAAACAAAAAAAAAAAACAACTAATGATAAATTTTGGTATGTTAATAATGTCCTATAATCCTTGTTTTGTGCATAGTTCTTGATGATATTCTGCCTAGATTGGATTGACACGGTGAGGCTCAGAGCAGCATTATGTATTCATAACATAAAAAAGGGGTGATTTTTTATATAATTAAAATGCAGTGCTTTTGGTAATGTGTACATCTACGCTAGTGCATATGGAGCTGGATTTTTAGTGATAGCCCCACTTTAAGTCGCATGCAGAGGTCAACGGAACTGGTCTATATAGCTTTTTTTTTTAAATATAAACTGTTAAAAGGGGGAATTGATTTGCTGAGGCTTTTGATCATATTCCGAATACATTCCGAATAACACAGTAGAAAAAGTAATAGCATATAATATTGGTTCTTTTCCCATAAAAGGGTAAATATGCTGTAAAAAGTCACAACGTATCAAAAAGTTGGCAATGGTCTGGAGAGCATGTAATTAAATTTGTACTGCCGCCTGGACTGTAATGAAGTGAAGGTTCCTATGCTGTCTTATTACAGAGTCATGAGGTGACCAGCTTGTTACTTCACTGTGATCCTATTAAGGAAAAACGAGACAGTTTGATTTAAACATTAACACGGAGCTGAAGAAACATATTGGGGTGAAATTTCCTGTAATCAAAATGACCTCTGAAAGAAATATCACAGATGCAAACATAAGTTGTGATTAGCTGGAGCATGGTTATTCCCAGAAATCTCACCTTGTCTCATATAATTCATTATTCTATAGTACAATACAAAATATATGATACAGGATGTCTTCTCTTTTTCTTTGAAGGACCCTGCGAAGCACATAAACCATAAACATGTAAACACTAATCTGTAGACATAATATATAGATTTTAGAAGTAACAATTTCATCCAGGATTGATTTTAGAATTCACAGTTTCATCTATATCTATCAAAATGTTGTCCACTTCAGGTAAAAGCATGCAATGAATGTACTATACTACCCACTGTATTATTAATATTATACTTTTTTACTTCCATACATATTTTGTGTAGTACAGTTCTCTGGGGAATTCTAATAACTGTAATATATACTTTAGGTTGCCAGTTCATTTAATAAACATAGTTATACAGTAAATCCATGAATTCAGTCATGATAAACATTTTTGGGAAGATCTTTCAACAAAAGATGTAGAACTCAGTGATTTTAAAATAAATGCAGACTCCTTAGGGTTACTGTGGTCTATTTCTTCTGTCAGTTTTCAAAAACATGTCAGATCTTAAACGGTGTGACAGTATGAACAGCAAGGTGATGGATGGACGCTATGGGGTTTATTTACTAAAGGTGGAGAGTCCAAAATCAGACTCCCTTCTGCATAGAAACCAATCAGCTTCCAGGTTTCATTGCCAAAGCTTCATTGAACAAGCTGAGGTTTGAAGCTGATTGGTTTCTATGCAGAAGGGAGTCTGATTTTGGACTCTCCAGCTTTAGTAAATAAACCCCTATGTGTCACCTCGCATGAGGTCATACTTTGAAGTGTAAGGTAAAATCCACTCCGGGTTTTCTGGGCCACTATGGCAGAGGTGGTTCCGGACCTGATTTTGTGGTCCACTAATGACCACCAGCAGGTGCTAGAAAAAAGGCAGGGCTGGAGCAAGGAGTTGCTCGTGTGGCCCGGGACTCAGAGAACCATTCTGAGAGAGCTGTGCTTGGAAGTGATTGTGATACCACAAGAGACAAGGTTTGCTTATGGTTTTGTTTTGTTTTGTTGGTGACAGGGAGAAGTCCTTCACCAGTAAGAGAGGGAAAGCTCTATGTTTTGTTAGTGCCTGGATGGCAAGGGTTTATTTTGCTGTTTTGTTTGTTTCTGATATTTTTTGCAAACCTGTGAATAAAAACTGACAACCAGTCAGAGTTTTAAGAAAGCCTGCTGTGCGGTCTACCTGTTTTCCCTGGGAAGGTGATCCCCCCACCTGAGCTAACCCCACATATGGTGGATTTGGCAGGCAACTTCCTGAGCAAGTGGAAAGATGGAAGAAGTGATAAGAGCCTTGCTGCAGGCCACTGCAACCCAGCAGGAAACCAATCGCCAGTTCACAGAGGCCAATGCAGCACAATAGGAGGCGAATCGCCAGTTTGCAAAGGCCCAAGAAGCAAAACAGGAAGTGAATTGCCGGGTTGCAGAGGCCCAACAGGCAGACCGAGAGCTCCTTAAAGAGATGATCCAACACCTATTGGAATTAAAGAAGGAGTCCGCAGATCTGCTGCCAGTGGAGCAGAAAATTGCACGGGCCAGCTATTTTCTGCAAAAGTTGATGCCTGAGGATGATGTGGAGGCCTACCTCACAACTTTTGAAAGGGTTACTGTTCGGGAAAGATGGCAAAAAGAGCAATGGGCAGGACTGCTTGCACCATTTTTGACAGGTGAACCCCAAAAAGCCTATTATGACCTGGAACCAGGGGATGCCCAGGACTATGAGAAACTGAAGGTTGAGGTCCTTGCACTCCTGGGCGTCACCATTGCAGTCCGGGCTCAACAGGTGCATCAGTGGCATTATAGGGCTGACAAGCCACCCCGATCCCAGGTGTTTGATTGATACATCTCACCAGGAAGTAGCTCCAGCCAGAGGTATTGTCAGACCCTCAGATTGTGGAGCGTGTGGTCATGGACCGATATTTACGTGCGCTCCCTGCCACTTTGAGGAAGTGGGTTGGCCGTGGAGACCCTAAATATGCAAACGAGCTGGTGGACCTGGTGGAGAGATATGCAGCCGCTGAGGACATGTTGCACTCACCTGGGCCATACCCCAATGTCACTAGGGGCGGAAAATTATCCGGAGGATCTGGTAAGACTGTTCCAGGGGTCCAGGGCTCAGGGAAAAATGTCAAGACTGTTGTTTCGGATAATGAGACTGTAGGCGCAGGACCTAGAGACTGGCCAAATAGGTCAGGAAGGTCCCTGAGGCCATTTAGAGGTCTAGATACGGAACATATAAAATGTTATCGTTGTCATGCGTTAGGTCATATTGCTGAAAACTGTCCTTTAAATGACGAACCTATGCAATGTGAAAATGCTTATTTAGGAAAACGCATGTCCCTTTTTGCACAGGTGGTATGCACTGCAGCATGTCAGGAACGCATGGAAAAGCAAATGTGTGTGATTGCAGTTGATGGAAAGCCAGTAACTGCTCTGCTAGACTCAGGTAGTGTTGCGACCTTAGTCAGAAGTGATTTGGTAAACCCTGCAAGGTTCCACCCTAGCACTATTGGGGTTATTTGTATTCATGGGGATACAAGTAATTACCAGACTGCTATGGTGGAGATTGATACTCCCTGGGGCCTGGTTACACATTCAGTGGGAATGGTGCCCTCTCTGCTTCATGAAGCCCTAGTGGGGAGAGATTTTCCCCATTTCTGGAGGTTATGGGACAAAGAGAGGAGTCAGGAGGACCGAGCTCCCCCTGCTGGGGAAACACCTCAAACTCCTGAACTCACTCCTGACCCCTTTGACGGTAAGGGGGAAGGGGAAACTGTTGGTGTGTCCGAGGAAGGTGTAGAGTTTTTCCCTTTCTCTGTAATGGCTGGGGAGCAGGAGGAGTTGGATCCCAACCCAGACCCTGAGGATACTGAACAAGAGATTATCTCTGGCTCTAATGAGAGTGGACAGAATGTGGTGCTTGACCTAGAGGTCAGAAAGGAGGATTTGTGTTCGGAACAGCTGAAAGATTCCACCCTTAATGGAGCCTGAGAAAACCTTAAAATGATTGATGGGGAACCAGTTGAAAATGAGGGAGGGGTGTCTTTTCCCTACATGGCTCTTAAAAATAACTTGCTATACCAAGTGGTAAAGCAGGGGGAGGAGGTGGTAGAACAGTTAGTGGTCCCCAAACCCTTTTGCCGGATGGTACTAAATTTAGCCCATGGGCATATAATGGGGGGACACTTGGGTGTAGAGAAAACAAAGGAGAGGATAACTCAGAGATTCTTTTGGCCAGGCTTACATGGAGATGTCAAAGTGTATTGTGAGTCATGCCCGGAATGTCAGTATTTTGCGCCCTCACCCCATTTTCGCAGTCCGCTAGTACCTCTACCCATAATTGAAGTACCGTTTGAAAGAGTGGGCATGGATCTAGTGGGTCCAGTAGTAAAGTCTGCCCGGGGCCATCAGCCTATCCTGGTGATACTTGACTATGCCACCCGGTATCCAGAAGCCATTCCCTTGCGTAATACCTCCGCTAAAACTATCGCCAAAGAGCTTTTCTGGGTGTTTAGTCGTGTAGGTATTCCAAAAGAGATATTAACGGATCAGGGCACGCCATTTATGTCTAGAGTTATGAAATAATTATGCAAATTGTTCAAAATCTCCCATCTCCGTACCTCGGTCTACCACCCCCAAACCGATGGGCTGGTGGAGAGGTTTAACAAGACCCTTAAGAATATGTTAAATAAGGTGGTGGACAAGGATGGGAGAAATTGGGATTTTTTGCTACCATATCTCATGTTTGCTATACGAGAAGTACCTCAGGCATCTACGGGGTATTCACCTTTTGAACTTCTGTATGGTAGACATCCCAGGGGGTTGCTAGATGTTGCAAAAGAAACCTTGGAGGGAGAGTCCACGCCCTATAAAAGTATCATCGAGCATATTTCACAGATGCAGGATAGAATTGCAGCTGTCATGCCGCTTGTACGGGAATACATGGAGCAAGCCCAGGAGGTCCAGAGAAGGGTCTATAACCGGGGTGCCAGGATCCGTACCTTCAACCCTGGGGATAGAGTGCTGGTGCTAGTCCCCACCATGGAAAGTAAATTCCTCGCAAAGTGGCAAGGTCCCTTTGAAATTAGGGAGAAAGTGGGGGAAGTAAATTATAAAGTTTACCAGCCAGGGAAAAGTAAACCCGAGCAAATCTATCATGTTAATCTCTTAAAACCTTGGAAAGACAGGGAAAGTTTGTTGGCAGTACCAAGGCCCCAAAAGGGAGGGTTCCTCATGCCCCCTCATGTACCTATGACTGAAACCTTGTCAGTAGTCCAACAGAATGACGTTAAGGAGTTCGTGAGAAAGAATGGAGATTACTTCTCTCACCTACCCAGACTGACCATGGTCATACAGCATGACATAGTTACCCAGCCGGGGGTCCGTGTTACCCAGCGGTGGCAAAGGAAATAAAGGACATGTTAGAGTTGGGAGTGATTGAGGAATCTCACAGTGAGTGGTCAAGTCCCATAGTGTTGGTCCCAAAATCAGATGGAACAATTTGATTCTGTAATGATTTCAGGAAACTGAACAGTGTGTCTAAATTCGATGCCTACCCGATGCCTCGGGTGGATGAGCTCATTGACAGGTTAGGAACAGCTCGTTACATAACCACCTTAGATTTGACGAAAGGCTATTGGCAGATTCCTTTAACAGAATCTGCAAAAGAGAAGACAGCATTCTCTACCACCGAGGGGTCCTTTCAATATAAGCGGATGCCGTTTGGTTTACATGGTGCTCCTGCATCATTCCAAAGAATGATGGACAAAACGTTAAGACCACATCACCAATATGCAGCTGCCTATTTGGACGATGTCATCATCCACAGTCCAGACTGGGATTCTCATTTGTCCCGCTTGCAATCGGTAGTAGATTCGCTTAGGAAAGCAGGTCTTACCGCCAACCCCAAAAAGTGTGCCATAGGCTTGGAGGAGGCCAAATACCTTGGCTACATTATTGGTCGAGGTCTCATTAGGCCTCAAATAAATAAAATTGAGGCAATTCAAAAGTGGCCCCAACCTGTAAATAAAAAGCAAGTCCGGGATCACAGGATACTACAGGCGGTTTATTCCCAATTTTGCCACCATTGCAGCCCCACTGACAGATCTGACAAAAGGTAGGGGTCGGTCATGGTTAAGTGGAGTGCTGAGACAGGGACCGCATTTCAAAGGTTGAAATAAGCTCTCTGTGCCCAACCTGTGCTTGTGACTCCAGTTTTCACAACAGATTTTGTGGTACAGACTGATGCCTCTGATGTGGGTCTAGGTGCTGTACTGTCCCAAATTAGAGAAGGGGAGGAGCACCCTGTGGTCTTCCTAAGTAGAAAGCTCAACAAACATGAGAGAAATTATGCAATTGTTGAGAAGGAATGTTTGGCCATCAAATGGGCCTTGGAGGCCCTGAAATATTACCTGTTAGGAAGACAGTTCAAGTTGGTTATGGATCATGCCCTGCTCAAATGGATGTGCGATAACCAGGAGAAAAATAGCCGAGTGACAAGGTGGTTTCTTACGCTACAAGCGTTCAAATTTACAGTGGAACACAAAGCGAGGAAAATGCAAAATAATGTAGATGCCCTTTCCCGGGTCCATTGCCTGGTTGGGACAGTTACTAAGCCGCAGGGGCTTGAGCAGAGGGGGGGATATGTGACAGTATGAACGGCAAGGTGATGGATGGACGCTATGTGTCACCTTGCATGAGGTCATACTTTGAAGTGTAAGGTGAAATCTACGGGTTTTCTGGGGAACTATGGCAGAGGTAGTTCCGGACCTGATTTTGTGGTCCACTAATGACCACCAGCAGGTGCTATAAAAAAGGCAGGGCTGGAGCAAGGAGTTGCTTGTGTGGCCCAGGACTCAATGAACCATTCTGAGAGAGCTGTGCTTGGAATTGATTGTGATACCACAAGAGACAAGGTTTGCTTATGGTTTTGTTTTGTTGGTGACAGGGAGAAGTCCTTCACAAGTAAGAGAGGGAAAGCTCTATGTTTAGTTAGTGCCTGGATGGCAAGGGTTTATTTTGCTGTTTTGTTTGTTTCTGATATTTTTTGCAAACCTGTGAATAAAAACTGACAACCAGTCAGAGTTTTAAGAAAGCCTGTTGTGCGGTCTACCTGTTTTCCCTGGGAAGGTGATCCCCCCACCTGAGCTAACCCCACAAGGGATTTAAACCCTTACATATGCCCAGTGAAGTGACTGGCCTCAGGTTATGCACAGAGATGAAACAAATCCTCGCAAATAAATTGTAGCAGTTTATCTTCAGGACTCTCTTCTCTACGTCCTTCAAAGTCCAGAATTATACATCTTGTCTGAGAGTTCAGAAAACGGGCGGAGAGCTGAAATTACACACTGCAGAGTTCTGAGAGCTGATTGGAGTGAGGAGACACCCCCCCCCCCCTTCACACAGCTCACAGGTACAGAGATGAGGCTGCCAATCTGCTGGAGCTCTGACCCGTCACCATTTTTCTCTTGGTGTCAGGAAAACTAGTCAGGAGTGACTCATAGCAGAGGAATGAAGCAGCAAACAGAAATTACACTTAGTGTTCTTAACTAAGACAAGTACACACTGTAGAGGGATATACTTTGTTCATATTTCATGTCTGAGGTTTACAACCACTTTAACCTTTTTTTGGAAAACCGTTAAATCAATGGGTTTAGTTCTACTTTAAAGTGGGACATTAAGTAAAATTAGGGATGCACCGATACCCTTTTTTGATCAATGAGTACCGATTCTTTGTGGTGCAATTTGCATCAATACAAAATGTATGGATGCAAATTGCAACACAAAGAGTGGTATGCAATTTTAACAGGAATGCAGTACAATTCCTGTCCAAATCGCATGCAGTTTCCCCACGGCTCCTATGTGAACCCAGGATTGTGTGAAAAGAGTTCACACAGGAGTGTCACAGGAAATCTCCCTGCGGCTGGGCATTCTGATTTTACACCCCCCCCCCATCCTGGCAGTCTAGGCACAAGGCCTGCCAACCAGCATGGTCTAACAATGGGGTCCCTGCCCCTAGAGAAGATGGGGTGGTGTATGGAGGAAATGGGGTTGTCTCACTCACCCAGGAGCAGGATCAGGATGCTGGAGTGCAGGTACTGGATCCTGGCCAGCATGGTCTGGCTGTGCCTCCACATCGTGTTCCTTGTTGTAGCCAGCTCCTCCCAGCAGAAGAGAAACGGCAATCAGAACGGGAGCCTGCATCTTCCCCTCCGTGTATTCTCCGATGGAGATCTCTTTGTGTTCCAGCCCCCCTCCCCCTCTTCACAATGGTGTGGGGGGTTGTATGCAGCCTCCCACGCTGATTGCCGTATCTGTGCTGTGACCGCATGGGTCTGGTGCAAGGATGCTTCCTGCACCGCTCCTGTGTGAACTCAGGCTATGACAAGTCTGAATTCACACAGGAGCAGTGGGGACACTGCATTCGATTTGGACAGGAATCGTACCGCATTCCTTTTCAAATAGCATGCTATTCTTTGTGGTGCAATTTGCGTTCATTGACACAAATCGCACCACAAAGTATCAGTTTCAGGTATTGGGAGCATTTTCACGAGTACTCGTGAGAATGCTTGGTATTGGTGCATCCCTAGATAATAGTGATAAAAATGGGTAAATAGGCAGGAATTGTAATGCAGAAGAGACATGATTTGCCTCTTCTGCATTAAAGCTACTTACTTGCCTGTCCACCCCTGTACAGTGAGCTGCGCATGCACAGCTCACTACAAATTCAGCAATGGCAAATCTGACTGAATACGTGGGAGTGGCGTCATCCCTGCCCAGCCAAGGACAGTGGCTGGTAATCAAGACCTGGAAGACATGCACTCAAAGATGTCAGCGGCCAGGTGGGGAGCAGCAGGATGCCGCATCGCTGGAACTGAGATGAGTATAGTTCCGCTTTATGTGAACTACTATTTCAACACCCTGGCTAATTTAATTTTGAAGAGAATAGTTTCAGTTGTCTGTGGTCTTATTTAAACAATAGAAATGTGCTAGTCTGCTGGAAGTTTTTACGTCCGGTGTTTCAGAATTACTAGTTGGTGGTATAGTTGAGCATTCACAAGCAATTATTTTTCAAAGATCCCAATTTTAGAAGATCACATATGACATGCATACTCTATTTGGTTTATGTAACGAGGCATTACTAGCAAAAAAAAGAGCAAAGAGCTTATCTTGTGATCAACAGAGAACACTACATTTTTTTCTGAATCTCTTACATGTGTCACAACCATCTCCTGTGTATTTTTGTTTTTACTATTCACTGCACAATTGCAGCAATCTGGATTGTGTCTTGCAAGCCTTAGAATGAGCATGCATCTCAGTTATCAAAGAATAGCAACTCCTGTGTTAGGCTTCCTGCGATGTTATTTTGTTTGTGACTCATTTTATTGTGTAGGAGTTTCTTTATCAACTTTACAGGGTTATTGTTGTTGTTAAGGACACCTATTTAAGTCACTCTGAAGACCACTCTTTTATTTGCACTTTTGGTGGATTACTGAGAATAGGTAATAGTACCTTTCCCATGGTTGAAAACATCTTGTTTCTGTAAGAGATCAAAGTAGAATGACAATAAATGTGTTAGCAAACAGGTGAGCCTTAACTAGTGAAATTGCAGTGTTGTACAAGTGTGATTTGCAGACAAGTATCCCAAGGCACTCCTTGTTGTACCTTGACGAGGGTCACAAGAAGCACACAAACCCTCTTCGTGTGGTATAAGTAGCTTTATATACAGGTCTCTTTTAGAAAACAAAGTTCCTCTGCTGTTGGCACCACAATATTCACTGGAAGGATGTCATCTGCCATGTGTTTTACTTTATTCCTTTCAGGTTTTGGCAAAACCACAAAAAAAGCAGTTTAATTCCGACTGTTGTCAATAGTGCAGGATGGTGGCAATTGTCTATTGTTATAATAAATTTTCCCAAATTTAGATTGCATTTATGGTTGTCCTTTGGATAAATGCATTAATATATGCTGCCTTGATTAATGTCTGCATAGCTTTACAATTTTTGACCTGTTTGTTGCCTTAACACTAGCAATATCTCAATTTTGGAAAGCATCTCTGAATTCAGGTTGAGCAGATGGAATTTTTAACTGTTATTATTAGGGCTCGTTCAGACTTGACTTTATTTCTAACTCTTGCCTAGCGTTTGACAGGTGTTAGACAGGTGTTTTGGAAGCGTTTTTAACGCTCCTCAAATGCCCTATGCGTGGTTTTGAGGTGGTTGATAGGCATTTGCAAAGTGTTAAAACCGCACCACAAATGTCTATAATGAAGTTAAATGGTATTAACGCTCCGCAAACGCCTTGCAATCGTGTTTTGATTGTTTGAGGAGCAGCACCATAGACTTGAATGGGAGGCTTCAACTCCTCCTGACTTGACACGAGGCGTCAGTTTTGCCGGGATGCAATGCTAATGCTTAAGTGTGAACAGCACTATGTGCTGCCATGTGCAGAATTTTCATAGGCATTTGAGAAGCGTTAAAAACGCCTGTCTGACGCCTGCTGACAAAACTAGTTGTTATTATTATTATACAGGATTTATACAGCGCCACAGTTTGCTCAGCGCTTTACAATATAACGGGAGAAAATACAGCAACAATACAGTTCAATACAAGAGGGTTAGGAGGGCCCTGCTCGTTGGAGCTTACAATCTAAGAGTAAACTGTTAAAAATGCATTACAGTTGTGATGGCTGATAATCTTAATGGGGAGCATAACAAAGTGGTGAATGTAAGACTTTTCTGGGAAAAAAATAGATGGCAGTTTTGTCATTTGAAAGTCCAGTACAAGTAAGTAATTTAAGGGTATTATCCAACTATAGCGTTTCCTGGCATTGATTCATGCCAATAAGGTGATCAGACCAGAAGATCTTCTTCCAGTTACAACTAAATGACAGGAACAGAGCATCCTCCTCATCCTGAATTTTACAAAAAAAAAAAGAAATAAAGCCTTAGATAGTTCAGAATTACATTTTTAAAAGATGGTTCTGAATTTGAATAAAAATATCCAGTGTCAAAAGCTTTCATGTAACTTTTTACATGATTACTGATTTTGAAGGTAAGACTTAAGAGCTGGTATCATTCAGCACTGGAAGGGTTGATATTTGGAGCAGAGGATCCTGGGACAGGTGAAGTAAGTGTGCAGATAAGAGGTTGAGATTTTACAAGGGTGGAGTGATGTTAGGGCTATAGAGAGGGTTAGTGTGAGAGGGGCCTTAAGATGTGGCGTCACACTGAAAACTGCTAACACTAATTTAAAAATAAAAGCTAATATACAGCGGGTATAAAAATTGAACATGTTGCCATTTTTCTAGTTAAATATATTTCTAAAAGTGTTATTTACATAAAATTTTCACCACATGTCAGTAACAACCCATGCAATCCATACATATCAAGAAAACAAAACAAATAAGTTCATAAATTAAGCTATGTGTAATAAAATGGAATGATACAGGGAAAAAGTATTGTACACGCTAACTAAAATGTATTGAATACTTCATACAAAATCCTTTGTTGATAATGACAGCTTCAAGATGCCTCCTGTTTGGAGAAACTAGTTGCATGCATTGCTCAGGTGTGATTTTGGCCCATTCTTCTACACAAACAATCTTCAAATCTTGGTTCCGTGGGCTTCTTCTATGAACTCTGATCGTTAGTTCTTTCCATAGATTTTCTATTGGATTCAAGTCAGGTGATTGGCTGGGCCATTCTAGCAGCTTTATTTTCTTTCTTTGAAAACAATTGAGAGTTTCCTTGGCTTTGTGTTTGGGATCATTGTCTTGCTGAAATGTCCCCCCTTGTTTCATCTTCATCATCCTGGTAGATGGCAGCAGATTTTTATCAAGAATGTATTGGTACATTTTTCCATTCATCCTTCAATTATATGATATGAAGTTTGCCAGTACCATATGCTGAAAAATAGCCCAAACTATGATGTTCCCACCTCCAAACTTTACTGTTGGTATGGTGTTTTTGAGGTGATGTGTAGTGCCATTTGACCTCCAAACATGGTGTGTATAATGCCATCCAAAGAGTTCAGTCCAGAATATATTCTCCCAGTATTTCACAGGCTTGTCTAAATGTTGTGTAGAAAACTTTAAACGAGCTTCAACATTCTTTTTCTTCAGCAATGGAGTCTTGTGTGGTGAGCTTGCATACAGACCATGGCAGTTGAGTGCGTTACTTATTGTTTTCTTTGAAACAATTGTGCCTGCTAATTCCAGGTCTTTCTGAAGCTCTCCCAAAATGGTCCTTGGCTCTTGGACAACTCTTCTGATAATTTTTTTCACTCTTCTGTCAGAAATCTTGCGAGGAGCACCTGGTTGTGGACAGTTTATAGTGAAATTATGTTCTTTCCACTTCCGGACAGTGCTCACTGAAACATTCAGAAATCCGTCTGTAATCAATGCCATCAGTATGTTTTGTAACAATAAAGTTGCGAATGTCTTGAGAGAGCTCTTACCTTTCACCCATCATGAGATGTTTCTTGTGTTACATCTTGGTAATGAGGCACCTTTTTATAGGCCATCAGTTGAGACTGAACCAGCTGATATTAATGTGCACTGACAAGGGACAGGATTGCTTTCCAGATGTCAGCTGGTGTCTTGGCTTTCCATGTCTTTTTGCACCTTCCTTTCTTCTTGTGTTCAATCCATTTTAATACACATAACTTCATTTCTGAATGTATTTGTTTTGGTTTCTTTGTATATATAGATTGCATGGGTTGTTACTGAGATGTAGTGAAAATTTCATGTCAATAGCACCTTTAGAAATATATTTATCTAGAAAAATGGTGACAAGTCCAGTACTTATTTTACCCTCACTATCTTAGACAGATAGGGAGGGGGAACTCTAATAGTGCAAGTTGTGGCACCAATGGATACTTCCTATGAATCTTAGGGGTTATGTGACTTTTTGGTAATACGACAGGTGATCTTAATGTATTTTTTTTGTACCTTAGTGTGTTGTGTTTTTTACCAAAGGATACTTTTTGTGCATCTTAGAGGATTTGTACATTTCAGAAATTAGTAAACATCCAATGCAGACATTCAGCCCCTATTCACACTTAAAGCGGAGCTCCACCCAAAAGGGGAAGTTCCGCTTTAAGCCTTTGTCCCCTGCTCCCCATTAAGGATTGGCACCTTTGGGGACCAGGTACCCGAATTTGACAGGTACCCGCTCCCACTTCCGCTGCGATCGCCTAGGCGATTGGAAGTGGAAGATGTCCTCTCCCCCTTCCTCCCCGTAGTCTTCTGGGACACGTGACAGGTCCCAGAAGACTACGGGGCCATTCACAAAGCACAGCGCTTCTCGCGCATGCGCAGTGGGCACCCAAAGATGCCACACTGAAGATGCCGGCACCAGGGAGAGAAGATGGCCGGTGAAACCAGCGGTGGTGAGGACACCACTGGACCGAGGGACAGGTAAATTACTGCATTTTATAAGTCAGCTGCTACAGTTTTTTGTTTTTATTTTTTTTCAGGTGGAACTCCGCTTTAAGTGTTTTTCTGTTTGTTTCCTTATGCCTTACTACACTCAACATGCAGAATCCCTTTCTTTCTAATTATCCCTGTTCACACTTGTATGCTCAGTGGCCCTATGCTCAAAAAAATTAGTGCATTCAGGTGTATTTAGTAGTATAGACATTAGTGGGAAAAACTATAAATTTGTCATGTGCTCGTTTTTATGCTTAAAGAATTCCTCTGCTATAAAAGTGCTCTTCTCCCCTGGCTCAACCCCGAAAACAAATTCCTGAAGCCAGGCCGACATGCAAAAAATAATCTCTGGTCATGCTTTGCTCAGGTATGAATGCAGGCAAAATGTGATTAGGTCTGGCTAAGGCCATGGTAGACTCAGATTAGATCAGAAGAGGATCTGTCTGCTGATCCACAATTGATTAGAGTAGAGTGGGTGACCCGCTCTGCTTTATGGACTGGCGAGTGTAATTGGACTCCTCTGTCCATTTACACCCAACTTCCCTTTAATCCGATCCACCTAGATGGATTGGGGAGATCCCCTTCCTTTTTTTTTGTTTAGCGGACCTGATCAGATTGGAGGTAGGCAGGTGTAAACATACACAAGTCCATTTATATGCACTGGTCCATAGGGGTGAATGGGTGGGGTGCGATCAGGTCTGCCTGAAAAACTGACCAGCAGACCTGATCGGACCCTTCTTGTGAAAGGAGCCGAAGTGGGCTTCTTGGTAGTTATAAGATTAAGAAACCTTACAAATATTGGGTTACGTAAATAGATACAGTATAATAGGCACAATTAGAAATTGTAGTCACCCATGTTGTAGAAAAAATCTAAAACATATTTAGGAAACACAAAAATAAATGATATAAATATTTTGCAAATATTCAAAAAGGTTTATATGTCAAAAATGTAAACAAAAAGCTATATAAAATGTACTTGAGTATAAATCTGTTTAAGCATGAATACACATTGTATAAAGTATCCCAGAAAGCAGATCATTTAGGACTAGGTCTCTTCTTGATTCTGCCCAATGCTGGAGTAGCAGGCGGTAGCTTTATCCTCATTCAGTAGCAGTGTGGTCTTGTGCTTCTAGTGACGAAAGGTTAGATTGTCTAATTCCCGTCTGTTCTCAATAAGTCAAGTACAAAGCTGTCACGACCCTTCACCCTGGGGAAGCCTCCTCCACATTAACAGCTGTTGTTCCTTTCATTAACCAGGGTAATTGTAACTTGTGTTTAGAACTGGAGGGTTCACCACATAGTATAATTCAGGTCATCTCCCTGTTATCCCCCTTCTGGCAGTGTTAGTGGAAGGCAGTCGCTAATCTTATTAGTCTGCTGTCACTCACACTGCCGAGCTTGGAGACGAAATACTATTTAGCAGTTTAGACAAGTCCATGGGGATACCACACACAGAAGAGATTCCAGGACATCAGAGATCAAAAAAAAGTATTTCCTTTTACATTTAGGAGGGCCCAAGTAACTGCCAACATGGAACACAGATAGATACTAATGAAACACAAATGATGCAGCGCTACTACCATAAAAATTCTTCACACATAAATGAATAAGTGAAACAGTGCAAAATTAGTGACACAAATAACATAAACACACAATATTAAATAGTGCCAAAAAACTCATAAATAATCACGTGTGACAAGTGTCAACACGAGGTCCTAAAAGGACCAAATAACATAAATGGTGCCCCAAGTAATCCAATGGGATCCAATAGTGCTCCAAATCAAACAAGTAAGTCACAACAGGACTCAATGTGCTAAAAAAACCTCCCACCGGAACTAAAAATCAGTTCCCACCATATAACACAAAACACACGTGCATCCAATAAACGCATAAACTAAGAACTGATCATGCAAACAAACATGAATAAATATATAAAGTCCCGTGAGGTGTAAAACACCTGACAATATACAAAAAAACATAAATAAAGTCCACAGCAGTTCTTGAAGAAAAAAAAAAGTGCTGATAAATGTGCAGAGATATCTAAAAATGGCTGAATTGCCCTTTTACCTCCCTCTTGCGACCCGCACAGGGTCAAAAGGCCTTCAGTATCACTAACACATGGACCCTTAATAGTAGGTGATTCTCCACACTGACCTCCCCTTATGTACAGATTCAAGCACAGGCTCACAGGGCAGCAGATCTCCTCTTCAGGCACATAAGATGGCTGCAGCCACTTGATCCCTCAGAAAATAGAAGTGAATGCTTGCATAGTATAAAACTATTTATTCACCAAACAAAGTATCACATATTGAATATGCTCACATTTAAAATCATCTTGTACATCACATGTAAATCAAACCTCAGATCAGATGTACTTGCATGGGTGTCCAATGTAAATAAAGAAGGCGTCCGACCGGAAGTGCGTCACCGCCAACGCGTATCGTCACGCTTAACACGTGACTTCATCAGTCCCATTTTTGGATATCTCTGCACATTTATCGGCACTTTTTTTTTTTTTTTTCAAGAATTGCTGTGGACTTTATATATGTTTTTTTGTATATTGTCAGGTGTTTTACACCTCACGGGACTTTATATATTTATTCATTTATTCATGTTTGTTTGCATGATCAGTTCTTAGTTTATGCGTTTATTGGGATGCACGTGTGTTTTGTGTTATATGGTGGGAACTGATTTTTAGTTCCGGTGGGAGGTTTTTTAGCACATTGAGTTCTGTTGTGACTTACTTGTTTGATTTGGAGCACTATTGGATCCCATTGGATTACTTGGGGCACCATTTATGTTATTTGGTCCTTTTAGGACCTCGTATTGACACTTGTCACACGTGATTATTTATGAGTTTTTTGACACTATTTAATATTGTGTGTTTATGTTATTTGTGTCACTAATTTTGCACTGTTTCACTTATTCATTTATGTGTAAAGAATTTTTATGGTAGTAGCGCTGCATCATTTGTGTTTCATTTATATTTTTTGTCTATGGGTATCTGACTGTATGTAGCAGCTTTACCTTTGTTGGTAGGTATTAGTTTTTAGGTAGGAGCGCAGGAGTTTGTCACATTGATTCACAGATAGATACTAAATGTAGATGCTTCTGCATTGGAAAAAAAGCGTGAATAAAAAAAAAAAAACATGCAATCAGTTCATTAAACATTCAGAATAAAAAACACACACTGCATTTCAATAGTCTTTTTTTTTGTTTTTATTATTATTATTATTGAAAAAAGCATACAGATGCTACATGGCATTAAAAGGTATCCATCCTGTAGAAATAATTGCTGTACATAGCTGAAAATGTACAAAGAAAACACAGTTTATTTCTCCTTCATCATGAGACAGAGAATTCAGAGGTAGTTTGGTTATATTGCCACCTACAGGAGAATTTGGATACTGAAAATGAAAAAAAACTCCTCCTATTACCAGCATGTTTCTGTTTACTGCTAGTGTCCTAGGAGGATAGATGTCTTTTCTCTATTGAGAAAAGTGTACCTAATTTACTAGCCACGTTTTCTATTTCGAGAATTGTTTTTTTTTTTTTTTTTCAATTAAGACTTCACCTACATGTTGCTTGCATTGTTTCCCATGGAAAAGGTTAACACACTGGGAAATTAAGTGCTGTGTCACTATCTGGGGGGCCACCTGCCCACACTGCATGCTCTGTTTTTAACCTGCAGTAGCATCTACCCACTGTTGCCTCTGTTTGCAAAAGACACACGGCTAAACCTCAGCCACTCTGAGCCTTCTGCAGCAGAAATGCTGCCTAACACAGAACCTACTGTAGCTTTCAGACCAGGGCCTGATTTGTAGTAGTTTAGTGCAACATCAGTCATCACTGTTATGCACATATATCCCATGTAGGGCACACTATTCATTGCAGTGGACTGCCCTATGCATGGCAAAGAAGCTCATGCACGTCTTTGGGTGTCGAGCTTTGCCTTGCACGCTCATAAACATGCCACTTTCTTGGCACATTTGTAGTGCCATTAACAATGAATGGCACTGAAAGCGTAACACGTGTTTATTGAGTGTAGCACTACCCTGTTGTGGGCCGCTGTGTTTCTAGGTCCCCCTAAATGCCGCACAGCCAGGCAACATGCATTTTCCACACTTGCATCCACAGTCAGTGAACAGTCCATGATCTTGGTTTTGGTTATTTTATTAGGGGAAATAACTTGGATAGAGTAACAGGGATTATGGGATGCTCAACTTGACTGAATCAATGCACAGGGACAACTTTCTTCCTATTTACAGAAACAGATCCTGGACTGTTCTTTTCCTTGAGAGCACTCAAGGAAAAGAACAGTAGACACTAGCAGCCCTCCTGGCTGCTCAGAACCTCTCCTAGGGCAAGGAGAAAGGATTAAGCACAGCACCGTCCTTTGAAAGCTTGCTACACATGGCAGTCTCTCCCCTTGTATATCCCAGGGTGTGCTGATGTACTCACTGTGTCCTCCTTGCTCTCACTGCTCCCAAGCCTTGATCCTGTTCATACCTCAAAGCTGAATGGATCCTCCTAAGCCAACTCGATCCCAATCTAGAGGCCAGCCCCCCTAGACCTAGGGAACCCCTTCCAGGCCACCAACAGCCTCCTTAGAATTTCATCTTCCACCTGACTCCCCTGCTAGCCTAATTCTCCCATATTTATGGGTTGGCCTCACCACTCTACCTCAGCCTTCAAACCTGGGATTGGTTAGACTCCCATGAACATGCAGATTAGGTCTCCACTCCTTCCGCCCACTGGATTCTTGAAATTTCCACCAGAAGCAGGTGGAGGTGAGTCCCAACCCATTAACACATTCAGCTTGACCTGCAGTAACCCAACCTGATTACAGACTCACACAGTTGCCATGAATCATACACAATAAATTTACCTACACTATCTTAATAGCACACTAGAGGGTGATAAATGAGCATTTCCTGCATATAGGCAAAATCCTGGAATTTTGCAAGTGTACACACAATACACTAGTGTGGATGCAAGCTTAAAGTGGTTCTAAAGGTTGGGGGGGGGGTTACTTTAAAATAGAATTAGGGCCTCCCCCCTTCCCTGTTTGTACTTACCTAGGTGGATGCAGCATCAGGCCAATGCTGCATCTGTCCCCTGTCAGCTCTAAGAGTGAGAACTCAGCGATCACATGAGTGACTGTCAGTCACCGCTCTCTGCTCAGCCACCCCAGCGCTCACTGAAGAGCTTGGCTTTGCTGGGGAAGGGAG